>NW_028317980.1:4830000-5205000 GCF_062004578.1 Staurois parvus | reverse complement strand
CCACAGCACCACTTGTGTAGAGTGTGCATGTTCTCCCTGTGCCTGTGTGGGTTTCCTCCCACACTTCAAAGACATGCTGATAGGTTAAATAAACAAGATAGACAGATATAGGTTAGAGTAGGGACTGGCCAGAGAGGGATTACTTTGACGCAGTTGGCTGGCTTAAACATATGTTGCAATGTATGTGAACTAAACATCCCTGATTATGGTTTCTATAAAAAAAAGATAGATAAATGGACAGATTCATAGACAGAATAAGATAAATAAGATAGATAGAAAAAAAACACAAAAAAGATGGATAGATACTTAAATTTTTGATTGTATTGTATTGTAATACTGTATTATGTTGCACTTTCACTTGCTGCATTTTTTCTATAAATACACCTCCTAGCTTGCTAAAGCACTGTGTATCATAAACATGCACCATGTTTTATATGTAAAAAGTACTTATATTCAACTTTTGTGCTGCTGATCTCTTCCAGCTTCTGGGCGGGCACTCCCTGTCCACATGCATGTGCTCCAGCAGTGGCTGCATGTCATTATTCAGGGTGGGCTTACTAATGGTGACAATGGAAGAACATGCCTCTGGATGAACATCAGCCTGGCCACTTATAATCTCTACTGAAAGCGCATGTGACAGAGCGACAACACAGTAGAGGAAAAGGAGGACAGGAGCCAGCATTGGTATCCTATCCCAGGAAGTGCCTGAACAGGAATCTTCATGGCAGGATCATCGGATATTATTTCAATCAAAGCTGCAGATTTTCAGGCCTTGTTCACACCACTAAACAAACAATTGTCAATTGTCTATGAGTCCTGTTCACACCACAACACTGGTATCATGTGCGTTTTTTTTGTACTGAAATTTGCAACATTCATGTGGTTTTCTGGGTAGAAAAAGAGAGCTCATGTGACATCAACATTGTGGTGTGAACAGGGCACACAGAAAACATTTTTTTATTGCGCCCTTGTAGAGAATTTATGTTACATATTTCGGCACAGGAAGAAAAAACTCACAGGACAGCACTGCTATGGTGTGAATGGGACACATGGAAAACAATTGTTTTCTTTATGTTGTTGCAAAGACCGATGTAATAAATACGCACGTCTCTGCACATGGTGTGAACAAGCCTATGTAAGACAATTCTCTGCTTATTTTCCATCGTTTTTTATGACCATATTGTGTGAAGCCTAAAAGTTTAAAAATGACTTTCAGGGCCAGTTCATACCGTAGAAACACAGTCTGAATCCATTCCACATGTGTTCCTGCAGGCACGTTTTTTAGGCATTTTTTTGTGTTCCAGTGCATTCTTTCTCTTTTTTTTTCACCCTAAATAAAGACATATAGGTTTCAATGCAACTTTGGAGCGTTCCATTGAATTTTTGATGCATTTTATCGCGTTCCAGTACAGTTCAGAGCAGAAGAAAAAGCAGCAGGTTGTACTTTTTTTTCTGGGACTGGAACGCATTGGAACTGACTGCACTGGTATGAACTATACCACTGGAAACCATATAACCTACTACCCATGCATTTTTGATGCAGAAAAAAAATGCACTGGACTGCATGTAGTATGGACCGGTCCTTAACCATTTCAATACCGGGCAATTTTACACCTTCCTGCCCAGGCCAGTTTTCAGGTTTCAGCGCTCTCACACTTTGAATGACAATTGCGCGGTCATACAACATTGTACCCAAACTAAAATTTTAGCATTTTCTTCACACAACTAGAGCTTTCTTTTGGTGGTATTTATTCACCGCGGGGGTTTTTTTTTTGCTAAATTAACAAAAAAAGACCAAACATTTTGAAAAAAAAGTTTTTCTTTGTTTCTGTTATAAAAGTTTGCAAATAAATAATTGTTCTTCATAAATTTAGGCCGAGATGTATTCTGCTACATTTCTTTGGTGAAAATAACCCAAATTAGGATGTATTTTTTAGTTTGTAGGAAAGTTATAGAGTTCACAAACTATGGGATAGATCTGAATATTGATCAGTCCTGAAGTACTGACAGCCAATCTAATTTCTTCAGGTCCAAGAAAGTCAGAATAGTACAGATATCCCCCAAATGACCCCTTTTTGCAGAGTAGACAGTCCGGCGTATTTCATAAGAGGCATGGTGAGTTTTTTTAAGTTATATTTTTTTTGTCATAGTTTTTCGGAAAATGAAAAAATTTAAACAATTAGTTTCACTATTTTTTTTTACATACTGTCACCAGTGCAGTACAGCGTCATCATATAACTGGCATGGCGGTGATCAGGGACACTGACTGGTGACAGTATGAAAAAAAAAAATGTGAATGTGATTAGCTGTGACCATTCACAGCTAGACACTAGTATACAATGGATGGCATGAATGAAGCCATCCATTGTATACAACTGTCATGTAACCTGCTGTGATTGGTCACAGCAGGTCACATGGTACCAGAAACGGGGCAGATACTCAGATCTGTCATCGGCCGTGTCCGAGGTACACGGCCGGTGACAGATCGCGCCGCAGTTCCATTCAGTTACATTATACTACATGCCAAGGAGATAATTGAGATCCTTGGGGGTGTTTTTGGCCCCCCAAAACATGTTGGTTATTCTTTGGATTGGCCACTTGGAGATTATTGGAATATAGATATTCCTGGACCCCTTAGCAGTGGTGTGGTGCTTTAATTTCCATTTTTGTTACATTATGCTACATGCCAAGGAGACCATGGAGATATTCTGGAGTGTAGAACCCACCTGCCCAGGAACCAGATTATTTACATCAACGTCACTCTATATGACCACTGTGATTGGCTGCCACAATGTTCACATGATCCCAAGCCGGTCCCACTGGCTATCTATTGTTAATGAGGACTGACAGTTCTGTCTCTCTGCTAGTAGTGCACAGCGAGCGCGCTCTCAGTACAGAACCATAGGCTGCCCAGAGATGCATAAGTGCGATGTACTGACATCAAAGCCCACCCTTTTGCCACCACACATATGTGTTACATGGGAGGCAACAGGTTAAAATAGCAATTCCAATAACCTTACGGGTCCAGTGCTATTTTTTCACTATCCTCAAATGCTCCCTTTAATCAGCAAGGAATATGAGCTTTGCTGATTGGAAGCTATTGGTCTGATTCATAAAGAATTGTGTTGGACCTCTGCAGAGAGACCACTGCTTCCTCACATTAAGCAAAGATCCCACTGCAACTGCTGGCAGCGCACAGACCTTTCTATTCAGCTGTGGCTGCTTTGGAAAGAAATGGACTGTAAGCCACTGAACACTTTTGTTGTAAAATGTAATACACCTGTGCAGTGCTTCTCTGTGCAGCTCTTCTATGATGGATCAAAGTGATTCACTGACCAATCAGTGTGAACCGTCCCAGAAGCTCTGCAAAAAGAAGAGGTGGGATTTCAAATCCCTAGATCGCTGCACCGGCTCTGCGGCAACAGCCCCTGGAGGTAATAAGAGTGGGGGCGGGGGTTGGTGAGAGTGCATGGTGTTAGGTTCTTTACTACTTTTTTTTCTGTAAAAGTGAATTAACACTTTAAACTGAAAATTCAAAAGTGGAATCAATAAAGGTGGATCACAAAAACCCCAATGTTGCAATACTGATAACAAGCCTAAATTCATAGACTGCCAGCAATGCAGATCTTCACCGATTTTATCATCAGTACCAGGGTGGATAAAAATTAATGATTTTTAAAAAAAAAATAAAAAAAAATCAGATTTTTTTAATTTAAATCTGATTTTTTTTATTTAAATTGGATGTTTTTTAATAAAATGCTTTTTGAGGAAAATATATTACCATCCAAAGGTTATTCCATCATGAAATAAAGATTAGTTTAATTATGTAGAATAAGGCTGTATATGTTTAATTTTTTTGGTAAATAAATTCCATTAATCCATTCACAATGTCATGCTCTTCCAGAGATTTTTGTAAGGATAGAAACAATATTTTTCTGATTGTTTGGAGTGGAATAGATCTGCACAAGAAGAAAGTGAAACTAAGTGTGAGGAGGAAGGGGCTGACAGTCTAAGTTTCCTAAAATATATATATTTTGTTTAGCCAAATTAGTTAACAAACATGGATGTTTAAGCAAATCACATATGCTGGAATGTTATTGTTTCAGTTGAATAAATCTCTTTAAATTGTTATTATTAAGGTAATGATTATTTTTCTCCTTCCTAAGTACAACAGAAAAGTTGTCCAAATATGAATGATTAACCTATTAAACTGGGGATAAAAAAACTATGAAAAGTTGTTATTCTAAAAATCTTCATCTACTTGCATATTAAAGTTATACCAGCAAGAATTAGTCTTTATGTAGAAAACTAGGATTTAAATCAAGCCTCACTGACTAGTGATTTAAATCGTGATTTAAATCAGTTTGATTTAAATCAAATCCACCCTGATCAGTACTTATGCATTTTAGACACTTTGGGATTGATTTACTAAAAATGGAGAGTGCAAAATCTGGTGCAGCTCTGCATGGTAGCCAACCATCTTTTAACTTCAGCTTGTTCAATTAAGTTTTGCCAAATTAAAAACTGAAAGCTGACTGGTTTCTATGCAGAGCTGCACCAGATTTCGCAATCTCCAGTTTAAGGAAACCAACTATTTTGGCCCCTTTCACAAGAAGGATTCAATTAGGTCCGCCTGTCAGTTTTCAGGTGGAGCTGATCAGACCCTCCATTCACCCCTATGGGCCATATAATGGAGTGATCTAAAAGGGCCAATAAATACCAAGAGTGCATTATATGTGAAGTTCAGGGGTGCATGGTGTACAGAGTTCAGGGGTGCATGGTGTACAGAGTTCAGGGGTGCATGGTGTACAGAGTGCGGGGTTGTAGAAAGCACAACATACAGAATGCAGGGTTGAGGGTGCGCTACACACAGAATGTAGTGACAGAGTATATTTTTAGCAGCCATTGGTACTTGAGCTTCTTTGGTGAGTTTGCCATGCGACAGGAAGCCCATTCAAGTCAATGGGCTGTCGCATCAAAAATATACTAAAACGTGCAACACAAAACGCTATGCGTCGTGTCACTCAGATGTGAATGCAGCCTAAGGGATAACTAAACCCAAGAACAATAATGTAGAGGCTGAAAAAAAACTAGTAAATGCCGCCACCACACCAAGGATCAACATATTACATCAACTAAAAGTCCCTCTCCGGTGAACAGCGATACAACAGAATATGAGATATAAATATACAGACACACACACCTAAATCACAAATCCATAAATGGTCATTAAATAGAAAATTATATTTAAATATTTAATAAAATAATCAAAAACGTCAATATATTAACTATGAATCTATTTCTCAAAGGTTTACCTAATTAAATGCACAGGGGCGTATTTATAGCAATTCACCCATTGAAAGTACATATTTCTACATTAGGGAAAGTCCCATTTATATATAAAAAATGATATTATAAGACCCATTAGCATATAGTGTAACATAATCGATTGTCAGTCAAACTATCTCAGTCACTATCTCCCCTTTGATAACGTGCAAGCGCACGAAACGCATTAGGGAGGTGCCCTACATCCTGTGACGTCACACCGCACGGCTCCTGTGGACGGCCGGCGGCCATTTTGGAATTCCCTAACATCAACTGCCTTCAACTGCATGTGAGTACCTAATTCAAGTACTCTGTATATTTTACCCCTGTGGATAATAAAGTACTACACTATCAGATCTGTCTGTTGTTCTGGCTCGTTACTTCCGAGCCCCCCCCCCCTCCTTCAAGGCTTGCTTGGGATGATCTGGTGGCCACATAAGGAATGGTTAAACTCCCCCTGCTGATGAGACGATTGCATATCTCCTGATATCTGGAGACCCTGAGGTTGCGATATTTGCCCAGCTGACGCAGGCCAGACGACCCTCTCTGTGATCCAGTTTCAATAGGCGGATGGCCAGGAGTTGGTTAACACTCAAATGCGCAGTACCATTGCGCTTTCTGGTTAGTGCAATCTACACTCATCTCTGTGGGAGGAATACGGTCACAGAAGTCACTAATAATTTTTTTACCACCTTGCCTTGAAATTTTGCACGATGCACCGCAAGAACACTCTTGTTGGAGATATTTATCTACCATTATCACCATTTCTGGACGTTTAGATATGTTTAGATCGATCCTATGATCAAGTGGTGCTCACAATACCATTGTTTGATTATATGCACTTTATGACTATATGCATGTAATATTGAATTTTATTAGCGCTGCATGTTCTTTTGATATATGTATCTCAGTGCTGAAATCTGACCAATGTCCTGATAATGAAGGAATATTACAGTCTGGCACTGAAGGGGTTAAATATTATATGGCCAAAATGTCTTCTCCCCCCCTCCAGGCTAAGATCACATGACCATTAATTTCAGTTGGGATCCAGCAGATCAGAACATGGCAGGTACAGGGCTAACAATAGAACCTTGTCCTGGTGTTGTAGCTTTGTGAATCCCATCCATAGACAGGAATAACATGATTTCATTGGGTGCTGGATACATAAAACATGAATAATACAGATGTAAGCTGAGCAAAGATGTCCCACATTGAAAAAGAATTACCCAAAAAATGTGATATACAAACACCACATAGGAAGCCCAATGCTTTTTCCATATATGGTCATGTACCTTCCAAGCCAGGGTCATGTGACCTTGTTTCCATAGCTACCAGCACTCTGATGTCATCACCACTTGGCTCCGCCCCCTCAGCCTGCAGTCATTCCCTTTGTCTACGCTACCAGGAGTGGAAGCGATTTTTCTTTCTCTGTGAAGCTTTGTCATTTGTAATCATGACGCGGCTAATTATGAGAAAGAGAGGATACGATGTGAAGGACCTCCTGAAAACCAACAAGGAGGAGCCTGTTACATTACTGAGAGTGGGACCCTTAACAGACCACAGAACAGCATCACAGCCCCAAGATTCTGCCCCTAAAAGGGGTAGATTTAGGGCAACTGGGAAGAGATTTTGGCAGTGTCTGGCTAGATGTTGCCCCTTTTCTCAGACAAAATTAGGAGAAGAAGACGCAGAAAGTAAGTATTAGTCTATTGAGATATAATGCAGGGCACTGTAAGGGTATACAACATTTATCACCAATTACATATATATTGGGGTCACTATACATACACATAATGGGGTCACCGGGTAGAGTGTAGGGGAGAGTTAGACCCCCTGTCAGATTTTTTTATTCCCTTATTACAAAGATTCACCCTCTATATTTGTCCTGACCACCAATCACTGGGATAGAAAGTGATGGAAAAGAAAACATTGTGGGCTGCCACCAGAACAGGAATAGAAGGGAAATCTTCTGATGGAGAATACGAATGGGGGATACATTGTTATGAATCTGCTGCCAAGTCTCATACCTGGAGGTCCTGCCAGTAACAGCACTTGTCATTAGCAGCAGCATTTGTCAGCCTGCTGTCAGTTGAATTCAGGTGACAGTTGGGCTGCAGGGGTCAGGGGTCAGGTGTGCAGGAGGCATACATGGTCTATGGATAAATACAAAGTCGGTGTGAGCGCCTCCCCAGGGGCAGGCTGTGTATACAGGACCCATCAATAGGAATGAGACCCTACACTGTGCCCCCCCCCCCAATGTCATTACAATTCACTAGGACCATTCATATAGACAGTTGGTTTCTAGGATTTGTATGACCAGGCAGACTGGGGGATGCAGGAGCAGACTATTCATTCCGCTTTGTCATATAAAGCATGGACCATACCCACCCACAGGACTCATCCTCCTGCTCCTAGATTGTTCAATTATATTTTTTGGGGGGTGCATGTTCCACTTTTTCGATTATGATTGGAAAGATTTATTTAAAGTCCCTCCTCTTTCACTTTTTTCCTCTTGGTGTCAGGAAAACTTGTCAGAAGCAATTCATGCTGATAGCAGAGGAATGAGACAGCAGACAGAAATGACAGAGCTCTTAATTGAGACAAGTTCACACTATAGAGGGATATGCTTTGTTCATTTCATGTCTGAGGTTTATAAGCACTTTAAGTAGGGTTACTCAGGAGTTTAATAACTGTTAGAGGTGTCATGGGGACTTTTTAAAAGCTATGCATTGAGAATAGATTCCCGGGATGAGAACTACCATATTGTCCATGTATATATACCATAGAACTGCCAAAAAGAGAAACATGTGACATAAGATTAGTGTCATAACACAGATTCACTTACAGAGGTACAAAAATACATTTAAATCCCTGCAGATTCCTTGTAACATAAGTGATGTGTACATAGAAGTAATCTTTTTTTTTCTCTCTCCAGGAAAATATGATATCTCATTCAACAGTGAGAGTAAGCCAGCAACACCAGATACATTCTCAGAGGACAAGAAACTGCCCATACCTTCAGTCACCACTGAGAGGGAGGAGGCACTACTCTCTTCATCCACTGAGGAAAATGAAACTTCTATGGCTCCAGCCATCAGTGAAGGCGAGAACACTGCACTGGCTTCATCCACCGAGGAAAACAAACCTTCCATGGATCTAGCCATCAGTGAGGGTGAGATTGCTCCACTGGCTTCATCCACAGAGGAAAACAAATCTTCCATTGTTCTAGCCATCAGTGAGGGCGAGGACACTCCACTGGCTTCATCCGCAGGGGAAAACAAACCTCCAGTGGCTCCAGTCACCTATGAGGGCAAGGCATCAGATTATGATGACCAGACACAAAAACTTACCATGAGAAGTTTCACCTACCATAGATTACTAAGACAGGGGACCTTTGGAAAAGTGGTGTTGGCCTCCCACCCCACCATTGGGCAAAAGCTGGCAGTCAAAATAGTTAGTAAAAGAAAAATACTTAAAACTGATCCCCATTGCGCTCTTAGCGAGCGCTATGTAATGGAAGCGTGCAGGAACAGCTCATTTATCACTCATCTACACTGCTCCTTTCAAACACAGACTCATTGTGTCTTTGTTATGGAGTTCCTGAGTGGAGGGGATCTGAAAAGACTCATAATGGGTAAAGCTCCATTTGATACAGAAACCTTAACACGTCTTACTGCCGAAATTCTGTGTGGACTGCAGCACCTTCATTCTCTTAAGATCATCCACAGAGATCTAAAACCATCAAACATTCTTTTGAACAATGCCGGCCATGCAAAAATTGCTGATTTCAGCTTGTCGGTAATGGGCGTCACAAAAGAACATAGGGTCAAGGCTTATGCGGGGACAGTAACTTACATGGCCCCTGAGGTTTTCAATCGTAGCCCATACTATGCCCCAGCTGACTATTACTCCTTGGGGATGATAGTATATGAAATGGCCGTAGGGAATCATCCTTTTTATATTAAAGGGATGAAACGAAAGGATCTGGCAGAAATGATGTATACAATGAGACCTTATTTCCCCAAGGATATGGACCTCGACACGTATGAATTCATACACAGACTTCTATGCCGAGAACAGGAAGTACGTGGGTACCTAGTAAGCAATCTCAGAATGCACCCTTTCTTCAAGGAGATTGACTGGGCTGAATTAGAAAGATTGTCACGACAGCCCCGCGAATCGGCACCTATTCTAGAGGAACCACTGGAGGAAGTCATTGAAGTGGATGAATTCCTGTCACCAGATACATTCTCAGAGGACAAGAAACTGCCCATAACTTCAGTCACCACTGAGAGGGAGGAGGCACTACTCTCTTCATCCACTGAGGAAAATGAACCTTCCATGGTTTCAGCCATCAGTGACGGCGAGGACACTCCACTGGCTTCATCCAACGAGGAAAACAAACCTTCCATGGTTCCAGCCATCAGTGAGGGCAAGGACGCTCCACTGGCTTCATCCACCAAGGAAAACAAACCTTTCATGTTTCTAGCCATCA
Organism: Staurois parvus; assembly: GCF_062004578.1. Lineage (NCBI taxonomy): Eukaryota > Metazoa > Chordata > Amphibia > Anura > Ranidae > Staurois > Staurois parvus. The sequence goes on along the minus strand of NW_028317980.1, from coordinate 5,195,180 downwards.
GTGAGGGCAAGGACGCTCCACTGGCTTCATTCACTGGGGAAAACCAATCTTCCGTGGCTCCAGCCATCAGTGAGGGCGAGGACGCTCCACTGGCTTCATTCACTGGGGAAAACCAATCTTCCGTGGCTCCAGCCATCAGTGAGGGCGAGGACGCTCCACTGGCTTCATCCGCTGGGGAAAACAAACCTCCCGTGGCTCCAGTCACCTATGAGGGCAAGGCATCAGACTATGATGACCAGGCACACAAACTTACCATGAGAAGTTTCACCTACCATAGATTACTAGGACAGGGGGCCTTTGGAAAAGTGGTGTTGGCCTCTCACCCCACCATTGGGCAAAAGCTGGCAGTCAAAATAGTTAGTAAAAGAAAAATACTTAAAACTGATCCCCATTGCGCTCTTATCGAGCGCAAAGTAATGGAAGCGTGCAGGAACAGCTCATTTATCACTCATCTACACTGCTCCTTTCAAACACAGACTCATTGTGTCTTTGTTATGGAGTTCCTGAGTGGAGGGGATCTGAAAAGACTCATAATGTTTAAAGCTCCATTTGATACAGAAACTTTAACACGTCTTACTGCCGAAATTCTGTGTGGACTGCAGCACCTTCATTCTCTTAAGATCATCCACAGAGATCTAAAACCAGCAAACATTCTTTTGGACAATGCCGGCCATGCAAAAATTGCTGATTTCGGCTTGTCGGCAATGGGCGTCACAAAGGAACATAGGGTCACGGCTTATGCGGGGACAGCAACTTACATGGCTCCTGAGGTTTTCAATCGTAGCCCATACTATGACCCAGCTGACTATTACTCCTTGGGGATGATAGTATATGAAATGGCCGTAGGGAATCATCCTTTTTATATTAAAGGGATGAAACGAAAGGATCTGGCAGAAATGATGTATACAATGAGACCTTATTTCCCCATGGATATGGACCTCGACACGTATGAATTCATACACAGACTTCTATGCCGAGAACAGGAAGTACGTGGGTACCTAGTAAGCAATCTCAGAACGCACTCTTTCTTCAAGGAAATTGACTGGGCTGAATTAGAAAGATTGTCACGACAGCCCCACGAATCGGCACCTATTCTTGAGGAACCACTGGAGGAAGTCATTGAAGTGGATGAATTCCTGTCAAAAGACAAGGAAATGCTAATTGACCAAGCATATTAGTATTTTTTCAATGATTTTTCCTACATGAGTTAGAGAATGAAGGCATCAACGGCCTCAACCCAAGTGGCATATTTACTGAACAACCATCAGAGGGCTATCATTCAATGGATGGTCAAAAAAAGTTAAGATAGGTAGATAGGATAAGATAGATAGATAGATAGATAGATAGATAGATAAAAAATATAGAATAGATATATTAGATAGGTGGGCGGCACAGTGGCTTAGTGGTTAGCACTTCTGCCTTACAGTAATTGGGTCATGGATTCGATTCCCAACCATGGCGCCTCCTGCATGGAGTTTGCATGTTCTCCCTGTGTTCGCGTGGGTTTCCTCCGGGTACTCCGGTTTCCTCCCACACTCCAAAGACATGCTGGTAGGTTAATTGGCTCCTGTCTAAATTGTCCTAGTTTAATCCCTGGCCATGTGGGATCTCCTGCATGTTAGGGGTTGGGGAAAGACATGGCAACCTATCCTGTAAAATAATTGCTAAGAGAATTCATGGAAAAAGTTGCTTACGAGTGACGGTCCATGCAATCACCAAGGGTCGGATACGACTGGATAGATAGATATTATATTTTTGGTATCAATAGTTAGATAGACAAAAAAATACATAATAGATAGATAAGAAACCAAATAAAAACATATACATTTTAAAACATAGGATAGACAGATAGACAGATAGATAAGATAGATAAGATAGATAGATAGATAGATAGATAAATAGATAGAATTAAGAAACAAAATTAGATAGATAATAGATAGATAGATAGATAGATAGATAGATAGATATATAGATAGATAGATATTAGATAGATGAGGTAGATAGGTGGGCAGCACAATGGTGGTTAGCACCTCTGCCTGGCAGCACTAGGGTCGTTGTTCTTAATCCCAACCACAGCACCAACTGTGTAGAGTTTGCATGTTCTCCCTGTGCCTGTGTGGGTTTCCTCCCACAGTTCAAAGACATGCTGATAGGTTAAATAAACAAGATAGACAGATATAGATTAGAGTAGGGACTGGCCAGAGAGGGATTACTTTGACGCAGTTGGCTGGCTTAAACATATGTTGCAATGTATGTGAACGAAACATCCCTGATTATGGCTTCTATAAAAAAAAGATAGATACATTGACAGATTCATAGACAGATTTAGATAAATAGATAGATAAAAAACACAAAAAAGATGGATAGATATTATTGTATTGTATTGTACTGTACTGTATTGTGTTGCACTTTCCCTTGCTGCATTTTTTCTATATAAATACTCCTCCTAGCTTGCTAAAGCACTGTGTATCATAAACATGCACCATGTTTTATATGTAAAAAGTACTTATATTCAACTTTTGTGCTGCTGATCTCTTCCAGCTTCTGGGAGGGCACTCCCTGTCCACATGCATGTGCTCCAGCAGTGGCTGCATGTCATTATTCAGGGTGGGCTTACTAATGGTGACAATGGAAGAACATGCCTCTGGATGAACATCAGCCTGGCCACTTATAATCTCTACTGAAAGCGCATGTGACAGAGCGACAACACAGTAGAGGAAAAGGAGGACAGGAGCCAGCATTGGTATCCTATCCCAGGAAGTGCCTGAACAGGAATCTTCATGGCAGGATCATCGGATATTATTTTAATCAAAGCTGCAGATTTTCAGGCCATGTGTTCCTACATGCACGTTTTTAAGGCATTTTTTTTGTGTTCCAGTGTATTTTTTCCTCTTTTTTTATTCACCATAAATAAAGACATATAGGTTTCAATGCAACTTTGGAGCGTTCCATTGAGTTTTCGATGCATTTTATCGCGTTCCAGTACAGTTCAGAGCAGGAAAAAAAGCAGCAGGTTGTTTTACTGGGACTGGAACGCACTGGAACTGACTGCACTGGTATGAACTATGCCACTGGAAACCATATAACCTACTACCCATGCATTTTTGAAAAAAAAATGCACTGGACTGCATGTAGTATGGACCGGTCCTTAAACCGACCAAAAGATGTTAACAATTATATGAGATTTTAGTGATTGGGTTTACATATATTTTACATTTTAAACCCACTAAATACATTCCAGGCGCATCAAATCAACTTTGGGCAATGCTACTTACAATTCATTTTCTTTGGAAAGCAGCTACAGCCTGAGCAAAAAAGAAAGAACTCTCGCTGTGGAGACAGTGGTCTCTCTGTAGAGGTCTGACATGTCCCCTGCTGTGTAATCTAACAAAAATGGAAAATGAAGCACCACATTAATACTAAGAGGTCCAGATACAGCTTTATTCAGGGGCGGACTGACCATTTGGAGACTAGGGCACTGCCCGAGGGCCCAGGGTCAGTAGGGGGCCCCATGAGATGCCCCTGGTACCTTTTTCATAGGCTTTTTTTGGGCAAGGACACAGGGGCCCCATGATCCCCTATTGCCCAGGGGCCCCATGAGTTGTCAGTCCGCCCCTGGCTTTATTCCAATAAAAGGAAGAGTATCCAACATCATTCAGGGCTCATCAGGCTGCCAAACCAGCTGCTGACAAGACCGGGAAGAAAGAACATTAAAGGGTTCGGTTACCTTTACCAAAAAATGGAGGATCTCCGAGGTCTCCTTGGCATGTAGCATAATGTAACTGAATGGAAATGGAAATTGAAGCAAACCACCAAGACGTCCAAATACAGCTTTATTCCAATAATCACCAAGTGACCAATCCAAAGAGTAATCAGCATGTTTTGGGCCTCTAACCCCCTCCCCCCCCCCCATATCAGGTCTTGATTGTAAATAATGTGAATGGAGTAGAAGGGAACTGGACCTTTAAAGGGTTAGTTTATCTTTATCAATGCCTATGCAGATAAGGGGCGTCTGTAGTTAAAAACTGCAGTTCTGACCAAAGCTGAATAATGCCCATGATAAAGGTGTAGGCCATTATACTCACCTCCTTCATGATGGGAGTGAGCTCTCAAATGCTGAGCTCAGAGCTACATCAGAGGAGAGAAGCGCATTTGAGGGGGTTTGGATCAGAGGAAGAGCTCACTCCTGCGATGGTGGCAACACCCTGGGAGTATTCCAGTCAGGCTTCATGAGGTATGTAAATGGCCTAAACCTATAGCAAGGACATTGTTCAACTTTAGTTGGAGCTGCACAGTTTGCTTTTATGTACAGACGCCCCTTATCTACATAGGCATTGGTAAAGGTAAACTAACCCTTTAAAGGTTCAGTTCCCTTCTACTCCATTCACAATGTTTACAATCAAGCCCTGATACAGGGGGATGTTTTTGGACCCCAAAACATGCTGGTTACTCTTTGGATTGGCGATTATTTGAACAGAGTTGTATCTGGACCTCTTAGCAGTGGTGTGGTGCTTTGGTTTCCATTTCCATTCAGTTACATTATGCTACATGCCAAGGAGACCATGGAGTTCCTCTTGGGCGTTTTTGGACCCCCAAAACGTGTTGGTTTCTCTTTGGATTGGCCACTTGGCGATTATTGGAATAAAGTTATTCCTGGACCCCTTAGCAGTGGTGTGGTGCTTTAATTTCCATTTTTGGTACATTATGCTACATGCCAAGGAGACCATAGAGATCCTCGTGGGCGTTTTTGGACCCCCAAAACGTGTTGGTTTCTCTTTTGATTGGCCACTTGGCGATTATTGGAATAAAGTTATTCCTGGACCCCTTAGCAGTGGTGTGGTGCTTTAATTTCCATTTTTGGTACATTATGCTACATGCCAAGGAGACTGTGGAGATCATCTTGGGTGTAGAAGCTACCTGCCCAGGAACCAGATTATTTACATCAATACATGTATCTACTGTGATTGGCTGCCACAATGTTCACATGATCAGAAGCCAGTCCCACTGGCTATCTATTGTTAATAAGAACTGACAATTCCGGCTCTGTGCTAGTAGTGTGCAGTGAGCGCGCTCTCAGCACAGAAATATAGGCCGCCCCAACAATGCATATGTGTAAGATATTGGCATCAAAGCCCACCCTTTTGCCACCGCACACATGTGTTACATGGGTGGCAACAGGTTAAAACCTTACAGATCTAGTGCTATTTTTTCACTATCCTCAAATGCCAACTTTTGTCAACAAGGTACATGAGCTTTGCTGATTGGAACGCTATTGGTCTGACACAGAAAGAATTGTTTTGGACCTGTGCAGAGAGACCACTGCTTCCTCACATTAAGCAAGGATTCCACTGTAACTGCTGGCCACTGCAGACCTTTCTACTCAGCTGTGGCTGCTTTGTAAAGAAATGGACTGTGAGGATGGCCACACATTATACAATTTTTTTGTACAAATTACCAAAAGGCATTTAATATGAGGTCAGACCTAAACAACACTTTCAATTGCATCCAATTAGGTAGGCCCTTTTACTAAATAGTTGAAGGTAAATCTAAAGGAAATTGTACAGAAAATTGTATAATGTATGGCCAGCCTAAAACTAAAGATTTTTGTTTTAAAATGTAACACATCTGTGCAGTGTTTCTCTGTGCAGTGCTTCCACGATGGATCAGAGTGATTCACAGTGACAACACTGACCAATCAGAATCACTGTGATCCTTCCCAGAAGCGCTGCACAGAAAAGAGGTGGGATTTCAAAGCCCTGGACCGCTGCACTGGCTCTGGGGGCACTGACAGCTCCTGGAGGTAATTACAGCAGGGGTAGGGAGTGGTGAGAGTGTATGATGTCAAAGTGTTACTAAACCCCAGACCCTGCATTCACTATATCCGCTCTCCCCGGACCCTGCATTCACTATATCCGCTCTCTCCGGACCCTGCATTCACTATATCTGGTCTTCCTGGACCCTGCATTCACTATATCCGCTCTCCCCGAACCCTGCATTCACTATATCTGGTCTCCCTGGACCCTGCATTCTCTATATCTGGTCTCCCCGGACCCTGCATTCACTATATCTGGTCTTCCGGGACCCTGCATTCACTATATCCGCTCTCCCTGGACCCTGCATTCACTATATCTGGTCTCCTCGGACCCTGCATCTAGTCTCCCACAGTACACAGAACATGGAAATGCAATTATTTTTGTGAATATAAACTGCTAAATATATTTTCTCAGCAGCAGTTAGAGCAGTCTTGTGACTTCTATCAGTGTCCACCTGAACACATGTTAAAGTTTGTAGGAGGAGTTTTCATTCTCCCCTCACTGCCCTATGAGATTGCATAACACCTGACCCTCTGTCTGGACAGTGCTGATTGGCCCTGTGCTGTCCACATGCGCCTTCCTAAAAAAAAGAAAAAACTCTCTAGCAGTGCACACCAAACTGAGCACGTGCAGAGTGTCCCTGAGGCACTCCGAGTGTTCTATTAGGAGATGAAATGGGGAACATGGAAGAAGGGGAGGATTAGAGAAGACAGGATCCAACATCTTTTTTACACAAGATGAATCCCTTAAATTCCGAAATGAGTATAACAAGCATGCTGTACTGCATATACAGACTGATTTTACTGTTGTGGGTTTAGTAACACTTTAAGTTCATATTTACATTTTTTTCTGTAAAAGCGAACTAACACTTTAAACGGAAAGTTCAAAAGTGGAATTAATAAAAGTGGGAAAACCCCAATGTTGTAAAACTGATCACAAGCCCAAATTCATAGACTGCCAGCGGGGCAGATCTTTACATATTTTAAATTCGGTACTTATGAGTTTTAGCCACTTTGGGGTTGATTTAGTAAAACTGGAGAGTGCAAAATCTGGTGCAGCTGTTCATGGCAGCCAATCAGCTTCTAACTTCAGCTTGTTCAATTAAGCTTTGACAAAAGAAAAAAACAGGAAGCTGATTGGTTTCTATACAGAACTGCACCAGATTTTTCACTCTCCAGTTTAAGTAAACCAACCCTTTAGGACCCTTTCACATGAAGGGTCCAATTAGGTCCGCCTATCAGTTTTTCAGGTGGACCTGATCAGACCCTCCATTCACCCCTATGGACCGACCAGACTTGTGTCTGTCAACACCGGCCTATCTGCAATCCAAACCAGTCTGATAACAGAAAAGAAAGGAAGGGGATCCGTCCCACTCCTTCTAGGCCAGGGATGTCAAACTCAGTCATCGCAAGCTGCATTAGCATTATGGTTACCCTCAAAGGGCCAGCTGTATCTGTAAGACTATATCAATTTATTCAGGGCTTTTTTCTCAGAAAAGGTGCAGAAAATCAACATCCCCCCTCCCCTCATCAAACTGAGTATGGACAAATTGAAGTAGGGGGATATTAAAGGGAAAATAAATACCAAGATGTATGTGCAGAGTTCACGGGTGCCCTATGCACAGAGTGCAGGGCTGACAAGTGCACTACATACAAAGTGCAGAGTTCAGGGGTGTGCTATGTACAGAGTGCAGAGTTCAGGGGTGCGCTACTCACAGAGTGCAGAGTTCAGGGGTGTGCTATGTACAGAGTGCAGATTTCAGGGGTGCGCTACGTACAGAGTGCAGATTTCAGGGGTGCGCTACATACAGAGTGCAGAGTTCAGGGGTGCGCTACATACAGAGTGCAGAGTTCAGGGGTGTGCTACACACAGAGTGCAGAGTTCAGGGGTGCTCTACATACAGAGTGCAGAGTTCAGGGGTGTGCTATGTACAGAGTGCAGAGTTCAGGGGTGCGCTACGTACAGAGTGCAGATTTCAGGGGTGTGTTATGTACAGAGTGCAGATTTCAGGGGTGCACTACAAATAGAGTACAGAGTTTTGGGGTGCATGGTGTACAGAGTGCAGGATTGCATAAAGAATGCACAATTTAGGGGTGTGCTATGCACAGTGTGCAGGGTTCAGCTCTCTTTCACAGGGTGTGCACCCGGCACAGATGGGGTTCACAGTGCAGCTTACCATGTAATGCCCCATCCCACACTGCAACCATATGTGCAACTCCCTTGTTACAGGAAGGAATCTGAGACGCACTGAAAGGAAAGCTGTCCTCTCTGTTTACAAGTGACGGTAGTGAGCAGGGCGCGGAGGGCGAGAGCCAGAGGCGGCGGCTGAAAAAAAAAAAGCGGTGGGTGTGAGGGCCCCATGAAATGACCAGGCGGCCCGTATTTGGCCTGCGGGTCTTGTGTTTGGCACATGTGGTCTAGGTGGATCAGATCGGAGGAAAGTTGGGTGTAAAGGGACAGCAGAGTCCATTTACACCCGTCTGCCCATAGAGCAGAGAGGGCTCTGTCCCTGTCTGCTCTGCATAAACTGAGGGATCCCCCGCTGATCAAAACAGGGTCCATCCCATGTGAAAGTTTCCTTTGGAGGAGATTCACTAAAATTGGTGCACACAGAATCTGGTGCAGCTGTGTAGAGTAACCAATCAGCTTCCAGGTTTTATTGTCAAAGCTTAACGACTTGCCGCCCAGCCACTGTATATATATATGGCGGCAGGGCGGCACTCGCAGGCAAAACCACGTTTTAAAACGTGTGTTTTGTAAACAAATAGGAGGCGCGCCGCCGCCCTATCTGTCCCGCCGATCTCCGCCGCAGATGTGAGTCGCCGGGTCACAGCCGTTCCTTAGCGGCTGTTTCCCGGCGATCAGCGGCAAACAGTGACAGACAGCACAGCTGCAGTAGCTGTGCTGTCTGTCACTTCCCTGTCAGCTCGAGGATGAGCTGATCGAGAAAGAATAGTTTCACTTTCTCGATCAGCCTTGTCCCGCCCAGTACACACCCCCGCCCCCTAGTAAAACACTCCCCTCACTCCTATAACCCTTCCCTGCAAAATAAAGTTAACCCCTTCCTCCCCATTGCCATTAGTACAGTGTCAGTGGTTTTTTTTTTGCACTGATCACTGTATTAGTGTTTTTGGGGATGTCAGTGACCCCAAGTCAGTACCCCCCAATGTCAGAATGTCCGCCGCAGTCCCGCCATAAGTCGCTGGTTGCTGCCATAAGTCCCTGATCGCCGCCATAATTCGCTGATCGCCGCCATTATTAGTATAAAAAAAAACTAAAAATCCCAATATCTTTCCCGCCATTTGTAAACGCTATAACTTTCACGCAAACCAATTCATTTACACGTATTGGGGTTTTTCTTTAGCAAAGACATGTCGCAGAATGCATTTTGGCAGAAATTTATGACTAAATTTGATTTTTGCATTTTTTTTTTTTACTGGACATGTTTTATAGCAAAAAGTCCAAAATATTGTTTTTTTTTCCTCAAAATTTTCAGCCTTTTTTTTTATAGCGCAAAAAATAGAAACCGCACAGGCGATCAAATACCACCGAAAGAAAGCTCAATTTGTGGGGAAAAAAAGAATGTAAATTTCATTTATGTACCGTATTGCATGACCGCGCAATTGTCCGTTAAACTAGCGCAGCGCTGTATAGCAGAAAAATGGTGTAAATTGCAGTATTTATACCATAGTTTGTAGACGCTATAACTTCCACACAAAGCAATCAATATACACTTATTGGGATTTTTTTTACCAAAAACATGGAGCAGAATACATTTTGGCCTAAATTTATAACCAACTTTGAGTTTACTATATATTTTTTATAGCTGAAAGTAAAAAATATTGTTTTTCTTCAAAATTTTTGGCCTTTTTTTGTTTATAGCGTGAAAAATAAAAAGCGCACAGGTGATCAAATTACACCGAAAGAAAGCTCTATTTGTGTGAAAAAAGGATGTAAATTTCGTTTTTGTGCAGCATTGCATGACCGCGCAATTATCAGTTGAATTAGTGCAGTGCCGAGTAGCAAAAAGAGACCTGGTCATTAAGGGGGGTAAATCCTCTGGAGCTCAAGTGGTTAATTGAGCAAGTTGAAGTTAGAAGCTGATTGGCTGCCATATACAGCTGCACCAGATTCTGAGTGCTCCAATTTTAGTAAATTCTCCCCTTTGAGTCTGTCTATGTTCTTTTCCCAGAGTGTTTCAGATCGTTGCTGTTGAAACACTTTCCTCTAGTAGCATTTAAAAAAAAAAAAACAATTACAAATGTAATATTGAACATTGTCAAGTGCCGTTCATTTAAATTTAACACTATTAATTTCAAAGTTACCAACATACTTTACTTTTAGGGCTGAATTAAAAACTGCCTTTTCATAGATGGAAGCAGAAACGAGAGGCAGTTAATTTTTACTTCCCAATCTCAAAGCTTTGCCGCTGCCTGTTATGATAAATGACTAGAGACATATTCAAATAGAATTCCCAATGTGAAAGGGTGTTTGGAATAATTTGTGATGTATGAGCGATTTATGATAAATAATGCAGCCCGGGATGACTAAATTATCTGCTTTTGGCACATTTGATAACTGCTAAGCCTTTCATTTAGCCTGCAAGTACAGTATGAAGTGTGCGGATATTGTAATCCTTAGCACATAATTGCTTTGTAATTGCTTACTGATGGTAACAGTTACACATTTCTGCCTCTGTAGATCAATCTTCAGAGCAAAAAAGCAATCGGAACGAAGCATTCATCTTCGTTTCCTGAAGATGATGGACTGCTAAGTTCTAAACGGAAAAATCGCCTCCGATATAGCGTTGTAGTTCATCAAAGCTGTTGAGGTGGCTAATTCATTTTTCTTTCCTGGGCGAGTAATTATTAGACATCCATAGGTAAATAAGCAAATACATACAACAAAATAAATCGTATTGGAAACTCAAAACGCTTGCCAACGCAGGCATATAAAAATAAAACCCAACTGAACGTTTAGTTTAAATCAACTGAAAACACTCCAGGTGCTTCAAAACCAATTCTAATGCAGGCCATAGACGGGCCGGGAAAAAAAAATTGCCCGATTTTCGCACCGTTAATGGGTTAATTGGTCAGCCGTTTTTTAGGGTTTTGGCACATTTTTTTTATTGGTAAAGTTGGGAAAAAAATGGCCGATTTTCCCGGCAATGATGGGCAAATCGTCCGATCGTTTTACCGATTAAAAATTTGTGCATGAGCTGTGACTTGCAAGAAGAAGAAAAAGAAGAAGAAGTCCGCTATTATATTTGACATGAAAAGGTATTGCAGTTGCAACAATGTATCTATTTGTATCCAAATAAAAACATCTGTATCCGAAATTGATACAAATAGATACATTGTTGCAACCGCAATACTTTTTCATGTCAAATATAATAGCGGAGCTCTCTGCAAGGGACAGAAGTAATTAAATGCGGGCCGTAGACGGGACAAAAATCGGCCGATTTTTTTTTACCGTTGGTGGTTACGTTGGCCTATTGAACAACCGATTTTTCTTTTTTTTTAAAAAAAAAAAACGGCTGGTTTTTGACCCGTCTATGGCCTGCATTAGAGTTCATTTCCTTTAAAAGGCATCAGTAGAAGAGTAGAAAAACCCTGTCCCATACCAGCATGCTGTAGAGAAGAACCCTTGGAAGCAGTGGTCTCTCTCTGCAGAAGTCCAACATGCTCCCTGCAGAGTCACAGCTTCAGTTCTAGGTCTTCAGCCCCTTTCACATGGATCAGAATCCGTTTTTTCAGCAGAGGATTTGTCTGCTGATCCCCCACTGAGCAGAGCATATGACAGGTCCGTGTCCACTCTTTGCAGAGCACACAGCCCCCTCTGCCCTATGGGCAGTCAAGTGTCAATGGTCCGGCTGTCTGTTTACACCCAATCCGCCCAGACGGAGGGAAACAGATCCCTTTCCATTTGTTTCTGTCTTAGCAGACTGGATCAGGGTGTAAACGGACACAAGTCCATTCACATGTGCCACTCCATAGAGGAGAATAGAGGGTCTGATCTGGTCTACCTGAAAAACGGACATGCGGACCCAATCGTACCGATCGTGTGAAAGGGGCTTCAGATGGAAGTAACCATCTGTAAAACTGAAATATTGAAAAATGCCATTGATATGAACATTTGGTAAATCACTTTTCCCAAATCCTTCCAAATTATTATCTCTTTTCTAAGCTATGGTACCACATTTGTTACAGAATTGCAGGCGGGTTAATGAAAGATCTACAACATGTGAAAGACTTCTTAATAACATTCCCAGATGTATATGTAACAGTTCCCACTAGAGATTAGCAAATAATTGGAAATCCACTCTACTGGTGATCTGGGCTCCATTACTAGTTCCACCAGGCAAAAGTTTGTTTTTCTGGTGTAGATAAACTAGTAAACAGAGATGCACAATTCCTATCTCCCCACGCCTGGGACACGCAGTTCCCGGCGCCGGGCAGGTGGGTTTTTTCTAACATTTAGCCCTGCTGCAGGCAAGCATCATTACATATATGTGGCCTCACAGAAGTGGATCTTTATCCATGGGGCCACATATATCTCTCTCTACGTGCTGGGAGCAACAGAGACCGTGCTCTCATTAAGAGCCCCAATTCTCGTAATAACGATAGGAACCCGGGACTCCTTGTTCCCAGTCACCTGATTGCTGTGATAGCCTCTGATTGGCTATCACAGTGACCAAGCACTGTGATCCCGCCCCTGTGTTTACTTCCTTTTCTAAATGAAGGGAGAGATACATTGTATCTTTCTCTTCTTGCAGGAGAGGTAGATATACACAAACAAAAGTGTGTAAAATAAAGAAATATTTAAAAATAAAGAAAAAAAAAACTAGATCAAGATTTGCCAGAGTTAGGGTTAGGGTTAAGGTAAGGGTTAATGATCAGGGTAAAAGGTCAAGGTTGGGGTCCCAGTCAGTATTTTTTAGGTAGATTTAAAAAAAAAATTAAATTGGTATCATTGTCAGTAAGGGGTTTATTTACTAAACCTGGAGAGTACAAAGTCAGGCTCACTTCTGCATAGAAACCAATCAGCTTCCAGGTTTCATTGCCAAAGCTTAACTGAACAAGCTGAGGTTAGAAGCTGATTGGTTTCTATGCAGACGTGAGCCTGACTTTGTACTCTCCAGGTTTAGTAAATAAACCCCTAAGTGTCAGTGTGTTTTAGGCAGTATACAAAAATGCAAAAAGCGCATCACTGTTTTTGGGCCCTACTATGGGTACAATCAACTACTAACATACACATATGTGGTATTGCTGCAATAGTAGCAGGAGAATTTATTTTGAGTTGTTCTTTGGTGGTAAATTATCGTAAAAACAAGAAATATATCACTAAATTAAAAAAAGAAAAAAGATTTTTGGGCCAGTTTTCCTTTTTATAATAATAAAAAAATAAAATCAGGAGATATCTGTTACCATTTACCATCAAAGGAAATCCCAATTTATCCTGAAAACACAAGGTATAATCCACCTGGATACACAAAGTAGTTGCGATAATATGTACAGTTTTACTAACATATGTCAAAGCTTCAAAATTGCGCTTAGGCATTAACATCTGTTTTATCCTCAGTCACTGAGGGGTTAATGGAGCGGACACCAAAAGCTTGATTTGGCTGCTCAGCAAGCTCTTGTACTAAGTAACCCAAGTGTTTCCATGTGTGTGGGTAACCTGAAGGAGTAAGGGCTCGTTCACACTAGGCTGTTTTGCCAACGCTTGCCAAACGCCCCTATAGCGTTTGGCAAGCGTTGGTCCGGCGTTTGCGGAGCGTTATTAACGCTCGGCAAACGCTTCCGCAAACGCCGCATGCGCGGTTTAGCGGCGGTTGCTAGGCGTTTGCCGAGCGTTAATAACGCCCCACAAACGCCTATAATGCAGTTTGAGTGGTGTTACCGCTCCGCAAACGCCCCGCAACCGCGTCGCAACCATAGACGAGAATAGGAGGCTTCAAAGCCTCCTGACTCGTCCAGAGGCGTCCGTTTTGCCGCGACGCAACGCGACGCGACGCAAACGCTCCCGTTAGAACAGCACCATGTGCTGTAATGTGCAGAATTGGCAGAGGCGTTTGGGAAGCGGTAAAAACGCTTACCAAACGCCTCTCTGCCGCCTGCACACAAGGCTAGTGTGAACGTAGCCAAAAGGTTTTTCATCTCATTGGGGCCTCATTTACTCACTCAGAAGATGTGAATTCTGCTGAGCGTTAAGAGAGCCTGACACCCCCCCCCCCTTTCCTGACTAGCACCCAATCAGTGCTCATTACACTGCAAGGTCTCTCCCCTACCTGCTAGTCCCTGGGTGCGGTGCTGGAGACAGGCAGGCAGGCGAGTAGGAGATAAACAGCGCAATGATAAGAACATTAAAAGTTGAAGTGCATCTAATGTAACCAAACTGTTAAGTTTACTTTTCTGATAAAGTAAACTAAAATGTGAAAATCGGTTCTGTTTAACTGCTTCCTGTCCACCCTATAGCAGAAATACTGCTACAGGGCAGCACGGGGGTGTAAAATCACATATATATAAGTGATTTTGCAGTTCCAGATAGGAACCGCGTGTGTGTGCCCTACCCACACCGCCATTCGCTGCCTCAGCTGTCAGTCAACAGGTCCTGGGGATTACTCGCCGGTACCCAGTAATCACCAAGTAATACCGACAGGGGGAGAGAACTGTATGTAAACAATACAGTTCTCTCCCCTGTCAGCCCCTGCACACTGCTTTGCATAGCAGAGCCATACAAAGCAGTGTGCTTGCAGTGAAGCGCACACACAGCACATAATGTGAAACAGCACACAGTTAACCCTTTGATCACCCCAGATGTTAACACCTTCCTACCCAGTGCCATTAGTACAGTGTTAGTGCTTTTTATTAGTATTGGTGTCACTGGAGATGTCAGTGACACCAAGTCAGTTCCCCCCAGTGTCAGAATGCCCGCCGCAATCCCACTATAAGTCGAAGCCAGTAAAATAAAAATAAAAGAAAATCCCAGTATATATACCGCCATTTGTAAATGCTATAACTTTCACGTAAACCAATTAATTTACATGCATTGGAATTTTTTTTTAGCAAAGACATGTCACAGAATACATTTTGGCCTAAATTTATGACGAAATTTGATTTTTTAAATTTTTTTACTGATCATGTTTAATGGCAAAAAGTCAAAATATTGTTTTTTTTTTCAAAATTGTCGGCCTTTTTTTTATAGCTCATAAAATAAAAAAACACACAGGCGATCAAATACCACCAAAAGAAAGCTCTTTTCATGGGGAAAAAAAGAACATACCGTATTTTTCGCTCCATAAGACGCACTTTTTTCCCCCCAAAAAAGGGGGGAAAATGTCAGTGCGTCTTATGGAGCGAATATGGAGTGGCCGGTCCGGTATTTCCACCGCCGCTCAGCTCTGCAGCGGGACCTTATGGAGATGACTGCTGACCTTTGGGGACCTCCCCAAAGGTCAGCAGTCATCTCCTGTACTGTCTGCAGTCTCTGGTCATCCCTGTACTGTCTGCAGTCTCTGGTCATCTCCTGTACTATGTCTGCAGTCCATTAGTTCAGAATTTTTTTTTCCTGTTTTCTGCCTCTAAAACCTAGGTGCGTCTTATGGTCAGGTGCGTCTTATGGAGCAAAAAATACGGTACATTGAATATGTGCACCAACTTTGGAAACTCTCAAAATGTATAGAGTTAGGCCTAGTTCACATTGGCATTGAAAGCAAGAGTTTGAGGGACGTTTTTAATGTGCCTCAAACACCTACACACAATGATACTATGGGCAGCACATCAAAACATGAAGCATTAGCATCAAAATTGAAGCCCCAGGTTGAGTCTGGAGCAGTTTGAAGCCATTCAATGCCTCCTATTCAAGTCTATGGTGATGTTCCTCAAATGCACTGGCAGGTGTTTGCGGGGCATTTGCGGTGCAGTTGTGGGGCAATAATTAGTTTGTGGTGTGGTTTTAACGCTTATCAAACACTTAAAGAATGCTTCAGAACTGCACATAGGGCCTGTGGAGAGCATTTTTAAAACGCTTGTAAATAGCTAGTCTAACGCCCATACTAAAGCTCACTGACGCCTCTACACTAAAGCTAGTAAGAACAAGAGCTTGGTAAGAGTTAGAAATTTTGGCTACGTTGACTTTATTTCTAACTCCTGCCAAACGCCCCTATAGCGTTTGACAGGCGTTAGACAGGCGTCTTTAACGCTTCCCAAATGCCCTATGCGCTTTTTTGAGGCATTTGATAGACTTTTTCAAAGCTTTAAAACCGCACCACAAATGCCTATAATGAAGTTTAATGTATTAACACTCTGCAAACGCCTCGCAAACACTCAGCAAACATCTGCCAGGCATTTGAGAAGCCTCACCATAGACTTGAATAGGAGGCTTCAACTCCTCCTGACTCCACATGAGGCATCAGTTTTGTCGCGACGCTACCACTTTAGTGTGAACAGCACTTTGTGCTGCCATGTGCAGAATTTTCATAGGTGTTTGAGAAACGTTAAAAACGCTTCTGAAACACCTGTCTGATGCCTGCTGACAAAGCTAGTGTGAACGTAGCCTTATGCAGGCCATAAACAGGTCGAAAATCGGCTGATTTAAAAAAAAATTAAAAATCAGTTGTTCGGTCGGCCGACGTTACCACCAACCAGGGACGGACTGACAACTCATGGGGCCCCTGGGCAATAGGGGATCATGGGGCCCCTGTGTCCTTGCCCACATTCAAACCACACCCAAAAAAGCCTATGATAGGTACCAGGGACATCTCATGGGGCCCCCTACTGACCCCGGGCCCTCTGGCAGTGCCCGAGTTCTCCAATGGTCAGTCCGCCCCTGCCACCAACGGTAAAAAAAATCGGCCAACTAAATCATAAAGTTCACCCCATAACTTCTGTCCAGGGGCGGACTGACCATTTGGAAACTCGGGCACTGCCCGAGGGCCCGGGTCAGTAGGGGGCCCCATGAGATGCCCCTGGTACCTTTTTCATAGGCTTTTTTGAGTTTGGGCAAGGACACAGGGGCCCCATGATCCCCTATTGCCCGGGGGCCCCATGAGTTGTCAGTCCGCCCCTGCTTCTGTCCCTTGCAGGTCACGGCTCATGCGCGGATTTTTTATCGGTAAAACGATCGGCCCATTTGCCCATCATTGCCGGGAAAATCGGCTGATCGTCAAAATCGTCCGCAAATTTTCCAACATGACCGATAAAAAAACTGTGCAAAAAAACAGAAAAACGGCCAAACAAAATTTTTTCGGACCAAAAATCGGCCGATTTTCGACCCGTCTATGGCCAGCATTAGTCAAGTGTGAACAAGCTCATAGGATTGCAGTACACTGGGGCAGGGGCGGACTGACAACTCATGGGGCCCCTGGGCAGTAGGGGATCGATAAAAAAACTGTGCAAAAAAACAGAAAAACGGCCAAACAAAATTTTTTTGCCCCAAAAATCGGCCGATTTTCGACTCGTCTATGGCCAGCATTAGTCAAGTGTGAACAAGCTCATAGGATTGCAGTACACTGGGGCAGGGGCGGACTGACAACTCATGGGGCACCCGGGCAGTAGGGGATCATGGGGCCCCTGTGTCCTTGCCCAAACTCAAAAAAGCCTATGAAAAAGGTACCAGGGGCATCTCATGGGGCCCCCTACTGACCCTGGGCCCTCGGGCAGTGCCCGAGTTTCCAAATGGTCAGTCCGCCCCTGCACTGGGGTGCCGTGAAGTGGCCCTGCAGCTTCCACATATATTTGCAAATGTGTGCAAACTAAACCTCTTGTTTTACCATGAACTGTTAGACAGGATAATTCATGCAAAAGGTAAAAAACTTCAGCCTTTAGAACCACTTTACGCACTTTCCTGAAACTATTACACGTCCATCTTGCCTGTCTCCGTTTCTGCAAATGATGTAATTTAGTGTTCCCTTCAAATAACCGATCCACCTGCTGTTTCATGTTAGGTTGATTTATATATCTTAAATGGGGTACAAAGTAAGGGTGAGCATATGGCAGTTTGTTTATTGATTTAAGGCATTGGTCTGCTGTGCTATTGACTTTTAACTTACACATAGCAAAACCATATTGGCTTTATATTAAGGCTTGACAGCCTAATTTTTAAACTGTTGTCCTGAAGTCTTTAATTTAAGGACATTTGGAAGGATTATCCAGGAAATCTGGTCTGCCTGTCGACTACTGGCCCTGAAAATGCCAACCCCCTGACCTAAACGTTTGCTAATCAGATGATACGCAGAAAGCTGTGTACCGCTTGTACGACAAGGAACATCTTTATAATGCAATAACTAATCTCATTGCAAGAACTCATTTAGCCGACAGCTAATTATTTCTGTTTTCCTGTCTCCGGCGAGATTATCTCTCTCCTCCGACAGATCATGCTACACAAATTAAAGTGTGAGATGGTTATAGTTCCTAATATATGTATTGGTTGCTGGCCCACTATAACCTATTAAACATCTAATGGTGCATGTCTTGCATTTTAATGCCAATAATGAATCCAATTAGTAATTTTTCATTTACGAAACACAGACCCAGAGTTAATGCTTGAATAGCCTTGGCGCAAAAGGTCATTATTTTTTGGATGGGAGTTGCTCAGCTCCTGAGTCTGGCTGGAAGACAAACTTATTTCACTGCGAAGTGGAAAAAGTTCAAGGGAGACTTTAAACTGGATATTCCCCCAGGTCCTCTCTTTTGCTACTCTTTGCTACGCCTGCCCAATACATAGGCAAGCCATAGATAATGCGAATATCAACACAGTCAGCATTGATGGGGGGAATCCTCCTGCGGAGAAATTGTGTTCTTCCAGTGGGCAGCCGTCCTTGCCTTGGCAACACAGTGATTACAGCAAGCAGCTATAGCCAGTGGCAATAATTGCATGCTAAAAATCTGACATGCTGGTTGTACCCAACTTGATCGATGGATCGATTTGGATACAATGAGCCTGCCCATAGATTTATCGAGCTAGTGCCTGCTAAACTGACCACGATTCGAACCATCTATGGCCAGCTTAACTAGCCTTAAAAAAAATGTTCCCTCCCCCTCCTGTTGCCTATACGGGCTAAGCTGATTTTTTTTAAATGTATATGCTTACATATTTTCGGCCTGTTCTGGTCCGGTCACATGATCTCCTGTGTTAGTGAGAGGCAGCTGCAGGGAAGAGGAGAGAGAGCGCTTGACAACAGCTGTGTCAGGAACCATCGCGATGCATGGGTCTACACATGCGTAGGTGTCTGCCGAGACGTATAGGTGGCAGGGCACTAGGACCCAGGCGCACCCGTCGTCTGGACAGTACTAGGCAGGCACTGGGACCCAGGCTACGCCTATCAGGTGCAGGCCGGGCTATTTAAGCTAGCCCTGCACAGACACTTGTTGCTGAATGGTCTTTGTATCCTGTTACCTGTGTGTGAGTACTTCTGATCTGGATTGTTTTGACCTTGTTGCCTTCTCCCGTCCTGACCCCTTGGCTTGCCTGACTCTGCTCCCGGATGTTCCCGTTTAGATCTGACCTCCTGGTATTGACCCTGCGTGTGACCCGACTATCCTTTGCCTACCGTTTTGTACCTTACCGATCCTCTAGTTACCGTCCCAGCCTGCATGACTCTGATTTAGCTCATCCATCCATCCACCCCGCAGGGATCACTAGGCTCCCTTACATCAGACTCCTAGCTCTCTGGAGCCCCTGTCAGACTCCTCTACCCCTGTTGGAGATACCTGGTAGTTGCGACCTGGTACCGGAGCGCTCCAAGTCCATCCCCACCATCAGGGGCCCTGGTGAACAAGTGCTCCGGTGCTTAGACTCCGCACGCTGGGGAGGCTCTACCGGGGGACTGATAGAGGTGCTGTCAGGCGGTCCCTTACAAGCTGGGAGTGATGATGTCACCTATAGGCTTCCATGGCCCAGCCGGCGCTCTCTCCTCTCCCCTGCAGCTGCTACTGCCTGATACAGGGGAGCCGGATCACATTACCAGACTGAAGCAGGCTGAAAACAGGTATACATTTTTTTGCACAGGTTAGTCAGCATAGATAGCAGGAGGAGAAGGCTAGTTAGTGTTGGTTAGGAATTCTACTTTCAATTTGACTTTAATACCACTTTAGGGTATCCCCCAATCATGGAATTTAAAGGAATAGTGTAGTTCTAATGTTGCCCTTCAAGCCTTGATATAAGGCCCACTTCCCCCGCCTTCCCCCGAAGAGTGTTTTTAAAATAATTTTTTTTTTTGCATTTGTACATGTCTCTCATTGTAGTGCTCAGATACCCATACCCTTTTTTGCCCAAAACTTGCAAATTCACTAAACTCTGAGGAAATTCAGTCCAACTGCGGTTGCAAAGTGCACAGTCTATTTGCCTTTTATAAATCAACCCCATTGGCTGTACCCTCGCCTCCTTTTATAGTAAAAGGGTGGCTTAACCAAAGCCCCTTATTGGCCCTTCTATGCGTGCTGAGCATATTTTGAATGCCATGTAGTGCATTATGAGTTAAATAAATTTGTCTTCGTGAACCTGCAAATAAATGTGCTGGGACAGCGAACCTCAAACCTGCAACATTCACCTTGAACCCATGGTAGTGGCAAACTCAAACAAGACACATAGAGAGGATGGCCCCACTCATGAACCTGCAAATAAATGTGCTGGGACAGTGAACTTCGAACCTACAACATTCGCCTTGAACCCATGGTAGTGGAAATCTCAAACAAGACACATAGCGAGGATAAATCCCCCCCCCCCCCATAATTAAAAACCTAATCTTTCAATAATTCACCATATACAGTATGTATTTAAGGTGACCTAGACAGGTTCAAAAAAATATCAACATGGATGTTCCCTTATGGCTGTGTCTTCCTTACATCCTGTATCTTCTGTATTCTCCACTTCCAGGAGTGTTTGGTGCTGTACCCCACCTGCACTCTGTGGGGCCTTCGTTCAAGTCCAGCGTCACAACAGTCCTATACTGACGTAGGAGTCTGAGAAAGTAACCATGGAAAGAAGAGAAGGTAGGAGACAGAGGCCCCTGGATAGGTAAGTATAATAAATCTTCTCTCAGATATCTTTGATCTAGAAAATATTTGAGGCTTACATAGTTGCTTTAAAGTTTCTGAATTGATCATGCGGTGCTTGGTTCTTTCTGCTGACACCAAACCTCTAAAGTTGGGTGTGCCCCAGTCCTTGGTCTTCTTGGTCCCTTCTGCTGACACAAAAACTCTCAGGTTGGAAGTGTCCCACCTTTGGTCTGCTTGGTTCCTCTTGCTGACACAAAACCTCTCAGGTTGGATGTATCCCACCTTTGGTCTGCTTGGTTCCTCCTGCTGATACAAAACCTCCCAAGCTGGGTGAGCCCCACTCCTTGGTCTGCTTGGTTCCTACAACTGACATAAAACCCCTCAAGTCAGGTGTGCCCCACTCCTTAGTCGGCTTGGTTCCTACTGCTGGCATAAAACTTCTCAAGTTGGGTGTGTCCCACTCCTTGGTCTGTATGGTTCCTTCTGCTGACACAAAACCACTGAAGAAGGGTGTGCCCTACTCCTTAGTCCCTTCTGCTGACACAAAGGGGTTTATTTACTAAACCTGGTTGACTCAGAATCTTGGGCACCTGTGCATGGTAGCCAATCGGCTTCTAACCTTAGCATGTTCAGTTAAGCTTCAGCAATAAAACCTGGAAGCTGATTGGTTTTTATGCAGAAGTGGACAAGATTCTGAGTCAACCAGGTTTAGTAAATAAACCCCAAAGCCTCTCAACTTGGGTGTGTCCCACCATTGGTCTTCTTGGTTTCTTCTGCTGACTCAAAACCTCTCAAGCTGAGTGTGTGCCACTCCTTGGCCTGCTTGGTCAATTCTATTGACCCAAAATCTATCAAGTTGGGTGAGTCCCCCTCCTGTGGAACCATCCCTCTTGCTTTGTGCTGCCTGAGCTGCCAAGATTCATTTGAGACCAACCACCAATCTGCAATTGAAGATAGCCAAGCTTCATGCCCCATGCTACTATCTTCTTTTATTTCATTGTTTAAAGATTTTAAAAGAAACTGCACCATTGGGAAATCCCATTGTAGTAAATTCAATGTTTCCCTGAATGGCCATTAGACAATATTCCAATGCAGAAGATGTGTTGCCTTTTTCTGAAAGGTAGATGGACTCTACCAGACCCCATGTCCCTACATTACAGGAATATATTTACAGAAAAATAGCCAAGTACAGAAGAAAACAGAATGTCAAGTGGAGGTTTTCAGAGTAGAAGTTATTCTGCAGAATCATATATTGAGTTTGTTCTGATACTACTTTTATGCTAAATAAGCATTGAAGACGGTCCTCATTCAGCTAAGCCATCATAATATGCATAGGCATAAGTAATTCACAAGCATTTCACAAATATTTTAAAATAAGATTGTATGACTGATATAACGTATGCGAGGGAAAAAAAGCCTCTTTCCTGCCAGCTGCATTTTCCTGCCAGCAGAAAAAATGATTTCAGAATACTTTTGGAGAAATTGGATAAGCGGCTTCATGAGACAACTGTGGGGGCTAGTAATTGGAATGGGCGATCTGCTGGTGGAAGAGAGGAATCGATTGACTGGGACTTTTCCTATGACTGAGGTTTGTGGCCGGCATTATTTTTTCTATCATTTATACCATTATGGTGATTTCAGCAGCTGAAATATTTTTGAACATAACAAAGAGACAGATTAAGCATTCAGGCATTGAGGGTAACAGAGAGGGATGACTTATAAAAACCGAAACAAATAAAACTTGAGCAAAGCGAGCTTGCTGCACATAGTGACCGCAGAGTCGTTTTTTTACTGCTGCCAGTTTTTTCTTAAAGCTAAGTCTGCCCAGGGAAGACCCCCAGCCCCCCTCCTGCTTCCACCGAAAGTAATTTCTCCCTCCAGCTAATTACTCCCCTAATTATTTTAATAAAGAAATAAACTCAATGTACCAAATTCATACCTAAATTTCTGGGCACATGGCATGACAACTACTAAGTCTTCTTGCTTCCTCACAAAAGAGTAGATGGGTCCTTCTTTGAGTGACAACGCCACTTCCTGATACATCAGAGGTGTTCTCCTAGGGTCCTGAAGACCAACAAGACTGGTTGCAGTGGTGAACCACCGATCTGGACTGCTGGAAGAGTCTATGATTACCAGGACAGAAGGAGATGAAAAATGTACTGTCTTCATTGGAACAGGTAGTGAGGGGAAATCTACCAATGGGGATACCTATTCCTCTGACAAATACAGTGGGACTTCTAGTCACTTTGGATTTGTTTTCTTTCTATTCCTGTTTATGAAAGGGAGGATAAATGAAAGGAAAACTCTCCAAAGTGACACAGATACACTTTAAAGACGGCCATAGATGGATCGAATTTCAGCCGGTTCAGCAAGGACCTGCCATGATTTGATCCATCTATGAGCAGGCTGGTTGTACTGCTTGCTTCCTCACTTAAGAGTGGGTGGGTTTTTGTTTGGTTGACCATCTCACTTCCTAATCCACTGGGGGGGGGGGTGTAATCTCAGGGTCCTGAAGATTTCAGTGGCTATAAAGTGACATCAGGATCAGATATAACAAAAAGACTGGCTGCAGTGGTGAATCACCAATCTACACTGCTGGAGGAGTCTATGATTACCAAGACAGATGGGGATTAATAATTCAAATTTTTACAGTTGTCATTGGAACAGGCAGTAAGGGGAAATCTTCCAATGGGGACAACTATTCCTCTGACAAAAAAGGTGAGACTTCTTCTCACTCTGCAGTTGTTTCCTTTCTCCTATTGTTGAATTGTTGGTCAACGGGGTGCGCTGGACACCCTAGCTGCCATTGTGCTACAAGCTGGGTGTCTGGTGCGCTCCTCTACATTTTAACCCCTTTATGCCGGCCGCACACAAATATGCGACCTCCCGGCGTCTGGGCCTAGACGCTGAGTGGCCACACATTTGCGTTCATGTAAGAAAAAACATATGTGCTGAGAGCACACACCCTGCGCGCTCCCAGCAGACATGTCCGGTACTCACAGAAAGGTCCTGGTCTGCTCTTTCGATCGGGACCTTTCCCAATCATGTGACCAGGCCAGTTTTTCCTACTCAGCACTACACTACTTAAACTGACATTTGTTCGGTCATGCAACACCATAATTAAATGAAATTTATATTATTTTTTTCACACCGGGGTGGGGTTTGGGGCATGCCAGGGGTGGGGTTGGGGGCAGACCTGGGCAAGGTTGGGTGGGGAAACTGGTGGAGAGTAAGGTTTGTGACCGGCTAGTAGGTCTGGACTCGAAATTGTAACCCCTGCTTTAACCTATAACATATATAAGAATGGAATTCTTGAATAAAAGATAATAGATTTATCTAAGAAAGAAAATAGGGAGGAGGTGGGCCCATTAAAGCTATGAACCCCAAAGTCACTCCTATTATAATTGACCAAAAGACTGCAAGGGGCATTTCATGCACAACTCTTCTCATACATCCCTCTCATTGTTATTTTCTGTTTTTGGAGACGCACGGAGAGAAGACACAGTCATTCTACCACCCACAGGACAGAGAAAAAATGCCCAGCACAGAAAGCATGTCTATCACAGATAATGAGGGATTAGACCTATCGCTCTGCAGTTCATAGAAGCTGAGCAAAATACCAACATTATCTCAGTCCGCATTGAAATAATCGAAGGGGAGAAAGAAATCCAAACTGTAAGAGAGAGCAGATATCTGAAATTAGGATTTGCAAACAGATAAGCCTAATCACAGGAGGCCCTGATGTGTTATGCTGCACGAGTGGCGTGTAACTATTATCCATCATTATCTTCAATCCCTTTTTTTTCTTTTTTTTGTTAAACTTGCATTGTGTTTACAGTAGATTTCCCTGGTATATAGGCTAATGTAAAAAGTGCCGTAAATTATAGGGATTCTAGGACTTACTGCAGAATTCACCACTCTTTAGCCCTGGTTCACACTGCTGCCGCTTATCATGTGACTTGCAACACCTAAAGGGAGAATGACACCAGAACACCGGGGATCACCAATACGGGTCCAAATGTTTTAATGAACCATCACATAGTTACAGGAAGGCAACGTTTCGGGGTCTCACAGGACCCCTTCATCAGGCATATGACGATGGTCACATGCCTGATGTCACATATGACAATGGTCACATATGACGATGGTCACATGCCTGATCTCACATATGACAATGGTCACATATGACGATGGTCACATGCCTGATGTCACATATGACAATGGTCACATATGGCGATGGTCACATGCCTGATGTCACATATGACAATGGTCACATATGACGATGGTCACATGCCTGATGTCACATATGACAATGGTCACATATGACGATGGTCACATGCCTGATGAAGGGGTCCTGAGAGACTCCAAAACGTTGCCTTGCTGTAACTATGTGATCGTTCATTAAAACGTTTGGATCCGTATTGGTGATCCTCGGAGTCCTGGTGACATCCTCCTTTGCTGATTCTGTTCGGTTCCAGCCGATGGTCGCTGCAGCACCCACTTATACAAAGAGCCATTTTTAATGCAGGAACGTGTGCGTTTGGATTGTACGCTTCCTACACCTAAAGTCACATGACAAGTGTCAGAACACATTCATTTCAAAGGGTGTTGTCTTAATCAGTGTGACTCAAGTCGTAGGAACAAAAAAAAAGTTCCTGCGCCTTTGGTGCAACTTGAGTACTATAGACTGCTATATTAAATAACAAAAGTTGCAAGGAAATTGCAAGCAGGTCACTAGACTTTGGGGGGGGGGGGGCAGCAGTGTGAACTTAGCCTAATGCAGGCCATAGACGGTTCGTTTATCGGCGATTTTTCGGCCGAAAGAATAATCGGCCGTTTTTCGCACCGTTAGTGGGGCAATGTCATCGGCCGATTTTCGGGGTTCCTCCTCATTTCTTTTATCGGTTATACTGGAAAATTGTAAAAAACGGCCCATTTTCGCAATCATTGGTGGCAACAGAGCGACCGATGTTTCGTTTTCTGGCTGAAAAATCGGCCGATAAACGAATCGTCTATGGCCTGCATTAGTCCGTATTCCTACCTAGGAACACACATTACATTGCACACTAACAGGTATGCATCCCACAATACAATATAGGTGTGTTGTGGTGCGTTTATGACTAATGGATTCACCAATTCCGCCACTACCATTTTTCACCCAAATCACAACTCTGACTGCTTGACATTATTATTATTATACAGGATATATATATAGTGCCAGCAATTTGTGCAGTGCTTTACAACTTTAGGCTGGGTTCACACCTATGCAGTTTGCATTTTATGTTTCTGCAGTGCGTTTTGTGTTTTTGCACATGCGTTTTTGATGCATTTTGCATTTTTTTCTTTCTGGTTGCTAGGCAGATTTAAAACGCAAAAGGCAGCATAAACGCACTACATGCTTTTCTGCAGCGTTTCCATTGATGTCTATAGAAACAAAAACGCAACTTTTTTGCGTTTACAAAAGTCCCTGACCCTTTCCAAAAAACACACCGGGTGAAACCACGGAGATGTCAACCTGTCCCATTGGAAATCATGTTAAATGGACTGTACTGCGTTTCAGCAGAACGCTGCAGAAAACACTTAGTTGTGAACCTGGGGTTAGCCCAGACAGTAGAACTACAATTCAATACAGGAGGAATCAGTGGGTCCCACTCATTGATATTAGATTGGCCACTGCACCACTTTATTAACCTCCCTGGCGGTCTAACTAATCAATATTTTTGAATGTCAAAGCGGTACATTGTTTTTCATGGAAATTTGTTTTATATTGTACACCTGTAATTCTTAGGAATAACTCACTTAAATCTGTCCAAACAAGAGTCTAGTAAACATCCCGGGTATGATAAAGTTTGAAACACGAAATAATAAATTATAATATAATAAATAATTATAAAAAATAATAATAGAATAATAATAAAATTAATTCAATAATATAATCAAACCAAAAACACTGAAATTTGAAATAGAGCGCCAAGTTCGCACATCGCTGAGCAAAGTCGCAAAATCGTTTTCAGTGTCTGATGACGAATTTCCCCCACGAATCATTATCACTCAATTCTGCAAGCATATGTGGTGGGAGCGTCCAGAAATACAGGTGTTCTGGCGGAGGATAGTTTATTTGATAGGGAAAATCACTAAAATCAAAATAGGATTAGATCCAGAATTATGTCTCCTCCATATCTCAGAACTCTCAGTGAAAGCATATAAGAGTTCGGGGATATGGTATTATTTGACCGCAGCAAAGAGTCTGATTCCCAGGTTTTGGAAGAAAAGAGAGGTGCCAACTGAGGAGGATTGGAGGGGTAGAGTAAGCCAGATCTCAGAGACAGAAAAATTGTTCTATACGCATGAGGACAAGTTGGAGCTGTATAATAAAAAATGGAAAGGCTGGGAAGAATACAGAGAAAAGGAAAAATGTATGATGAGATAATATCCCAGGAAGAGGTTTAGAAACGGGTTTAGGAACAACAGAATAATATGGACTTAATCCGAGAAGAGAAAATGTGGAGTGTAGGGGGGAGGGGGGAGGAGGGAGGGGCTAAGAGGATAGAGGGGGGAGGTTCTCGGATGGGGGGGATGGTAAAAAAAAATGGAAGTTATATATAAATAAATTATAAGGAGAAAACAATGTTTTTTAGATAACGAGTTTAATAGAAATGTTGAAATGTTTTTGTATATGATTTGAAAAATCAATAAATATTTATAAAAAAAAAAAATTCTGCAAGTGGTTCTGATTTACTATCGCTGTTCTCTAGCCGGTCTAAAACCGATTTTGACCTAAAGGGACGCTTTTTGGACGCCATGGACGTTTCTCAGTTTCCAGGCAGAAAGAACAGTAAAAATGCAGGCAGGGCGCCGGACAAAGCACTCGGGACAAAATGTATGTGAAATGGTTTGATACAGGAATGTTATACTAAGAGATCACAGTGTATTGTGTGTATGTAAAGTTTTTACTATTTTGAATTTCTCGCCGGTTCCG
The DNA here is from genome assembly GCF_062004578.1 of Staurois parvus. NCBI lineage: Eukaryota > Metazoa > Chordata > Amphibia > Anura > Ranidae > Staurois > Staurois parvus. The sequence goes on along the minus strand of NW_028317980.1, from coordinate 5,167,389 downwards.
CCCCCCGTAGGTCCCAACACTCGCAGGGAATGGAACCCGTAAGACGGATGCCGGCATCGGCCAGTGGACATGGCTGGGGGACACAGCAGGTTTGTGGACAAGGTAAGGCTCGAGGGATCGCTGCAGTGTAATCCCGAGTGTAGCTTCTGGTACTGACATTAACTCCGAGCTACACTCAGGATTACCGCCAGGAAGGTTAAAGTGGTAATAAAGTTAGCCAAAAAAAAAGGTTCCCCTGTAGGTTCCCTTACAATGAATATTTATTGAAGACGTTTTGAGTTTAGAAAGTACAAACGCAACAGCTGTCATGTGTACAAGAAATATATAACAATAAGGGGTAACAATTCAAAAGCAGTCATGCACAGAAAAACATACCTGTAATTAGTGACAATGTAATTGACATGTCAAAAAAAAAAAATAACATCGACCTTATTGTGTCGATAAATCAGCGTAAGGAACGGATAAGGGACTGTACATCTATTGCCTAATCTCCGGCAATAGCTAAAGCAATAGTGGCATTTGGAATACACAAAGTGTATAGTCCAACCAAGAAATACATAGAATACAGAATAAAATACATAGAAATACATAGAACACATCGTAGATCATCCCTGCCGCTGTAGGTTGCAGGGATAAGTTCACCTTTATTTGCCGTTATTTGGCGAATTTGGCGTAAACAACATGAAAGCATGGATCCATCCTGCCTTGTACCAACAGTTCAGGCAGGCGATGGTGGTGTAATGGTGTGGGGGAGATTTTCGTGGCACTAGCAAGGTGTACCTAATAAAGTGCCTGTTTATCTGCATCCCCCTATCCTCTACATCAGTGGTTCTCAACCTGTGGGTCGCGACCCCTTTGGGGGTCGAATTACCCTTTCACAGGGGTCGCCTAATACCATTGGAAAACACATATTGCTGCTGTGTAGAAAGCAGCTACTGTGCAGAAAGCAGCTACTGTGCAGAAAGCAGCTACTGTGCAGAAAGCAGCTACTGTGTTGAAAGCAGAAGTATTGGAGGTAAAACGCTTCATGAATTATAATTATAATTGTTTTTGTGATCACTATGTTTTAATTATGTACAATTTGTAACAATGAAAATACATCCTGCATATCAGATATTTACATTACAATTAAAAATAGTAGCAAAATTACAGTTATGAAGTAGCAACTAAAATATTTTATGGTTGGGGGTCACCACAACATGAGGATCTGTATTAAAGGGTCGCGGCATTAGGAAGGATGAGAACCACTGCTCTACATTCATTCAAAGTGCAGAACTTATACACCTTCTCTGAGCCTCCAGAAAGTAGGGGGCAGGGAGCTGAAGTTATAGTCAGAGCTCAGTGAGAGCTGATTGGAGGGAAGAGACACACCCACCTTCACACAGCACACTGGAACAGAGCTGAGGCTGTCAATCACAGGCTGTGTGCTGGAGCTCCCTCCCCTGTCACCTCTTTCCTCTTGGTGTCAGGAAACCTGTCAGAAGCGACTCATGCTGATAGCAGAGACGAGGCAGCACACAGAAATTACACTAAATCCGGCCACAGATGAGTCGAAAACGGAACAAAAATTCTTGGCAATTGTCAAATTGCACGTTTTGCACATCATTAATGCACCAGCTACGATATGATTTTCGTGCCTCAATTGAAAGTACCTAATCTGGATTTTTTTTTTAGAAAAACTAAACAAATGATGGCACAATCGTATATGCCATTTTAGTTTTCCGATCGACAGAACATTTGGTTTGCGACTAGTCCATGGCTGGCCTTAGTACTCTGGATTGAGACAAGTACACTCTATGGAGGGATATATTTTGTTCATATTTCATGTCTGAGGTTTACAACCACTTTAAGCCTTGACTGTCGAGGAGCACAGGCATATCAATTGACCTGTTGACACCATATATAATATATCTTGATAGAATCTACCTTTGCCCATTTATATCCCAAAGAATGAACTTTTCTTCATTGGAAGGCGAAGGCCACAGCTTTATTGGCTATTATTCAAGAACGAATTCCAACAATAATAACTGACAGACTGATAACTTGCAGCTGACAACCCAAACTAGTGCTAGCTGTAGATGCATTGTGGGCACCCAACATAACAAGATCGGCCCCGTTCATAAGTTCAGGACAGACAAAACAATTGCTCAAGGCTGCTGAGGGCATTATTGAAGTGGTATTAAAACCAAAACCAAAAATGTAATACATTGCAACTTACCAATCATTAGATGTGATGGCTATATTAGTTTTCTTTTTTTAGGCTTTTTTCCCCTCTTTTCTTACCTGGTGATCTCACCAGTAACACACTCCTGTATTAGAGCGCCCCCACTCTGGATGATGGAGCACAGGGGGTACCTTTGGATAGAGGCATTTTCAGTCTGGGGGAGGGGAGGGGGAGGCGGACAGTGTTAATTGTACAAGCAGATTTAAATACACTAAAAAATGGAAGCCAGTGTACAGCTTACACTTTTGCTTGCAGCTACAGCAACAGTTTTCTTTTCCTTTTGGGATAAAGGTTTTATGTAAATAATAAAAGTTGATCATTGGAAGCACCCCTGTCAACGGTAAATGGTTTATCTCATCCCTGTAAACTGATACATCTGGAAGAGTGTTTGATCTTTTGAAAAACAACAGACTGGCCAGATGACCAGATGAAAGAAAGCCTAAAAACGAAAACTAAAGCAGCTATCACATCTAAGAATTGGTAAAACAAATAAAATACAATAATCAAACCTAATATGATAAACTAAGAGTGGCTGCAAACACCAAATTGCATTCCCACAACACTAAGAAATACATAAACAGATAAATAGTGCTGCACAGGGGCGGACTGACCATTTGGAAACTCGGGTACTGCCCGAGGGCCCGGGGTCAGTAGGGGGCCCCATGAGATGCCCCTGGTACCTTTTTCATAGGCTTTTTGGAGTTTGGGCAAGGACACAGGGGCCCCATGATCCCCTATTGCCCGGGGGCCCGGGGTCAGTAGGGGGCCCCACGAGATGCCCCTGGTACCTTTTTCATAGGCTTTTTGGAGTTTGGGCAAGGACACAGGGGCCCCATGATCCCCTATTGCCCGGGGGCCCCATGAGTTGTCAGTCCGCCCCTGGTGCTGCGCTACTCATTAAATCTAACCATAAAGCAAAAAATGAACAACAGACAGAGCCCCGAACTAAAGTGATATAAGTGCATACCTAGAGAATAACCAAACACAAATGAATGAAAATATCCAAACAGACTAGATGCCCTGCTAGGCAATACCAAATATGAACAAATCAATATGTGCAACTGCAACATATGTGCATATAGACAATCTGAGTGATATATATATCAAGGCATGAATAAAATTAATAGTAATAATAATAGTAATAATAATAAAGCACAAAACATAAAAAGAAAATGTTGAATAATAAACACCCGGCTGAGCCATCAACTCAGTGACAGTCTGTGAATAATTGTCCGTAAATGTAGTAAAAATCAAGATCAGTAATGCAGAAAAATCTTCAAATCAGCATATATTTCACACGTGACTTGAACAATGATCACCCTTAAAGATCCTCCACCAGCTAGCATGCACGCTCACCTCCCATTTTGACCTTTAGGGAATATAGGTCAAATGTGCTTTAATATCAACCCGAAATCCAACCAGCTCTCCTCTGTCAGCATACAGGGCATAACATGTAACATGTTCCAAAGCCAAATGTATCCTCAGACACTCCATAATATCCCCGATCACTCCTCTCCAGATTTTGAAAGTGACAGCGGGTGCAGGGAGAGGATTCCTTACCTGCCCTGTCACAGAAAGGGGGGGGGGGGTGAGTGCTGCAGGTAATTAAACATGTTGTCAATGTTACACCCTAAATAAGGTTGTAACCAGGGGCGGACTGAAAACTCATGGGGCCCCCGGGCAATAGGGGATCATGGGGCCCCTGTGTCCTTGCCCAAACTCAAAAAAGTCTATGAAAAAGGTACCAGGGGCATCTCATGGGGCCCCCTACTGACCCCGGGCCCTCGGGCAGTGCCCGAGTTTCCAAATGGTCAGTCCACCCCTGGACGTAACATGTTCCAAAGTTAAATGTGTCCTCAGACACTCCATAATATCCCTTATCACTCCTCTCCAGATTTTGAAAGTGACAGCGGGTGCAGGGAGAGTCACAGGAAGGAGGGGGGGTGAGTGCTGCAGGTAATGGAACATGTTCCATATTACACCCTAAATATGGGTGTAACAGTGTGGCCGTGCGGTGCTCGGCCCACAACGCCACATCATTTGCTTACAGTTTACCTAGGCAGGTGCAGTCTCCTTTCTTCACTGCAGGTGGTGCTCAACCACAGCTGCATTGTAGGAGGACAGGAAGTCAATAGGAACCTGTTCCTCTATGGCTTCCTGCGTTACTGGGGAAGCCATCTGGTTGGATGCTCCTGACTCTGGCGGCCATCTTGGCTCAGGAAGAGTCTATTTAAGATCCTTTCTTCTTGTGCACGCTTTACGAGTGGAGATGGCAGGGACAAATTACCAGCCTGTCAGGTAAAGTGAACAGCTGGTGGGAAAGGTTCTAGATGTGTAGGGACAGGATAGGGACAGCGCCATCCTTTCCAGGAATCCTCAGAATTGGGCACAGACTAGCCAGGCTGCATTCCACCCTCGGAGATGGACACTGTCAGGCCTGCTCCACTCAGCATTACTGTACAGAATTGTGAGTGTTCCCAGTTGGGTGTTCTCCTCTGGGCTGTTCGGAACTTTGGGCCATGACTACAAGTTCTGTTATTTGAAAGTGTATTACTGCACCACGCTGCAATCCCCCCCCCCCCCCCCCCCCATATGCAAGTAGAAATAGCCATTGAAGCTGACAGATTGTAGTCCTCAATGAACTACAAGAGCTCTAGTCCGTGCTCTGGTGGTTCATTGATTCTTTCTGGTCTCAAGTAACGGGCAGACAGCTATCCTGAGACTCTGCAGGAGCCTGACATTGCACCCACGATCTGCTGATCGTGGATGCAATGCTTTGCAGGCTCTTTGGAAAAAAAATGATAAATGCACATTTTTTTACCTGCAAAAAAATATGCATTTTTTATTTTTTCAAAAGGTGATCTTAGCCTTTAAGTTGGTGGTAGGATCTCTTTAAGCATGGTTTCTGATTATATTCCCTCATATACCTATACCCACTGGAAGCAGTAGGAATAAATCTGTAGATGGAATATAATCATCAAAGCATCAGAAGTGAAAATTACTTAACAAATGACTCCTAAGCAGAAGTTATAATAATAGCACAAAATGAGTACTTACTGAAAAGGCAGGAGAGATTCCCTCTAACATTAGTGAAGTTCATTAAGTCCTCCGATCAGGAGCTCTTTATGAGAGATCTACATGTGTCATCCATGCAGCCCACATATCTAGATTAAAAATACAACCCAGGTTTAATGTCTTGTAAAATTAGCTTTCTTCTTCAACTAGTTTTCTTGAGAAACGGAGTGCAGTGCCAGGGAACCCACTCACGGCCAGCTGTTTCAACCTTCTGGGCCTTAGTCTTGAAGGAAAAACCTTAAAACACAATAAAAAATATGTGTCTTTAATGCGGAACTAAACTGTATCCAAGCACTACACCATGAAAACGCTATTTCATTCCTTTTTAAAGTTCACAGCAAACTCCCCCATCTATCCATGTCTGCATGCTTTATTTTGCTGACACATTGCTTTCAACCACCCCCCCCCCCCCACCATCTTGAGTAAGGGCAGCTGATTCATGTAGCATTTACTTCCTGGAATCCATCTGCCCTTAGCTCAGGCAGTAGGGTGTGCTTAGCTGAGAAAGCTCCTCCTTCCCTCTTGAAGACTGCTGGGATGTAGGACATTATTTACCCAGAAGTAACTGAAGAAATGTAAAGTTTAACCACTGAGCACTTTCACCCCCTTCCTACCAAGGCCAATTTTCAGCTTTCAGTGCTGTCGCACTCTGAATGACAATTGTGCGATCATGCAACACTGCACCCATATGACATTTTTTTTATCGTTTTTTCCACACAAATAGAGCTTTTTTTGGTGATATTTAATCGCCGCTGGGTGTTTTATTGCTTGCACTATAAACGAAAAAAGAGCGAAAACTTTGGAAAAAAAAAAGGTTTTCTTTGTTTCTATTATAAAATTTAGCAAACAGGTAATTTTCCTCCTTCACTGATGTGCGTTGATGAGTCTGCACTGATAGGCAGCAACTTATAGGCACTGATAGACTGTACTCATGAGGCTGCACTGGTGGGCATTGATGAGGCGGCAGTGATTATGCTGCACTGATTATGCTGCACTAATGGGCACTGACAGGCGGCACTGAAGGGCACTAATAGGTAGCACTAAAGGGCACTGACTTGCAGCACTGACTGATGGCACTGATAGGCGGCACTGACTGGTGGCACTAATGGGCTCAGATTGGCAGCATTGCTGGGCAGCACTGCTGGACATAGAAGGGCAACACTGCTGGGCACTGATGGGCAGCACTATTGGTCACTTTTGTGGCTGCACTGATAATCAGGGCCCTGATTATCAGTGTAGATGTTAAACTATGACAGTTGTTGGTTAGCGGCAGTACTTTCCTCACACTGTGACAACGTGAGGATAGTATTGCTGATAACCGGCAAGTGTATTTACCAACAGCTGATTAGACACAGCTGATCACATGGCAAAAGGGCGCTGTGATTGGCCTTTCACCATGTCATGTGATCAGCTGTGTCCAATGGATACAGCAATCGCAGACAGCCCCGGGTGCGCGCCGCTGGGAGGGCACGCGGGGGGCGCATTCTAAGAGGACATCCTTTGACGTCCTCCCAGAACTGGACGACCGCACTGCAGCCATCATTCAGCTATAGAGCGGTAATAAAGTGGTTAAAATAATTAAATACAATATAAATTCCTATCTATTTACTCATGCTGAAAGCAAAAGGATTCAAAATAGCCAATGTTGACTGAGAGAGTGAAGTTCCACTTTAAATAGCATTGAATGAAAAACTCAGGAAGATCCAGTCTCCTCCTACAAAATGAAAAAAAAAAGGCACGCGCATGAAAATGCATCAGAAATGCACCACAAATACACACGCACAAAAACGCGCGATTATGCAGCAGCACTAATGTGCATCTAGGTTTACTGCTAAATAATACATCTATGTATGCCAATCTCTATACATAGCTAAGGCTGCACCTAGCGTTCGCTAGACACACGTTTCCACGCGTTTTTCATGTGACACGCTTTGGGCAGGCCATTCCTTCAATGTGCTGCCCTTCATGCAACGAATGTGGCAAAGTATCTCATGTAGATTTTTGCTGCGTTAATGTTTTACATTTTTTTGCTAAGATGTTTTTTTTTTTTACAGCAAATGTTGCTGCGTTTGTTGCACAGCAAAATGTGCATCTGCTTTGTATAATAAAAAAGTTATCAAAACAAATAAAACTTAAAAAAAAAACAAAAATGAAAAACAAACAAAATATAAAATAAGAAAAACAAAAGCACATATAAATGTAAAAAATAAATAAACAATATAATTGGGACTGATGTGAATGTACAAAATATATGTACAGCGCTGCGTGAATTGACAGTGCTATATAAGTACCTGAAATTAAAAAAAAATAAATTTTAAATGAAAAAAAAAAAAAAAACGGGCACTTGACAGACCACTTGATCTTTTTTTCAGCACTCACTTTTCTATGTTTCTCTGCTGTGTTTGGAGTGCCATTAACAATGGATGGCACTGCAAACATGCGTTTCGTAAACACACACAAAAACACAATTTTGCGCACACTTACAAAATGTGACGGCGTAAAGGGAGCCTAAAAGAGGGACATTTGTTGAGAAATAGGGACCAGAAGGATTGGTTCCCAGAAAGAGACAGTTATACAGTCATGGCCGAAATTGTTGGCACCCTTGATATTTCTCCAGGAAATCATGTATTTCTCACGAAACGTATTGCATTAACACATGTTTTGCTATACACATGTTTATTCCCTTTGTGTGTATTGGGACAAAACAAAAAAAGGGAGGAAAGAAAGCAAATTCGACATAATGTCACACAAACCTCCAAAAATGGGCTGGACAAAAGTATTGGCACCCTTTCACAACTGCGGATAAATAAGAATGTTACAAGCATGTGATGCTCCTGTAAACTCACCTGGGGCAAGTAACAGGTGTGGGCAATATAGAAATCACACCTGAAAGCAGATAAAAAGGAGAGACGTTCACTTAACCTTTGCATTGTGTGTCTGTCTGTGCCACACTAAGCATGGACAACAGAAAGAGGAGACGAGAACTGTCTGAGGACCTGAGAACCAAAATTGTGGCAAAATATCAACAATCTCAAGGTTACAAGTCCATCTCCAGAGAACTAGATTTGCCTTTGTCCACAGTGCGCAACATTATCAAGAAGTTTGCAACCCATGGCACTGTAGCTAATCTCCCTGGTCGTGGACGGATGAGGAAAATTGATGAAAGATTGCAACGCAGAATAGTCCGGATGGTGGATAAGCAGCCCCAAACATGTTCCAAAGACATTCAAGCTGTCCTGCAGGCTCAGGGAGCATCAGTGTCAGCGCGAACTATCCGTCGACATTTAAATGAAATGAAACGCTATGGCAGGAGACCCAGGAGGACCCCACTGCTGACACAGAGACATAAAAAAGCAAGACTACAGTTTGCCAAAATGTACTTGAGTAAGCCAAAAGCCTTCTGGGAAAACGTCTTGTGGACAGATGAGACCAAGATAGAGCTTTTCGGTAAAGCACATCATTCTACTGTTTACCGAAAACGGAATGAGGCCTACAAAGAACAAAACACAGTACCTACGGTAAAATATGGTGGAGGTTCAATGATGTTTTGGGGTTGTTTTGCTGCCTCTGGCACTGGGTGCCTTGACTGTGTGCAAGGCATCATGAAATCTGAGGATTACCAAAGGATTTTGGGTCGCACTGTAGGGCCCAGTGTCAGAAAGCTGGGTTTGCGTCCAAGATCCTGGGTCTTCCAGCAGGACAATGACCCCAAACATACGTCAAAAAGCACTCAGAAATGGATGGCAAAGAAGCGCTGGAGAGTTCTGAAGTGGCCAGCAATGAGCCCAGATCTAAATCCCATTGAACACCTGTGGAGAGATCTTAAAATTGCTGTTGGGAAAAGGTGTCCTTCCAATAAGAGAGACCTGGAGCTGTTTGCAAAGGAAGAGTGGTCCAAAATTCCGGGTGAGAGGTGTCAGAAGCTTATTGATGGTTATAGGAAGCGACTGATTTCAGTTATGTTTTCCAAAGGGTGTGCAACCAAATATTAAGTTAAGGGTGCCAATACTTTTGTCCAGCCCATTTTTGGGGTTTTGTGTGACATTATGTCATATTTGCTTTTCTGCCTCTGTTTTATATTTGTTCCAATACATACAAAGGGAATAAACATGTGTATAGCAAAACATGTGTTAATGCAATACCTTTTTTGTGTGAAATACTTGATTTTCAGGAAAAATATCAAGGGTGCCAACAATTTCGGCCATGACTGTATATATGGGCAGCACAGTGGCTAAATGGTTAGCACTTCCCCCTGGCAGTACTAGGGTTGCTGGTTCAAATCCGGACCACGGCACCACCTGCCTGGAGTTTGCATGTTCTCCCTGTGCCTGCGTGGGTTTTCTCTGGGTACTCCGGTTTCCTCCCTCTCTCCAAAGACATGCTGGTAGGTAGGTTAATTGGCTCCTGTCTAAATTGTCCCTAGTATGTGTATGTATGAATGTGAGTTAGGGACCTTAGATTGTATGCTCCTTGAGGGTTAGGGACTGATGTGAATGTACAATATATATGTAAAGTGCTGCATAAATTGACAACACGATATAAGTACCTGAAATAAATAAATATACCCGTCTATGTGCACCCAGCAATGACTGCATGGCATCCAAGGAGGGGGGTTCCTGATGGTGACAACAGTGTGTAATGTGTTTGGGGTGACAACGCAAGAGCACAACTGGGAGACAGAAACAGAGTGTTGTCAATCTATGACAGGAAGAACTTAAATAAGGATCTTCATGGCAGGATCACCAGGTATTGTGAAAGCTGCAGAATAAAAACATTTAGAGCTCATGTACACGGGGCGTTTGGAAAACACTTCTGACTGCTGGAAACTGACTTCTGGAAAACGTAGATTAAAAAACGTCAGTTTAGCCACAATTGCATACCACGTTTATGCATGTTTGCGTTCAAGAGCGTTTTTTAAAAGATAACCTCAGGAGACCTTCCCAAATGCCCGGAATGCACTGAAAAACAGTAAATAATTAACTATTTCAGACATTTTGTGAGAAATAGAGAGAGCAGAAGCAGAGAGAGCAGTATGTGTTGGGATGACCTGTCTTTTCTGGTTGTAGTCACTATGGATCCCATTATGAGCCTAATGAGGCGCGTTCTACCATTTTTTCCATTTTTTCCTTCACGCAAAACCTGGAACTGACTGCGCTGGTGTACCGGGTCCAGTTGAATACATGGAAAACACTTTGCATGCATTTCTGATGATGAAAAAAGGCTCTGGGCAGCATCTGGATATGGAACAGTTAAAAAACGCTTCTAAAAGCAAATGCTTATAAACACAGTTAACCACATTTACACACATTTACAAGCGTTTAAAACGCCAGTAAAATCTACTCCTGAACGAAAGTTTGGTGCGTTCAAAAAAACAACTGTAAACTCAACTGCCTGTAAACGACGATGTGTACACGGACACATAGGAAAACATTAGGGAGAGTTCAGGGGCTGCTGAAAAAAACGCAGTTTATCAGCTGCAATGTACATGAGGACTTACAATTGCTGATAGATGATATAGATGGATGGATGGATAGATAGATAGATAGATAGATAGATAGATAGATAGATAGATAGATGATAGATAGATAGATAGATAGATAGATAGATAGATAGATAGATAGATAGAAATATAGATAGATAGATTGATGATAGATAGATAGATAGATAGATAGATAGATAGATAGATATAAATAGATAGATAGATAGATAGATAGATAGATAGATAGATATAAATAGATAGATAGATAGATAGATAGATAGATAGATAGATAGATAGATAGATAGATATAAATAGATAGATATAGATAGATAGATAGATAGATAGATAGATAGATAGATAGATAGATAGATATAGATAGATAGATAGATAGATAGATAGATAGACAGACATACATGACACACACATACATGAGACTTCAGTGATGGGGTTACATACACTCTCCATCCAGCTCAGGACATAGTAAGCCCTCCATGTCACTAATATCTGGTAGTAAAAACAGAAATCCTCTCCTAATGGCCTCCACACATCTGTATCCATGGTTGCAGATATGAACCTCCTTCTTTCTACTTCCTTGGGTCCTTCTTCGGGTGTCTGCATCACTGCCTGCACAGCATGGTACAGTGAAGGGTGGCACTGTGGCAAAGTATCTCATGTAAATATTTGCTGCGTTAATGTTTTCGATTTTTTGCTAACAAATGTTTTTTTTCTACAGCGCATTTTGCTGCGTTTGTTGCACATTTTTGTGCACAGTAAAATGTCTATCTGATTTGTATACTAAAAAATTAATCAAAACAAAAAATAAAATTAAACAAAAACAAATAAGAAAAACAAAAGCACATATAAGTTTTAAAAATAAATAAACAATATAATTGGGTCTGATGTGAATGTATAATATATTTGTACAGCGCTGCATAAATTGACGGCATTATATAAGTACCTGTAATTTAAATTAACAAAAAAAATAAAAAATGGACACTTGACAGACCACTCTGATCTTTTTTCAGTACTCACTTTTCTATGTTTCTATGCTGTGTTTGGAGTGCCATCAACAATGGATGGCACCTCAAGTATGCGTTTCGTAAACACACACAAAAATACAAAATTTTGCGCACACTTACAAAATGTGAAGGCGTGAAGGGAGCCTAAAAGAGGGACATTTCTTGAGAAATAGGGACCAGAAGGATTGGTTCCCAAAAAGGGATAGTTATACCCGTCTATGTGCACCCAGCAATGACTGCATAGCATCCGGGGAGGTGACAACAGTGTGTAATGTGTCTGGGGCGACAACACAAGAGCACAACTGGGAGACAGAAACAGAGTGTTGTCACCCTATGACAGGAAGAACTTAACCCCTTGGCGCCGGAGCCTTCTGGCCCTTTAAGGGCTCGTTCACACTTGGCTGTTTTACCAACGCTTGCCAAACGCCCCTATAGCGTTTGGCAAGCGTTGGTCCGGTGTTTGCAGAACATTTTTTAACGCTCAGCAAATGCTCCGCAAACGCCACATGCACGGTTTAGCGACGGTTGCTAGGCGTTTGCCGAGCATTAAAAACGCCCCACAAACGCCTATAATGCAGTTTGAATGGTGTTACCGCTCGGCAAACGCCCCGCAACCGCGTCGCAACCGCACCGCAAACGCCGGCCGGGCATTTGCAGAGCGGCACCATAGACTAGAATAGGAGGCTTCAATGCCTCCTGACTCGACCAGAGGCGTCCGTTTTGCCGCGACGCAATGTGACGCAAACGCTCCCGTTAGAACAGCACCATGTGCTGTAATGTGCAGAATTGGCAGAGGCGTTTGGGAAGCGGTAAAAACACTTCCCAAACCCCTCTCTGCCGCCTGCACACAACGCTAGTGTGAACTTAGCCTTAGTGTTTCAGAAGTTGGGAGGCGGGGCGGGGTTTTAGTGTCACATGATCGGGAAACGTCCTGATCGAAAGAGGAGATCGGGACCTTTCCGGGAGTACTGGACCTGTGTGCTGGGAGCGAGCAGGGCGTGCACTCTCAGCACATACAGTATGTTTTTCTTAATTGCACACAAATGTGCAGCCGCTCGGCGTCAAGGCCCAGACACATTTGATTTGCGTGAGGCCAGCGTTAAGAGGTTAAATAAGGACCTTCATGGCAGGATCACCAGGTATTGTGAAAGCTGCAGAATAAAAACATTTAGGGCTCATGTACACGGGGTGTTTGGAAAACTCTTCTGACCGCTGGAAACTGACTGTTGGAAAACGTAGGTTAAAAAACGTCAGTTTAGCTGCGTTTGCATACCGCGTTTATGCATGTTTGCCTTCAGAAGTGTTTTTAAAAGATAACCTCAGGAGATCTTCCCAAATGCCCGGAATGCACTGGAAAACAGTAAATAATTACCTATTTCAGCCATTTTGAGAGGAATAGAGAGAATAGAAGCAGAGAGAGCAGTATGTGTGGAGATGACCTGTCTTTTCTGGTTGTATTCACTATGGATCCCATCATGAGCATAATGCGTCACGTTCTACCATCTGTTACTTCACGTGAAACCTGGAACTGACTGCGCTGGTGTACCGGGTCCATTTGAATACATGGAAAACGCTTTGCATGCATTTCTGATGATGAAAAAAGGCTCTGGGCAGCATCTGGACATGGAACAGTTAACAAACGCTTCTAAACGCAAACGCTTATAAACGCGGTTAACCACGTTTACAAGCATTTAAATGCATTTACAAGCGTTTGGTGTTTGAAGCTCCAGTAAAATCTACTCCTGAACACAAGTTTGGTGCGTTCACAAAAACGACTGTAAACTCAACTGCCTGTAAACGAGGATGTGTACATGGACACATAGGAGAACATTAGGGAGAGTTCAGGGGCTGCTGAAAAAAACGCAGAAAAGCTCCTAAACGTCAGTTTATCAGCTGCAGTGTACATGAACCATTAGGTCTCATGTACACGGGGCATTTGTAAAACACTTCTGAACAGGGGCGGACTGACAACTCGTGGGGCCCCCGGGCAATAGGGGATCATGGGGCCCCTGTGTCCTTGCCCAAACTCAAAAAAGTCTATAAAAAAGGTACCAGGGGCATCTCATGGGGCCCCCTACTAACCCTGGGCCCTCGGGCAGTGCCGAGTTTCCAAATGGTCAGTCCGCCCCTGCTTCTGAATGATGGAAAACGTAGGTTAAAAAAGACAGTTTAGCTGCGTTTATGCGTGTTAGCGTTCAGAAGCGTTTTTAAAAGATAACCTCAGGAGACCTTTTTAAATGCCCAGAATGCACTGAAAAACAGTAAATAATTAACCTCCCTAGCGGTCTGATTATTTCAGATTTTTGGTGCTGAAAGCGGTACCATTATTTTGCATGGAAATATGTCGTTTTTTTATTGTAGGCTGTAATTTTTAGAAATAACTCACTGAAATCTGTCCGAACAAGAGTCTAGTAAACATCCCGGGTAGGATAAAATTTGAAACACAAAATCATAAATTATAATTTAATAAATAATCATAAAAAATAATAATATAATAATAATAAATTTAATTCAATAATATAATCAAACCAAAAACACTGAAATTTGAAATATAGCGCCAAGTTCGCACATCACTGAGCAAAGTCGCAAAATTGTTTTCAGTGTCTGATGATGAATTTCCCCCACGAATCATTATCACTCAATTCTGCAAGTGGTTCTGATTTACTATCGCTGTTCTCTAGCTGATCTAAACACGCTTTTGACCTTAAGGGACGCTTTTTGGACGCCATGGACGTTTCTCAGTTTCCAGGCAGAAAGCACAGTCAAAATGCAGACAGGGGACAGGACAAAGCACTCGGGCCAAAATGTATGTGAAGTGGTTTGAAACAGCAATGTAAAATTTGTTTTGAAAAAAATGAAATTTTTTTAAAATTTTCAAATTTCCCGCCGGTTCCGGCGCCCGTACGTCCCGACGTCACAGGGACCGGAACACAGAAGCCGGATGCCGGCATCGGCCGGAGGAGATGGCCGGGGACGCTGCATGGGGACACATCGCGGGAGCGCAGGACAAGGTAAGTGCTGCAGGGACTCCCTATGCAGCGCCGCATGGTAAGCCCGAGTGTAGCTCGGGGTTACCGCTTTTGGTACAGAAACTTTACCCCGAGCTACACTCGGGAATACCACTAGGGAGGTTAACTATTTCAGACATTTTGAGAGAAATAGAGAGAGCAGAAGCAGAGAGAGCAGTATGTGTTGAGATTACCTGTCTTTTCTGGTTGTAGTCACAATGGATCCCATCATGAGCATAATGCGGCGCGTTCTACCATTTTTTCCTTCACGAGAAACCTGGAACTGACTGCGCTGGTGTACCGGGTCCATTTGAATACATGGAAAACACTTTGCATGCATTTCTGATGATGAAAAAAGGCTCTGGGCAGCATCTGGACATGGAAAAGTTAAAAAAATGCTTCTAAATGCAAATGCTTATAAACCGCGTTTACATGCGTTTACACGCGTTTACTCCGGTAAAATCTCCTGAACGCAAGTTTGGTGCGTTAAAAAAACGACTGTAAAGAAAAACTGCCTGTAAACGTCTGTAAACGATGATGTGTACGCGGACACATAGGAAAACATTAGGGAGCGTTCAGGGGCTGCTGAAAAAAAAGCAGAAATAGACAGACATCCACCACAGGACATAGTAAGCCCTCCATGTCACTAATATCTGGTATTAAAAACAGAAAACCTCTCCTAATGGCCTCCACACATCTGTATCCATGGTTACAGATATAAACCTCCTTCTCTCTACTTCCTGGGGTCCTTCTTCGGGTGTCTGCATCACTGCCTGCACAGCATGGTACAGTGAAGGTGGCACTGTACCATTTTTATTCTGTATGGCTGCAGCCTATGGAAAACTAATTGTCTCCTGTGATGGGCTCCAGGCAGCCATCTTGGGGAGGACAAAAGATGTCTGCACTGAATTATTGGGTTCACTCATTAGGCTTTTCAGGGCCCTGTCTCATAGGCTCAGAGTCAGAAGAACTGACGGGCAGTGAGGGGACAGACGGACAGACGGACGAACGATAGGGTATATGAAAAGGCGGCTGTGGAGTAAGGTAATACACAATGTTATATTTACATTTCATTTTTACCTGGAGTTCAGCTTTAAAGTGTTACTAAACCCCGGACCCTGCATTCACTATATCCGCTCTCCCAGGACCCTGCATTTACTATATCTGATCTCCCCGGACCCTGCATTCACTATATCTGGTCTCCCAGGACCCTGCATTCACTATATCTGGTCTCCCAGGACCCTGCATTCACTATATCCGCTCTCCCAGGACCCTGCATTCACTATATCTGGTCTCCCCGGACCCTGCATTCACTATATCCGCTCTCCCCGGACCCTGCATTCACTATATCTGGTCTCCCCGGACCCTGCATTCACTATATCCGCTCTCCCAGGACCCTGCATTCACTATATCCGCTCTCCCCGGACCCTGCATTCACTATATTTGGTCTCCCCAGACCCTGCATTTACTATATCCGGTCTCCCCAGACCCTGCATTCACTATATCTGGTCTCCCAGGACCCTGCATTCACTATATCCGCTCTCCCCGGACCCTGCATTCACTATATCTGGTCTCCCCAGACCCTGCATTTACTATATCTGGTCTCCCCAGACCCTGCATTTACTATATCTGGTCTCCCAGGACCCTGCATTCACTATATCTGGTCTCCCCAGACCCTGCATTCACTATATCCGGTCTCCCCAGACCCTGCATTCACTATATTCGGTCTCCCCAGACCCTGCATTCACTTTACCCGGTCTGCCCGGACCCTGCATTCACTATATCCGGTCTCCCCAGACCCTGCACTCACTATATCCGCTCTCCCCGGACCCTGCATTCACTATATCCGCTCTCCCCGGACCCTGCATTCACTATATCCGCTCTCCCCGGACCCTGCATTCACTATATCCGCTCTCCCCGGACCCTGCATTCACTATATCTGGTCTCCCAGGACCCTGCATTCACTATATCCGGTCTCCCCGGACCCTGCATTCACTTTATCCGGTCTCCCCGGACCCTGCATTCACTATATCTGCTCTCCCCGAACCCTGCATTCACTATATCTGGTCTCCCAGGACCCTGCATTCACTATATCCGCTCTTGCGGACCCTGCATTCACTATATCTGGTCTCTCTGGACCCTGCATTCACTATATCTGGTCTCCCCGGACCCTGCATTCACTATATCTGCTCTCCCCGGACCCTGCATTCACTATATCTGCTCTCCCCGGACCCTGAATTCACTATATCTGGTCTCCCACAGTACACACAGCATGGAAATGCAATTATTTTACTAAATATAAACTGCTAAATTCCTTTTCTCATCAGCAGTTAGAGCAGTCCTGTGACTTCTATCAGTGTTCAGCACAGCACTGGTTAAAGCTTGTAGGAGAAGTTTTCTTTCTGCTCTAGGAGGATGCAGAACCCCTGACCTCTGTCTGGACATTGCTGATTGGCCCTGTGCTGATCACATGCACTCTCCCAAGAAATTAAAAAAAAAAAACCTTTCTAGCAATACACACCAAACTGATCATGTGCAAAATGCTTACGGTTCAGTCTGTCTTATCAGGAGATAAGAGGGGGTCGCTTGGGGAGGTTGGGGGGCAGTGTGAGACACTGTTGGAGGTTGGAATGACTATGGGGGACTGGAGGCTTTACAGTAGGCTGGGTGGCACTGCAGGGGGCTTGGGTTGCACTGTACAAGGTTAGGAAACACGGCAGGAGGCCCGGTAGGTGGTTGGTGGGCTACGGCCCAGTGTTTGAAAACAACTGGTTTAGTAATTGAGGGTTTTTTTTTTTTTTTTTTTTTTTTTTTAGATTAGGACCAGTGTGTGACGGAAGTGACTTTGGGTGGAACCCCGCTCACTTTGCAGAGGTGGGGAGACTCCTGTCTCAGCTCCCCATATCCCTTCTATGTGTAAGTCACCCTGTGCCTGTTAGGGGTACAGGGTGGAATGTCCTGATTATGTATAGACATGTATAGGTGGGGTGGGGGTTGTTCATTGTTTACTGCCATGTGGTGCATCCCATTGTTATATTGTGTGTCTTGCTTGAGAGCAAACTATTATGGGATGTATGTGTTTGTGTATTGGCTTGGTGGGGGTGTCTGCTGATGTGTCTCTGGTTGCTAGATTTGGTTTACCCCACCCTGTGTCCATATGCAGGGAGCTGGGTTGTTCCCTTGAATCTTTATATCTTGTATCTGTGTTAAAATAAAGCAGTCTATTTCCTGGTTTAATACAAGACTGGTGTTGTCTAGCCTTGTATGGTCAGCGGTGGGGTCCGTGGATCTGTGTCCGGACAGGGAAGCGGCAGTCTAACGGAAATACCCAAGTGCAGTCGAGGTCCAGTTCCGTTACACAGTGTTAGAGTTTTTTCTGGGGGGGGGGGTTTAGGCAGAGTGAAGGTCCTTTTTAGGCTTTCAGGGCTTGAAAGTAGGATATTTAAATTGTATTAAAAGCCATTACACCCATTCTGGAGTGTGAAAGGGTTAGAGCCTCTGTAATATTTTTATTGCAATCCATGTCCCTACTGGGTAGAGTCTCTCTTTTTTTTTTTTTTTGCCCTGACCATTTTCAAAGCAAGAGGGAATCCAAAACTGCAGAAAAAAGAATAGAATGGAAATGTTCCATTGAGTGACAACCTTTACTGTAGAGAAGCAAAGGGAAAAAAATCTGGAGTTTTAATTATTCCCTGTTTTGTCCAAAACTCAAAAAAGTTGAGGCTTTGGACGCTTTTTAACCTCCTTAGCGGTTTTCCCGAGTGTAGCTCGGGGTAAAATTTCTATCCCAAGAGCGGTAACCCCGAGCTACACTCGGGCTTACCATGCGGCGTTGCTCAGGGGGTCCCTGCAGCACTTACCTTGTCCTTCGCTCCCGCGATGTGTCCCCTGCAGCGTCCACGGCCATCTCCTCCGGCCGATGCCGGCATCCGGCTTCTGTGTTCTGGTCCCTGTGACGTCGGGACGTACGGGCGCCGGAACCGGCGGGAAATTTGAAATTTTTAAAAAATGTCATTTTTGCTGTCATTGCTGTTTCAATGCATTTCACATACATTTTGTCCCGAGTGCTTTGTCCTGTGCCCTGCCTGCATTTTGAATGTTCTTAGTGCCTGGAAACGTAGAAAAGTCCATGGTGTCCAAAAAGCGTCCCTTTACGTCAAAAGCGGTTTTAGAACAGCGATAGTAAATCAGAACCACTTGCAGAATTGAGTGATAATGATTCGTGCGGGAAATTCGTCATCAGACACTGAAAACGATTTTGCGACTCAGCGATGTGCGAATTTGCCTCTGTATTTCAAATTTCAGTGTTTTTGGTTTGATTATATTATTGAATTAAATTTATTATTATTATTTTTTATGATTATTTATTAAATTATAATTTATGATTTCGTGTTTCAAATTTTATCCTACCCGGGATGTTTATAAGTCTCTTGTTCGGACAGATTTCAGTGAGTTATTCCTAAAAATTACAGCCTACAATAAAAAACGACATATTTCCATGCAAAAAAATGGTACCGCTTTCAGCACAAAAAATCAGAAAGAATCATACCGCCGAGGAGGTAAAAAATGTTGTGCTGTTTGTTTGTACATGGGAAGAAGGAGGTTTATAGGGAAAAGATTTGTTCATCCCGGAGATCAGATTTAACATCACATGCGGTCTGCAGCCTATTCAGCTGACTAAAGGGCCACTGAGACTTGCAGCTCGCCCGGCTATCATCTCTTTCATGTTGCAGCACAATTAGTGAGGAACGTTAACCTTTGGGATGTACAGTATTGTGTGAACATCTTATTAGAGTCCTCCAGTCTCCGGTGGATGGCAGGGTACACACAGCTCTTTGCCACGCTTGCAGAAACACCGTTCCCCCTGTGGTATATACATGGGCTCCCACTGCAATATGACATTTACATGCTGGCTTTGTGTTTCGAGATTGTCTGCCAGTCCGCACATATGTCTTACTGTTGGCTTTCAATAAAAGTGCACGCCATTTCTCTACAAAGGGTGACATTTGCATCAGGCTACCATGTGTCTGCTATTATCAGTGTGCTTCCCACAGGAAATAATGGGAATTTATTAATTTCTTTTAACCAAAAGAAGGCAAATAATAGTTGAAATTTATGAATTTGGTTTAGAGTGTGTAAATAAAGTGGTATTGTACAGTTGTCCTCGAACCGGTTGGCACTATATAAGTTCTGAGAAAAACAAACAAAAAAAACAAACAAACAAAAAAAAACAAAAAACATGCATTATATCTCTGCAATACTAAAAGAAATCCAGTGAAAGATTCAATAAAAAATGCCTGCCTTTTCTGCACTGAAATCCCAACCAGCATTACTAGTTCTGCCTGCTGGACTACAGAAGTCTACCTGTCCTTGTCCCCTCTGGTCCTCTCTTCTTGCATTTCTTGATGTCTTTCCCAACAAAACAATGCTACTGCCTTGATGCTGATGGATGTAGGCACCCCCAGAACTACATCTTCCAAGAACCAGGGGCGGACTGACCATTTGGAAACTCGGGCACTGCCCGAGGGCCCGGGGTCAGTAGGGGGCCCCATGAGATGCCCCTGGTACTTTTTTCATAGGCTTTTTTGAGTTTGGGCTAGGACACAAGGGCCCCATGATCCCCTATTGCCCGGAGGCCCCATGAGTTGTCAGTCCGCCCCTGGTTCAGGGGCTGCTGAAAAAAATGCAGAAAAGCGCCTGAACGTCAGTTTATCAGCTTCAGTGTACATGGAGCCTAATACTCTATGGCCTTTGGTTAAAAATATATATAATCTTTGAGGGTACTAAGTAATTTTCTAGCAAAAAATGCTGACTTTCGTGTATGCGAAAAATGTCAGTAGGCGGCCCCATGAGATGCCCCTGGTACCTTTTTCATAGGCTTTTTTGAGTTTGGGCAAGGACACAGGGGCCCCATGATCCCCTATTGCCCGGGGGCCCCATGAGTTGTCAGTCCGCCCCTGCCAAGAACCCTTTCCCTACACACAGTGAGTAGACAGGCTCTTACATAGTTACACAGTTAGGCAACGTTCACACTGGCTTTGTTAGCAGGCGTCAGACAATTCTGCACATGGCAGCACACAGTGCTGTTCACACTGAAGCATTAGGGTCGCGTCAGGTTGTGTTGCGGCAAAACTGACGCTTCATGTCGAGTCAGGAGGAGTTGAAGCCTCCCATTCAAATCTATGGTGCCTCTCCTCAAACGCCTGGCAGGTGTTTGCGAGGTGGTTGAGGAGCGTTAACACCATTTAACTTCATTATAGGCGTTTGTGGTGCTGTTTTAACTCTTGACAAACGCTTATCTAACGCCTCAAAACTGTGCATAGGGCATTTGGGGAGCATTTGAGGATAGTTAAAAACGCTTCCCAAACATCTGTCTAACGCCTGTAAAACACTATAGAGATGATTGGCAAAAGTTAGAAATAAAGTCAAGTATGAACAAGCCCTTAGTCTGGTTAAAAAAAAGACACCATCCTGTTCAACCAACAGAAAAGAAACACACACACATAGAAAACCTCCATTTACACAATCCTATACTCACAGCTGATCCAAAGGAAGGTGAAAAACCCCAATAAAGAATGATCCAATTTGCTCCAGTGGGGGAAAACTATTCCTTCCTGATCTTCCATGAGGCAATCGGATATTCCCTGCATCAACTTTACCTATAAATATTAGTATCCAGTTATAGTATACAGTTGCAAGAAAAAGTATGTGAACCCCTTGGGATTACGTGGAGTTTTGCATGAATTGGGCATAAAATGTGCTCTGAACGTCATCTAAGTCACAACAATAGAAGAACACAGTCTGCTGAACATAATACTACACAAACATTAGATGTTGCCATGGTTTAATTGCACATAACATGTAAACATTCACAGTGCAGGGAGGAAAAAGTATGTGAGGCCCTAGCTTAATGACTTCTCCCAGAGCTAATTGGAGCCAGGAGTGAGCCAACCTTGACTCCAATCAGTGTGATGATATTGGATGTGTTGCTGACAGCTGTCCTGCCCTTAAAAAACACACACCTGTTTTGGGTTTACTGGATTCAAGAAGCACTGTCTGATGTGAACCATGCCTCGCAGAAAAGAGCTCTCAGAAGACCTACGATCAAGAATTGTTGACTTGCATGAAGCTGGAAAGGGTTACAAAAGTATCTCCAAAAGCCTTGATGTTCATGTGTCCACGGTAAGACAGACTGTCTACAAATGGAGAAAGTTTAGCACTGTTGCTACTCTCCCTAGGCGCGGTCGTCCTGTAAAAATGACTGAAAGAGCACAGCGCAGAATGCTGCATGAGGTAAAGAAGAATCCCAGAGTGTCAGCTAAAGACCTACAGAAATCTCTGGCAC
The DNA here is from genome assembly GCF_062004578.1 of Staurois parvus. Lineage (NCBI taxonomy): Eukaryota > Metazoa > Chordata > Amphibia > Anura > Ranidae > Staurois > Staurois parvus. Next base: position 5,145,239 of record NW_028317980.1, on the reverse strand, counting down.
ATGCTAACATTTTTGTTGACACATCTACAATAAGGAAAACATTAAACAAGAATGGAGTACATGGGAGGACACCACGGAGGAAGCCATTGCTGTCCAAAAAGAATATTGCAGCACGTTTGAAGTTTGCAAAAGAGCACCTGGATGTTCCACAGCACTACTGGCAAAATATACTGTGGACAGATGAAAGCAAGATTGAATTGTTTGGGAAGAACACACAACACTGTGTGGAGAAAAAAAGGCACAGCACACCAACATCAAAACCTCATCCCCACTGTAAAGCATGGCGGAGGGAGCATCATGGTTTGGGGCTGCTTTGCTGCCTCAGGGCCTGGACGCATTGTTGTCATTGATGGGAAAATGAATTCCAGGGTTTATTAAGACATTTTGCAGGAAAACGTACGACCATCTGTCCGCCAACTGAAGCTCCGCAGAGGATGGGTGATGCAACAGGACAATGACCCAAAGCATACAAGTAACTCAACAAAACAATGGCTGCAACAGCACAGAATAAGCCTTCTGGAGTGGCCCAGTCAGAGTCCTGACCTCAACCCGATTGAAATGCTGTGGCATGACCTTAAGAGAGCGATTCACACCAGACATCCCAAGAATATTGCTACACTGAAACAGTTTTGTGAAGAGGAGTGGTCCAAAAGTACTCCAGATCGTTGTGCAGGTCTGATCTGCAACTACAGGAAACGTTTGGTTGAGGTTATTGCTGCCAAAGGAGGGTCAACCAGTTATTAAGTCCAAAGGTTCACATACTTTTTCCTTCCTGCGCTGTGAATGTTTACATGTTATGTGCAATTAAACCATGGCAACATCTAATGTTTGTGTAGTATTATGTTCAGCAGACTGTGTTCTTCTATTGTTGTGACTTAGATGACGTTCAGAGCACATTTTATGCCCAATTCATGCAAAACTCCACGTAATCCCAAGGGGTTCACATACTTTTTCTTGCAACTGTATACATTTAGGAAAGATTCCAGGCCTTTTTTAAAGCAATCTACTAAGCTGGCCAGGACAAACTCTTGAGGGAGTCTATTCCACATTTTCACAGCTCTTACTGTGAAGAAACCTTTCTATGTTTGGAGATTAAATCTTTTTCCTCCAGACGTAAAGAGTGCCCCCTTGTCCTCTGTGATGACCTCAGGGTGAATAACGCTACACCGAGTTCACTATATGAACCACTGATGTATTATACATGGAGATCATATCCCCCCTTATGTATTATACATGGAGATCATATCCCCCCTTATGTATTATACATGGTGATCATATCCCCCTTATGTATTTATACATGGAGATCATATCCCCCCTTATGTATTATACATGGAGATCATATCCCCCCTTATGTATTATACATGGAGATCATATCCCCCCCTTATGTATTTATACATGGAGATCATATCCCCCTTATGTATTATACATGGAGATCATATCCCCCTTATGTATTATACATGGAGATCATATCCCCCCTTATGTATTATACATGGAGATCATATCCCCCCTTATGTATTATACATGGAGATCATATCCCCCTTATGTATTATACATGGAGATCATATCCCCCTTATGTATTATACATGGAGATCATATCCCCCCTTATGTATTATACATGGAGATCATATCCCCCCTTATGTATTATACATGGAGATCATATCCCCCTTTATGTATTTATACATGGAGATCATATCCCCCTTATGTATTATACATGGAGATCATATCCCCCCTTATGTAATATACATGGAGATCATATCCCCCCTTATGTATTATACATGGAGATCATATCCCCCCTTATGTATTATACATGGTGATCATATCCCCCCTTATGTATTATACATGGAGATCAAATCCCCCCTTATGTATTATACATGGAGATCATATCCCCCCTTATGTATTATACATGGTGATCATATCCCCCCTTATGTATTATACATGGAGATCAAATCCCCCCTTATGTATTATACATGGAGATCATACCCCCCCTTATGTATTTATACATGGAGATCATATCCCCCTTATGTATTATACATGGAGATCATATCCCCCCTTATGTATTATACATGGAGATCATATCCCCCTTTATGTATTTATACATGGAGATCATATCCCCCTTATGTATTATACATGGAGATCATATCCCCCTTATGTATTATACATGGTGATCATATCCCCCCTTATGTATTATACATGGAGGTCATATCCCCCCTTATGTATTATACATGGAGATCATATCCCCCCTTATGTATTATACATGGAGATCATATCCCCCTTATGTATTATACATGGTGATCATATCCCCCCCTTATGTATTATACAAGGAGATCATATCCCCCTTATGTATTATACATGGTGATCATATCCCCCCTTATGTATTATACATGGAGATCATAGCCCCCCTTATGTATTATACATGGAGATCGTAGCCCCCCTTATGTATTATACATGGTGATCATATCCCCCCTTATGTATTATACATGGAGATCATATCCCCCCTTATGTATTATACATGGTGATCATATCCCCCCTTATGTATTATACATGGAGATCATATCCCCCTTATGTATTATACATGGAGATCATATCCCCTTATGTAGTATACATGGTGATCATATCCCCCCTTATGTAGTATACATGGTGATCATATCCCCCCTTATGTATTATACATGGAGATCATATCCCCCCTTATGTATTATACATGGAGATCATATCCCCCCTTATGTATTATACATGGAGATCATATCCCCCCTTATGTATTATACATGGAGATCATATCCCCCCTTATGTATTATACATGGAGATCATATCCCCCTTATGTATTATACATGGAGATCATATCCCCCCTTATGTATTATACATGGAGATCATATCCCCCTTATGTATTATACATGGAGATCATATCCCCCCTTATGTATTATACATGGAGATCATATCCCCCCTTATGTATTATACATGGAGATCATATCCCCCCTTATGTATTATACATGGAGATCATATACCCCCTTATGTATTATACATGGAGATCATATCCCCCCTTATGTATTATACATGGAGATCATATCCCCCCTTATGTATTATACATGGTGATCATATCCCCCCTTATGTATTATACATGGAGATCATATCCCCCTTATGTATTATACATGGAGATCATATCCCCTTATGTAGTATACATGGTGATCATATCCCCCCTTATGTAGTATACATGGTGATCATATCCCCCCTTATGTATTATACATGGAGATCATATCCCCCCTTATGTATTATACATGGAGATCATATCCCCCCTTATGTATTATACATGGAGATCATATCCCCCCTTATGTATTATACATGGAGATCATATCCCCCCTTATGTATTATACATGGAGATCATATCCCCCTTATGTATTATACATGGAGATCATATCCCCCCTTATGTATTATACATGGAGATCATATCCCCCTTATGTATTATACATGGAGATCATATCCCCCCTTATGTATTATACATGGAGATCATATCCCCCCTTATGTATTATACATGGAGATCATATCCCCCCTTATGTATTATACATGGAGATCATATCCCCCCTTATGTATTATACATGGAGATCATATCCCCCCTTATGTATTATACATGGAGATCATATCCCCCCTTATGTATTATACATGGTGATCATATCCCCCTTATGTATTATACATGGAGATCATACCCCCCCTTATGTATTATACATGGAGATCATATCCCCCCTTATGTATTATACATGGAGATCATATCCCCCCTTATGTATTATACATGGAGATCATATCCCCCCTTATGTATTATACATGGAGATCATATCCCCCCCTTATGTATTATACATGGAGATCATAGCACCCCTTAATCTCCTCTTCTCAAGAGAGAAAACATTCAGGTCCTCTAATCTTTCCTCATAGCTGATCTCCTCCATGCCTCTTATCAGTTTGGTTGCCCTTCTCTGTACTTTCTCCAGTTTCTCGATATTTTTCTTGTGAATTGGTGCCCAAAACTGAACTGCGTAATCCAGATGAGGTATTACTAATGATTTGTACCGGGGGAATAATATCTCTCTCTCTGGAGTCTATACCTCTTTTAATACAAGAGAGGATTTTGCTCGCTTTGGAAACCGCAGCTTGGCATTGCATGTCATTATTAAGCTTGTGATCTGCCAGAACCCCCAGATCCATCTCCACCATTGATTCCCCCAGTTGTACCCCCCTAGTATGTATGATGCATGCATTTTTTTAAAATGTGAAACTAATATATGAGATAGACTTATTACATGCAAAGCAAGATAGTTCAAGCCGTGATTTGTCATCATTGTGATGATTATGGCTTACAGCTCATGAAAACCCCAAATCCACAATCTCAGAAAATGAGAATATTGTGAAAAGGTGCAATGTTCTCGGCTCAAAGTGTCCCGCTCTAATCAGCTAATTAAGCCATAACACCTGCAAAGGGTTCCTGAGCCTTTAAATGGTCTCTCAGTCTGGTTCAGTAGGAATCACAATCATAGGAAAGACTGCTGACCTGACAGTTGGGCAGAAAACCATCATTGACACCCTCCATAAGGAGGGAAAGCCTCAAAAGGGAATTGCAAAAGAAGTTGGATGTTCCCAAAGTGCTGTATCAAAGCACATTAATAGAGAGTTATGTAGAAGGGAAAAGTGTGGAAGAAAAAGGTGCACAAGCAGCAGGGATGACCGCAGCCTGGAGAGGATTGTCAGGAAAAGGCCATTCAAAAGTGTTGGGGACTTTCACAAGGAGTGGACTGAGGCTGGAGTCAGTGCATCAAGAGACACCACATATGCATGCTTATACTTTTCAGAGGTCCGATATTGTTCTATGTACAATCCTTGTTTTATTGATTGCATGTAATATTCTAATTTTCTGAGATTGTGGATTTGGGGTTTTTATAAGCTGTAAACCATAATGATCACAATTATGACAAATCACGGCTTGAACTATCTTGCTTTGCATGTAATGAGTCTATCTCGTATATTAGTTTCACCTTTTAAGTTGCATTACTGAAATAAATGAACTTTTGCACGATATTCTAATTTTTCGAGTTTCACCTGTATGTACTTCGGCCGGACGGAAAGTGGTTAAAGTGGTATTAAAGTCAAAACATGAAAAAATGCTGACAGGTAGGGACCCTAGTTACCTCTTCAATTGCAAATGTCTATTCTGGCCTGTCACTGGTAATCTGAACCTCGCATGCGCAGCTTAGTCCATATTTTCGGCACCCACTGATAAAGTGTGCATGCAGACTAGCACATTATGGCTTAAAGCTCCTGGGGGCCCATTAAAAACAAAAATTTAGCCGAATTCAATTACACTTCAAACCTACCTACTGACTGGATAAAAGACCTTATATTATTTATATTTAATATTTTTTATTAAACAGACTAACTAAATGTATATGTTTTAAAAAAATATATTTTTGTTCAGCTCATTATAAAAAGAAAAAAATGTACAAATCCACTATACATTCTCTTACTGTTTCTGGAGCTGAGCTTTAAGTGTTGGCTGATTGGTTTCTTTGTTCTTTGGACTCCCAGAAAAAAAGATTGTAGAAGATTTTTGCCATTGCCAATGAATAGTTTTAGTAAACTTGTCATGACTGACATAAAATGCTGCATCCATTAAACCACTACATATATATTATTCATCCCTTTAAACCCCTCTGTATCCAGGAACAGGTGTTCGCTTGACATATTTGCGCATCTTTCATATCAGGTTTTACACCTTCGTCCATCTGCCGGGATAATTAAAGCCACAGTATATTATGACTACTCCTATACTAACTGTCTTCAGACTTCACACCTCTGGCACCAACTTTATCTTTCCAAATATCATCCAGCAGCCCACACTCTTTATTGCCAAATATTATACATTTTTAAAGATCAAATTGAAGAAGCAAGTGAAAGAAAGCAGTGAGCGGCTTATTTGGTCCAGGTATTATTGCAGAGCTACTTAAAGCTGAATTCCAGGTCTGGATATTTTTGCAAATATACATTGGTCCATGTACAGGGGTGGACTGACCATTCGAGCACTCGGGCACTGCCCGAGGGCCCGGGGTCATTAGGGGGCCCCATGAAATGCCCCTGGTACCTTTTATAGGCTTTTTTGGGTGTGCGTTGACTGTGGGCAAGGACACAGGGGCCCCATGATCCCCTATTGCCCGGGGGCCACATGAGTTGTCATTTCGCCCCTGTCCATGAACTATGTGTGGTCCAGGGGCGGATTGACCATTTGGAAACTCAGGCACTGCCCGAGGGCCCAGGGTCAGTAGGGGGCCCCATGAGATGACCCTGGAACCTTTTTCATAGGCTTTTTTGAGTTTGGGCAAGGACACAGGGGCCCCATGATCCCCTATTGCCCAGGGGCCCCATGAGTCGTCAGTCCGCCTCTGGTGTGGTCCATTCCTGGCTGATCCCTGTAGAGGATGGAAACAGGGCCATCTTTAACCACTTGCCTGCCAGGCACTTTTACCCCTTTCCTGCCCAGGCCAATTTTCAGCTTTCAGTGCTGTCGCACTTTGAATGACAATTGCGCGGTCATGCAACACTGCACCCAAACACAATGTTTATCTTTTTTTGAGACATATAGAGCTTTCTTTTGGTGGTATTTAATCATCATTGGGTTTTTATTTTTTGCTAAGCAAACTAAGAAAAACTGAAAATTTTGAAAAAAAAAGTTTTTCATTAGTTTGTTATAAAATTTTGTAAATAAGTAATTTTTCTGCTTCACTGATGTTCGCTAATGAGGCTGCAGTGATGGGCACTGATGGGCACTGATAGGTGGCACTGATAAGCATTGACAGGCATCACTGATGGGCACTGAAAGGCAGCACTCATGCATAGCACTGAAAAGTGGCACTGATAGGCAGCACTGACTGGCACTGATAGGCGGCACTGATTGGAACTGTTAGGCGGCACTGATGGGCACTGATAGCGGGACTGACGGGCACTGATAGGCATTGACAGGTATCACTGGTGGGCATTGACAGGCAGCACTCATATATGGCACTGAAAGTGGCACTGATGAGCACTGATAGGCGGCACTGACTGGCACTGCTAGGTGGCACTGACTGGCACTGATAGGCGTCACTGACTGGTAATGATAGGCGGCATTGAAAGGCAGCTCTGATGGGCACTGATATGTGGCATTGATGTGCACTGGTAGGCACTGATATGTGGCTTTGATGTGCACTGATGGGCACTTGTATGTGGCATTGATGGGCACTGACAGGTGGCACTGATGGGCACTGATAGCGGGACTGACGGGCACTGATAGGCATTGACAGGTATCACTGGTGGGCATTGACAGGCAGCACTCATATATGGCACTGAAAGTGGCACTGATGAGCACTGATAGGCGGCACTGACTGGCACTGCTAGGTGGCACTGACTGGCACTGATAGGCGTCACTGACTGGTAATGATAGGCGGCATTGAAAGGCAGCTCTGATGGGCACTGATATGTGGCATTGATGTGCACTGGTAGGCACTGATATGTGGCTTTGATGTGCACTGATGGGCACTTGTATGTGGCATTGATGGGCACTGACAGGTGGCACTGATGGGGCTACACTGATCATCAGTGCCCTGATCATCAGCGTAGATGTCCCCTCTGAGGATTGCTGCTTACCAGCTCTCCCTTGTTTACATGGGATCAGCTGTGATTGGACACAGCTGATCACATGACAGAGCCAATTTCATCGGCTCTTTAATGTGATCGGTGATCCGCTGTGTCCCAGGGACACAACGCATTGCCAATCGCCGAGGGCCCCATGAGTTGTCAGTCCGCCCCTGGGTACACCTGTTCAGTTGCTTGGTAACACAAATTGCTAATCAGCCAATCACATGGCAACAACTCAATGCATTTAGGCATCTAGAAGTGGTGAAGACAATTTGCTGAAGTTCAAGCAGAATGGGGAAGAAACGGGATTTAAGTGACTTTGCACATGGCATGGTTGTTGGTGCCAGACGGCTGGTCTGAGTATTTCAAAAACTACTGATCTACTGGGATTTTCATGCACAACCATCTCTAGGGTTTACAGAGAATGGTCCGTAAGAGAGAAAATATCCAGTGAGTGGCAGTTGTGTGGCCGAAAATACCTTGTTGAGGTCAGAAGTCAGAGGAGAATGGGCAGACTGGTTTGAGATGATAGAAAGGCAACAGTAACTCAAATAACCACTCGTTACAACTAAGGTATGCAGAATACCATCTCTGAATGCACAACATGCCAAACCTTGAAGCAGATGGGCTACAGCAGCAGAAGACCACACCGGGTACCACTCCTGTCAGCTAAGAACAGGAAACGGAGGCTACAATTCACACAGACTCACCAAAATCGGTCAATAGAAGATTGGAAAAACATTGCCTGGTCTGATTAGTCTCACTTTCAGCTGCGACATTCAAATGGTAATATCAGAATTTGGCGTAAACAACATAAAAGCATGGATCCATCTTGCCTTGTATCAATGGTTCATTCTGGTGGTTTACTGGTGTGGGGGATATTTTCTTTACACAATTTGGTCCTCTTATTACCAATTGAGCATTGTTTAAACACCACGGCCTACCTGATATTGTTACTGACCATGTCCATCCCTTTTTGACTCCAGTGTCCCCATCTCCTGATGGCTCCTTCCAGCAGGATAATGCACCATGTCACAAAGCTCAAATCATCTCCAACTGGTTTCTTGAGATCGCTGCACTCCAATGGCCTCCACAGTCACCAGATCTCAATCCAATAGAACACCTTTGGGATGCGGTGGAACAGGAGATTCGCATCATGGATGTGCAGCCGACAAATCTGCAGCAACTGCGTGATGTTACCATGTCAATATGGACCAAAATCTTTCCAACACCTTGTTGAATCTATGCCACGAAGAGGTAAGGCAGTTCTGAAGGCAAAAGGGTGCCCAACCCAGTACTAGCAAGGTATTCCTAATAAAGTGGCTGGTGAGTGTGTGTATATATATATATATATATATATATATATATATATATGTATATAAACTGTAAAACAAATCCTCCTACATAACTTGTACCTGTATCTGCAGTTCAAAGTCCAGAATTTATACAGCTTGTCTGCGCTGTCAGGAATAAGGGAGCGTGCTGTAATTGCACATTGCAGAGCTCAGTGAGAAGAGTTCTGAGAACTGATTGGAAGGAACAGACACACCCCCTCACAGGAACAGAGCTGAGGCTGTCAATCTGCTGGAGATCCCTCCCCTGTCACTATTTTTCTTTTGGTGTCAGGAAAACTTGTCAGACGTGATTCATGCTGATAGCAGAGGAAGGAAGCAGCAGACAGAAATGACATTTGTGATTTTCATTGAGTACACACTTTGGAGGGATATACTGAACCTTGTTCATATTTCATATATGAGGTTTACAACCACTTTAAGCAAGAGTTATGAGTTATGAATATTTAAGGCTCTCTAACAGAGCCCCAGATAGCAGTGAAAACCCAACAGATCTTCAATGCTATCCCAAGTTAAAAAAATAAAATGAAAGTGTTAGATGAACATATACTTTAATTCTGCAAATATTTAATTATAATCACAAAAAATGTGTTTTTTTAAAAATTAGAATGAAATATTTTGATGAGAAATTACACTGAACTAATTATATCATAATCTACCAGTTTCCATGATTTTCTTCCTCTAAATTAAAAGTTACGTTAAAATGACAATATTCTGTGCAGACAGAAAAAAATCTTAGGCATTTTTAGGCCCACGATGCAATCCAGAGACATATCTGACAAAAGCAAAAAGTGAAACTAAAAAAGGTAAGAGAAAATAAAATAGCTTTTTAATTAAAATTTTATAGTTCCAATAAGCCCTGAGTTTATTCATTTTTTTTATTTATTAGCCTTTTTTAAACAAAGTAATTACCGTATTTTTCGCTCCATAAGAACCAACCTGACCATAAGACGCACCTAGGTTTTAGAGGAGAAAACAAGAAAAAAAATATTCTGAACCAATGCATTGCAGACATAGTACAGGAGATGACCAGAGACTGCGGACACAGTACAGGAGATGACCAGAGACTGCGGACACAGTACAGGAGATGACCAGAGACTGCGGACACAGTACAGGAGATGACCAGAGACTGCGGACACAGTACAGGAGATGACCAGAGACTGCGGACACAGTGCAGGAGATGACCAGAGACTGCGGACACAGTACAGGAGATGACCAGAGACTGCGGACACAGTACAGGAGATGACCAGAGACTGCGGACACAGTACAGGAGATGACCAGAGACTGCGGACACAGTACATGAGATGACCAGAGACTGCAGACATACTACAGGAGATGACCATAGACTGTGGATATAGTACAGGAGATGACCAGAGACTGCGGACACAGTACAGGAGATGACCAGAGACTGCAGACATACTACAGGAGATGACCATAGACTGTGGATATAGTACAGGAGATGACCAGAGACTGCGGACATAGTACAGGAGATGACCAGAGACTGCGGACACAGTACAGGGGATGACCAGATACTGCGGACGTAGTACAGGAGATGATCAGACTGCGGATGTAGTACAGGGGATGACCAGACTGTGGATGTAGTACAGGGGATGACCAGACCCGCGGACACAGTACAGGAGATGACCAGAGACTGCGGACACAGTACAGGAGATGACCAGAGACTGCGGACACAGTACAGGAGATGACCAGAGACTGCGGACACAGTACAGGAGATGACCAGAGACTGCGGACACAGTACAGGAGATGACCAGAGACTGCGGACACAGTACCGAAGATGACCAGAGACTGCGGACACAGTACAGGAGATGACCAGAGACTGCGGACACAGTACAGGAGATGACCAGAGACTGCAGACAGTACAGAAGATGACCAGAGGCTGCGGACGTAGTACAGGGGATGACCAGAGACTGCCGACACAGTACAGGAGATGACCAGAGATTGCCGACACAGTACAGGAGATGATCAGAGACTGCGGACACAGTACAGGAGATGACCAGAGACTGCCGACATAGTACAGGAGAGGACCAGAGACTGCGGACACAGTACAGGAGATGACCAGAGACTGCCGACACAGTACAGGAGATGACCAGAGACTGCCAACACAGTACAGGAGATGACCAGAGACTGCCGACACAGTACAGGAGATGACCAGAGCCTGCCGAGACAGTACAGGAGATGACCAGAGACTGCCGACACAGTACAGGAGATGACCAGAGTCTGCCGACAGTACAGGAGATGACCAGAGACTGCCGACACAGTACAGGAGATGACCAGAGACTGCGGACACAGTACAGGAGATGACCAGAGACTGCAGACACAGTACAGGAGATGACCAGAGACTGCGGACACAGTACAGATGACCAGAGACTGCCGACATAGTACAGGAGATGACCAGAGACTGCAGACATAGCACAGGAGATCACCAGAGACTGCGGACACAGTACAGGAGATGACCAGAGACTGCAGACAGTACAGGAGATGACCAGAGACTGCAGACAGTACAGGGGATGACCAAAGTCTGCAGACAGTACAGGGGATGACTAAGAGACTGCAGACAGTACAGAAGATGACCAGACTGTAGACCTTTGGGGAGGGAGGTGGAGCGGGTACCTGAATTTGAGTTGTCCTCCCTTTACTGTGGGCACCCGGCTGTGACAGCCGGGTGCCCACTGCGCATGCGCGAGAAGCGCTGTGCTTTATGAATGGCCCGGCGTCTTCTGGGACACATGACAGGTCCTGAAGATGCCGGACCATTCACAAATTGCAGCGCTTTTGGTGCAGTGGGCTGTCACAGCCAGTATGCAGACATACTGTGGGCTGTCACAGCCAGTATGCAGACATACTACAGGAGATGACCATAGACTGTGGATATAGTACAGGAGATGACCAGAGACTGCGGACACAGTACAGGAGATGACCAGAGACTGCAGACATACTACAGGAGATGACCATAGACTGTGGATATAGTACAGGAGATGACCAGAGACTGCGGACATAGTACAGGAGATGACCAGAGACTGCGGACATAGTACAGGAGATGACCAGAGACTGCGGACACAGTACAGGGGATGACCAGAGACTGCGGACACAGTACAGGAGATGATCAGACTGCGGATGTAGTACAGGGGATGACCAGACTGCGGATGTAGTACAGGGGATGACCAGACCCGCGGACACAGTACAGGAGATGACCAGAGACTGCGGACACAGTACAGGAGATGACCAGAGACTGCGGACACAGTACAGGAGATGACCAGAGACTGCGGACACAGTACAGGAGATGACCAGAGACTGCGGACACAGTACAGGAGATGACCAGAGACTGCGGACACAGTACCGAAGATGACCAGAGACTGCGGACACAGTACAGGAGATGACCAGAGACTGCGGACACAGTACAGGAGATGACCAGAGACTGCAGACAGTACAGAAGATGACCAGAGGCTGCGGACGTAGTACAGGGGATGACCAGAGACTGCCGACACAGTACAGGAGATGACCAGAGATTGCCGACACAGTACAGGAGATGATCAGAGACTGCGGACACAGTACAGGAGATGACCAGAGACTGCCGACATAGTACAGGAGAGGACCAGAGACTGCGGACACAGTACAGGAGATGACCAGAGACTGCCGACACAGTACAGGAGATGACCAGAGACTGCCGACACAGTACAGGAGATGACCAGAGACTGCGGACACAGTACAGGAGATGACCAGAGACTGCCGACACAGTACAGGAGATGACCAGAGACTGCCAACATAGTACAGGAGATGACCAGAGACTGCGGACACAGTACAGGAGATGACCAGAGCCTGCCGACACAGTACAGGAGATGACCAGAGACTGCCGACACAGTACAGGAGATGACCAGAGTCTGCCGACAGTACAGGAGATGACCAGAGACTGCCGACACAGTACAGGAGATGACCAGAGACTGCGGACACAGTACAGGAGATGACCAGAGACTGCAGACACAGTACAGGAGATGACCAGAGACTGCGGACACAGTACAGATGACCAGAGACTGCCGACATAGTACAGGAGATGACCGGAGACTGCAGACATAGCACAGGAGATGACCAGAGACTGCGGACATAGTACAGGAGATGACCAGAGACTGCAGACAGTACAGGAGATGACCAGAGACTGCAGACAGTACAGGGGATGACTAAGAGACTGCAGACAGTACAGAAGATGACCAGACTGTAGACCTTTGGGGAGGGAGGTGGAGCGGGTACCTGAATTTGAGTTGTCCTCCCTTTACTGTGGGCACCCGGCTGTGACAGCCCGGTGCCCACTGCGCATGCGCGAGAAGCGCTGTGCTTTATGAATGCGTCTTCTGGGACACATGACAGGTCCCTGAAGATGCCGGACCATTCACAAATTGCAGCGCTTTTGGTGCAGTGGGCTGTCACAGCCAGGTTCCCACACTAAAGATGCCGGCGCGGGAAGACTGTACAGCGCTGGACCGAGGAACAGGTAAGGTCCTGCTGCAGAGAAAAGCTGAGCGGCCGCCCCGGTATTCTGACATGGTGTCGGCGGCGGAAATACCAGACCAGCCGCTCCATAAGACGCACTGACATTTTCCCCTCTTTTTGGGGGGGAAAAAGGTGTGTCTTATGGAGCGAAAAATACGGTAGTTCTTCAGTTATATATTAAAAAAATAATAATAATGGGACACAATTTCAGCAAGGAGTATCATATTATTTTCCAACCGAGCAATAATGATTTATATTTAGAGAAATATGTTGTGGAACTGGAGCTGGTTTAAGATAATGACAGATGACAGCCCAGTCTAACAGATGATAAAGTGGTTTGCTAAAAATATTAGCAGCATGAGTGGTCTGTGCAAATTAATCCCAATTAGCAATTAATTATAAAAATTTGCAGCTCTTAGAATGCCAAGCTTATTTAAATGCATACAAAACAGCAAATATTGTTTCATCGCACACCGACATTGGCTACATATTAAAAACAGAACAAGGGCCAAATGACAAAAGAATGAGGTAGATTAATTGCAATCATTTCAACTGGCAGTTTTAAGGGGTAAAAAAGACATGTGCTCCATGCATATGAGAAGATTAGACCACCATTAGCTGCTTTCTGACCTTCTTGACTCCTCTGTCATTTAATTGGGGATCTAAAAAGGCAAGGCACCCTTTGTTTTAAAGAAGAGGGTTTGTACATCATAGGATCAGTCTGTTCAAAAGGAATAATTCAGTTAAGAGGGACTTCGTGGTTAGCTGAATTTGGAGCCAAGATCACTCGGTTCTCAGTCTTCAATGAGCAGAGAGACAGTTCCTTTCAGTCACCGGCTCTCTGCCCTGCCCCTCCAGCACTCACCAGAGCACTAGGCTGTGGAGGGGGCAGGAGTGGCTGGTTCAGGCTCACGGTGGCATGCTGAGAGGCTGAGTCAGCTGACGATCCGGCTTCTGGGCAGATCCCGAACATATGGTCAGGATCTTTCCAGAGCCTGGACCAACTAAGTGATGCCAGATTATGAGTCATAAAAGTGCAGAATGAACTGCACTCCTGTGATCCATAGGTGTAGCAGGGCCAAAAGAGCTTTGGCCCTACTTCTCCTTTAAGAAGGAATCACTTTACAGTAGATCCATCAGAACCAAGTTTTACATGGTTCCAGTGCTGTTACATATCAGGTATGTAAAATCAAAGAAGAAGGGTGAACATTTGTTATCATTTCTTATCTGACTGAGCGAAACTCTGGCCGTGAATGCAATTCCAATTCAGAATCACATTCACTTCCATCCATCCCAAAATCGAATGCTAGAATTTGCAACATTGTGATGGTGATCAAACAAAAATTTTCAGGACTTCCAAACAAATTTGCATAGTCACTGATGGCATTATAATGTTCTCTGATGAACATCTTCATACGTACATTTGCACAAAGATCTAACAACTTATGGCCAGTTTAAGGAAATTAAAATTAAGTCCTTAGTAAGCACCAAAAATTATTTTTATAGGGGACACACGGGGTTTTCGGGGGTAATCAATGAGATGAATATTTTGATGCTCGGTCTTAGATATGCCTTTTTAAAATTTTAATATAGCTGACAGATTCACTTTAATTTTCAATGAATATTTGGCCTCTCAGTAACTTACAATATTTCTATTCAATGAAGCAACTAAACTCAGGGATGACCCAAATATCCAATGTAAGAAAAATCTCAAGAGAATTATACAAAACAAAATGCATAACATGAAAGCGAAAACATTGACTATTTATACAAATAAAAAGCTACCCCCTACGGCTACGGGATCTCTGTTCTTACCCTGACTGCATTACAGCTGAAATCTCGCTTTAAATGGCATTATTATGCTGATGAGAATTCATAGCAGAGATTGCATTAAGTTGTAGGGAAAATGTTTTATATCCTTAGATATATTCAAAGAAATAAAAGCAAAAGACTATGGGGCTGATGTATCGACTTGTCAGCATTAAAGAGACCGGTGGTGGAGCTTGTTCAGAGCTCTGATTATAAGCTCACAATTTTGTCTCTTTCTCTGATGCTGAAACTTCTTCAGACAGCTTACAGAAAGTAGAGAACACAAGGAGACTAAAATAGTGAGATGACAATGAATAATAGTCCAATAAACAGGAAGGTAACCATTGGAACCTACAGAGGTCCCAATGTAAAGTCTAGATCTCCCACCCCATTACATCTTCTACATTTACCTAACCCACAACCAGAGGAAGACTGGGAACATTTATCCTTGGAGGGCAAACACAACCAAGTGACCCTTTCATTGCAGGAACAAATTTCTATGGACTAAAATTTGTCTGAAATTATTTTTTTTACATCTTCCAGCTTTAGCTTTATTTGTAGCTCTTGGCATTTGGTGATATAACATCAAAGGTTCTACCAAACTTTCAAGGTTATCTTTTGGGCCACCAAGGTTTTTAAAGGCCAAGGATGTCCATACACTGTTTTTTATTGTTTAGCCAGTGGGCTGCACCATTCACATGAAAAAGGCAGACGGAGGAACCTCCATGCTGAGATATTTTGTTCAGGTATCAGCACCCATTGCTGATCAAGAAAAGTTTTCAGTGTGTCCCTGAAGAAGTCGATCAAACGAGTGTTGACAGCCACACACTGCTTGAACTTCATCCAGTCCCTGCTGAACCAGCCAAATTTCGATCACAGTATGACAAGCTTAAGTCCAGTTTGCCTTGGGCTGCTATACTCATCTACTCTTCAGAACTTTCTCCTGTAGACTCATCGGTCGCAGATATTATTATTATTATACAGTATTTATAAAGCGCCAATGGTTCGCTCAGCGCTGCACATTACAAAGGGGGACAGAACATGTGACAGAACAATACCAATACAATGCAAAACATGAGGGGATTGAGAGCCCTGCTCTTTGGAGCTTACAATCTAGGAGGGAGGGGATGGTGGCACAGGAGGAGATAGCTGTGAGGGATGGAGTGGTAGGAAGAGTGGAGGAGGTTGGCAAGTTAGCAGGGGGTGGGGTAGGCTTCCCTGAAGAGATGGGTTTTCAGGGTGCGCCTAAAGGAGAGGAGAGTAGGTGATAATCTGATGGGTTGGGGCAGGGAGTTCCAGAGGATGGGTTACACCCTTGAGAAGTCCTGGAGGCGGGCATGGGAGGAGGAGACTAGGGAACTAGAGAGAAGGAGGTCTTGTGAGGAGCGGAGTGTGCGTGCTGGGTGGTACTTGGATATTAGGTCAGTGATGTAGTTCGGGGCAGTATGGTGGACGGCTTTGTACATCAGTGTTAGGATTTTGAATTTGATCCGTTGCGCAATCGGAAGCCAGTGGAGGGATTGGCAGAGGGGGGTGGCGGAGATGGAGCGGTTGGAAAGGTGAATGAGTCTGGCAGCCGTATTCAGGATCGACTGAAGCGGGGATAGCCAGCGGCGAGGCAGGCCAGTGAGGAGGGAGTTGCAGTAGTCGAGTCGTGATATGATGAGGGAGTGGATGAGCTGTTTAGTGGTTTCTGGAGTTATTTTGGCGATGTTGTGGAGGTGGAGTCTGCACGAGTTTGTTAAAGATTGGACTTGGGGCTGGAAGGATAGGTTGGAGTCCAGAATGACTCCAAGTACTCTGGCCTGCGGGGCGGGTTTGATGGTGGGTTTGATATAGTACCATTCTATTTCCAGGTTAAAGTGGATATTAGCAACCCCCACCATTTCTCCCTCCCACTCCCCTCGAACTAACCTCTGGTATGAAAAACAAAAACCTATCCAAATGCCCATTTTTCTTACTGGAATTAGTGATCATGTGACGCCAATGGCCTGATCCAGCTCTCTTTGTTTGTCCACATCACTGCCTGCTTGATGTGGACACCTCCTGTTGGTGGAGGTGAAACTTTCATAGGCTCCAGAGGCTGTAAAACTCACGGCAGGGGGTTAAGGGAAGTGGTGCCCCTTCCTCTGGGGGCGAGCAGGACCTAAATTCTGCAGAAAGAGGATCCAAAATCTGCAGCATTCTCCTGAAAGTGTAGGGTGGGAGTACTGACATCATTGACCTCACAGTGGAATAAAGAAATATGCACAGCTGTGAGATCCATCTGGATGCTGGAAATCACTTCGGTAGGCACTGCTGCAGGAGGTCACTTGCTCGGTGCAAGTGCCATTCAGGGAGCACTGCATTTTATCAGTGAATGCAAAGCATTCTCTGATTGAATGAGGTGGAAAGGTAACACGTCACGATCCCCACCTTGTTCAATCATAGAACACTTTGCATTCCTTTAGAAAATGCAAAGTGTTCTCCAGGGGCGGACTGACCATTTGGAAACTCGGAGTCAGTAGGGGGCCCCATGAGATGCCCCTGGTACCTTTTTCATAGGCTTTTTTGAGTTTGGGCAAGGACACAGGGGCCCCATGATCCCCTATTGCCCAGGGGCCCCATGAGTTGTCAGTCTGCCCCTGGTGTTCTCTAAATTATGCCCATGCAAAGTGAGCAAACTCTTGTGTTCAGTAAGCAGCACAAAACCTAGACGCTAGCTGCAATCAATGTAGTAGCAGTGCCTACTACAGTGATTTCTGGTGATCCCACAGGTATGACACATACTTACATTGGCCCAAGCTGGACCACTGTAACGATTTAAAAATTGCCATACCTAAACTTTAAAGCAAAACTTCAATGCATCTGAGCATTATAACCAAAAACGCTATTTAATTCATTGTTAATATTCAAAGCAAACTTCTCCATCTATCCATGTCTCCATGCTTTATTTTGCTTAGAAATCACTTTGAAAAACACCTCCACAGCATTTCTGGCAGTGGTCATACCGGGTAAGAGCAGATGCTTCGTGTAGCGTTTACTTCCTGGAACCCATCTGCCCTTAGCTCAGGCAGGAGGATGTGCTTAGCTGGGAAAGCTGCTCCTCCACTCTTGAAGACTCGTGGGATGCATGAAATCATTTGCCTAGGCCAGGAAACCAGGAAACAACTGAAGAAATGTTTAAAAAAAGTTTAAAACAAGTAAATATTATATACTTACCTATCTATTTATTATTATTAACAACGTAAGGATAAAAATAGTCAGTGTTACTTGACAGAGTGAAGTTCCACTTTAAGTACCTCTGTTGATGGCCCTGGATCCTGCAGTTGCAGCCTCTTGAAAGGGACTTGTCCTATGACCCTAAGTAAGTAATCATAGGTATCTGAAAGCGGAACTTCACCCAAAAGGGGAAGTTCCACTCTTCCTCCTCCATCCCTCTCCTTCAGATTTGGCACATCATTTTTTTTTTGGGGGGGGGGGGAGCGGGTACCCACAGGCACCCATTCCCCCACTTCTGGTCAGATTGCCGCAGCAATCTGCATGGACATCCATCCCCTATCCTCCCTCCGCAGCTTCCTGGGACATGTAACAGGTCCCAGAAAGCTGTGGGACTGATTAGATAGTGCAGCCAGCTGTGAAACTGCAAGCTGTCCCAGCTGGCTGCCCACAGTTAGTATGCCGCGAAGCCCGGTGAAAAAAGCAACTGGGTGAGGACACCACTGGATACTGGGACAGGTAAGTGTCTAACTATTAAAAGTCAGCAGCTACAGCTTTTTTAGCTGTTGACTTTACATTTTTTAATAGAGGACTAAAGAACTGCTTTAAAGAGTTGATTAATGAAGTCTCCATGCAATGTCCATCCACCAGCAGCTTCCCCTAAGCTGTCCTGAACAGTCTTCAGCATAGCAGACTTCTCTAAAGAGGCAGAATGCATTAAGGTAAAACACCTTTTGCAAGCAAAGTAAAAAAGTGAGCGCTAATCAGTTCAGCAGCTGTACACTCAAGGCAACCAACAAAACCTCAATATATAGTATCAAAGAAATAATACAGCGCTTGAAATAATAGTCCTCAGTAATTCCCGATCAGTGGATGTTCCTCAATTAAGTGCAGTGTATGAATATTATTCCCTGGTGTCACTGGAAGTGTACATCTGGTTCAGCCCTTGGAAGAGTATCCCTCTCTAGATCAAGCCGGTACGGCTCACCCTCTGACGGTGGCACGTAACGCGTAAGGAGGAGCCTGCTCGCGCCGTTGACGTCACGCCGTCGGAGCATCGTGGAGCTCCGGCGGCCATTTCCTTCTAGGGACGGTTAGTGTTTATGTTGCTATCTGCCGTTCCTATTGATGTCCATTGGATGCAT
Organism: Staurois parvus; assembly: GCF_062004578.1. Taxonomy (NCBI): domain Eukaryota; kingdom Metazoa; phylum Chordata; class Amphibia; order Anura; family Ranidae; genus Staurois; species Staurois parvus. Next base: position 5,125,588 of record NW_028317980.1, on the reverse strand, counting down.
CCTTTGTTCTCTCAAATAAAATTCGCTTTATTCAAACTTTATCACACTATGGGCACCTTTTTGCTTTAACCCCGCATGGGGAGTACTTTTTTCCAGAAGCTGTGTTACTCCGAATCCATCTAGAGTGGGAGGTTTTTACTACTGTAAAAGCAACACCCATACATCCCTTAAGGGGAACTCTGTGTCGGAGCCTAAATTGTTGTGATCCTGGACCTGCTTGATCTAGAGAGGGATACTCTTCCAAGGGCTGAACCAGATGTACACTTCCAGTGACACCAGGGAATAATATTCATACACTGCACTGTACCAAGTGTAGTTCCGGTGAGTGGGCATTTCTTCCATTCTTAATTGAGGAACATCCACTGATCGGGAATTACTGAGGACTATTATTTCAAGCGCTGCACTATTTCTTTGATACCTTTTGCAAGCAGCTCTGCCCCAGCCCCAGCCCCCCCTTATGTTTATCTGAGCCCTATCTCGATCCAGTGCTGTGCACAAGAGCAGAGGCTCTCTTGGCTCTCTCCCTCCTCATTGGCTCAGACACAGCAGTGGGAGCCATTGGCTGTCAATCACAACCAGTGAGGAGGAAGCAGGGGACACATAGATTTGGCTTGGGAGTAAGCATACATGAGTGCCACCAGAGCAAACAGCTTGCTATGGGGGTACTTGGTGTCAAGGGGGGAGGGCAGGAGCGCTGGCGGGGGACCTGAGAAAATGAGAATTAGGGCTGCTCTATGCAAAAAAAATTGAAAAATAAATGAAAAATACATTTATGTATTCTTTACAATCACTTTAAGGGTCCATTGTCTTTGGGAGGCTGCTACCGAAGAATCTAGGACCACCACTTACTTGCTCTTAAAAGATCCATTGTCATTGTGTAGCCACTACTGAAGAAACCACGGCCACCATCAACTTTGATGGGTGGCTGCTGCTATGAAAACTAAGACAACCGGCTATTTTTCCTGTTGCTGACAGGTCTGGGATGTTTTTGGGAGTATCCTGTGCCCAAAGCCCTCTCTCCACATGAGCAAATAAAGGAGTTGGACAAAATTATGGAAATACTAGGTAAAATGAAATGAAACAAAACAAAACAAAATTGTTGCCTAATATGATGTTGGACCACCTTTGGCATCCAAAATGGCCTGAATTCTCTTGGGAATTGACAAATATAAGTCTTGGATGGTGGATAGTGGAGTCTGAAACCACTCTTCATGCAAAAATCGTTCCATTTCCTGCAGAGATGCCGGAAGCAGAAAACAAGCTCTAAACTTGTTCTACAAAACTGACCATAGTGGCTCTATGATATTGAGGTCCGGTGACTGCGGCACCCAGGGAAAGTGCATGACTTTGTCTGTATGCTCGTCAAGCCATGATTTGACAACAGCTGTGTGAATAGGAGCGTTATCGTCTTGGGGTGCACTTGGCCAGCACAAATTTGTACATAGTCGTTGGCAGTGACTCTACCTTTCAAGGTGATGATGGAGCCTGCAGAATACCAAGATATGGCTGCCCAAATCATGATTGCATGGCCACCATACTTTACCGTTTGCACAAGACAGTCCTGGTTGTAAGTTTGGGATGGTGTTTGCCCCACATAAATATGTCCAATTTGTACATATTACAGTCTTTCTGTGGTTGACAGTCCATGATTTTTGGGTGTTTCACCACTCCCCCTTCTTCTGAGCATTAATATCGGTCACTAGTGGTTTGGCAATTGCAGCTCGCCCGTAAATGCTTTGCTTATAGAGTTCCCTCTGCACAGTTTTTGTGGACATGAGCTTTGGAAGACTGAAATTGAGCTTTGCAGTCACTTTTGCAGTAGTTCTTTTCTTATTCTGGGTCACAATCCAATGCAATTTCTTTTTGTCTCTTTCGGTCCGTTGACCATGTGGATCATGCTTTTGCTTACTAGACGACGTTTTCCCAGAAACTGTATATATTATTATACAGGATTTATATAGCGCCAACAGTTTGTGCAGTGCTTTACAATATAAGGGAGACAGTACAATTCCAATACATTTCAGTACAGAAGGAATATGAGGGCCCTGCTCGTGGAGCTTACAATCTAAAGGAAGGGGGAGGTGGTACAAAAGGTGATAGTTGTCGGCGATGTTCTGATGGAGGTGGCTCAAGTACAGTTCTTAGGTGGAGGTGGGATAGGCTTCCCTGGATAAGTGAGTTTTCAGAAACCGACTAAAGGCCAACAGGGTGGGGGCTGATTGGACATACTGCGGTAGGGAGTTCCAGAGTATGGGAGAGGCTCTGGAGAAGTCCTGGAGGCGAGCGTGGGATGAGGTGATGAGGGAGCTAGAGAGCAAGATGTCTTGGGAGGAGCGGAGTGGGCGATTTGGGCGGTATCTGTGGATGAGGTCGGTGATGTAGCTATGGGCAGAAGCAGGGGCGGACTGACAAGTCATGGGGCCCCCAGGCAATAGGGGATCATGGGGCCCCTGTGTCCTTGCCCAAGCTCAAAAATGCCTATGAAAAAGTTATCAGGGGCATCTCATGGGACCCCCTGCTGACCCCAGGCCCTCGGGCAGTGCCCGAGTTTCCAAATGGTCAGTCCGCCCCTGGGCAGAGTTGTGGGTGGCTTTGTATGCTGTGTTTAGTATTCTGAATTTTATACATTGGGTTAGTGGAAACCAATGAAGGGATTGGCAGAGAGGGGCAGCAGTCACTGATTGGTTGGTAAGGTGGATGAGTCTAACACAAGGGCGGACCGACAACTCATGGTGCACCTGGGCAATAGGGGATCATGGGGCCCTGTGTCCTTGCCCAAACTCAAAAAAGCCTATGAAAAAGGTACCAGGGGCATCTCATGGGGCCCCCTACTGACCCCGGGCCCTTGGGCAGTGCCCGAGTTTCCAAATGGTCAGTCCGCCCCTGCTCTAACAGCAGCATTCATAATAGACTGAAGAGGGGATAACCTGTGTAATGGTAGACCAGTGAAGAGGGAGTTGCAGTAATCAAGATGGGATAAAACCAAGGTGTGGATACGTTGTTTTGTGTTGTCATTGGTCAGAAAGGAGAGGATATATACTGTCAACCTTTGATACCGCATCTTGCGATGCGGCAAATAAATTGGCAACTTCAGTCACAGAGGCACCAGCTAACAATTTTCCCTCTTTGAAGCTCAGTAAGCTCTGACTTGACTCCGTATTATTAGCAGCACACGCAGTGAATGATGAAAGTGTGGCTTCCCATGTCGTCACTTTCACACCTGCAAATCATGTAGTGTTTCCATATTTTTGTCCAACCCCTGTAAACAGCAAAAAGACTATGGGGACTGAAGCTTGATTGCTGCAATTGATTTGTTGTTGGGTGCAGCTATAGAGCTGGTCACCACAGAGAGGGCAGGAGGGCCAATAATATCCCGGAGCGTATACGGGTGTAAAGTGCTCTATATATATCTTGATGCGGAGCGGCATCAGCCTGACCGCTGAACTTTTGCATTATTCTGGCCTTTCTCTGCAGAGAAGAGGCCTTGTCACATCTTTCCATATTGAGACAGCAATGTTTTCATAAGGGGCACAGATAACAAAAGCTGTAATTATTATCAACACATTTTCATCTCCGACTGGAGGGTGGCTGTAGGCCTCATTCTGTCACTCTCCATTGTGATTTAAAGTCAAATAAATGTCACTAATGGATGTGTAACTCCAGATAGATGTCACAAAGTAATATTGAACTCCGAACACATGTCAACGCTTGATATGCAATTCAAAATATAGGTCACCGAGTGACAGAGCCAAATTAATATGTCAGTAATAGATTAACAAATGGAAAAATAATAATAATTCTTAGGGATAATTCAGTTGTGACTTTTTATTTCCTTGCGCTCGCTCTGTAAATGTATTTATGAATATTTAAATGATTGTCGTGCTGTGAAAAGGGATTTTGTTTGGGATGTTAGCAGATGTATTAAAGTGTTACTAAACCCCAGACCCTGCATTCGCTATATCTGGTTTCCCCTGACCCTGCATTCACTATATCTGGTCTCCCCGGACCCTGCATTCACTATATCTGGTCTCCCAGGACCCTGCATTCACTATATCTGGTTTCCCCTGACCCTGCATTCACTATATCTGGTCTCCCCGGACCCTGCATTCACTATATCTGGTCTCCCAGGACCCTGCATTCACTATTTCTGGTCTCCCCGGAACCTGCATTCACTATACCTAGTCTCCCCGGACCCTGCATTCACTATATCTGGTCTCCCTGGACCCTGCATTCCCTATAATCATCTCCCCGAACCCTGCATTCATTATACCTGGTCTCCCCGGACCCTACATTCACTATATCTGGTCTCCCCGGACCCTGCATTCACTATATCTGGTCTCCCTGGACCCTGTATTCACTATATCTGGTCTCCCTGGACCCTGCATTCACTATACCTGGTCTCCCCGGACCCTGCATTCACTATAATCATCTTCTCGGTCCCTGCATTCACTATATCTGGTCTCCCTGGACCCTGTATTCACTATATCTGGTCTCCCTGGACCCTGTATTCACTATATCTGGTCTCCCTGGACCCTGTATTCACTATATCTGGTCTCCCTGGACCCTGCATTCACTATATCTGGTCTCCCTGGACCCTGTATTCACTATATCTGGTCTCCCTGGACCCTGTATTCACTATATCTGGTCTCCCTGGACCCTGTATTCACTATATCTGGTCTCCCAGGACCCTGTATTCACTATATCTGGTCTCCCAGGACCCTGCATTCACTATATCCGCTCTCCCCGGACCCCACATTCACTATATCCGGTCTCCCCGGACCATGCATTCACTATATCTGGGCTCCCTTAGCCCTGCATTCACTATATCTGGTCTCCCAGGACCCTGAATTCACTATATCCGCTCTCCTCGAACCCTGCATTCACTATATCCGGTCTCCCCAGACCCTGCATTCACTATATCTGGTCTCCCTGGACCCTGCATTCACTATATCTGGTCTCCCTGGACCCTGCATTCACTATATCTGGTCTCCCAGGACCCTGCATTCACTATATCCGGTCTCCCCGGACCCTGCATTCACTATATCTGGTCTCCCAGGACCCTGAATTCACTATATCCGCTCTCCCGGACCCTGCATTCACTATATCTGGTCTCCCTGGAAAAAACATCGTTTTTACTCAATGCAGAGGATTAACTCCTTAGGTTCCACAGTGAGTATAACAAGCATGCTTTAATGCCTACACAGACTGGTTTTACTGTTATGGGTTTAGTAACACTTTAAATTGAAAGGGGATTTGCATCCTAACAAGATATAGATTTAACAAAATTTCTGATGTTTGAAAAATCACCTCATGCTGCATTATTTTGGAGGTGTGGCTTGAAAGGAGTTTAAGCTCTTATTGGTGAGACTCCCAGGACCCTGCATTCACTATATCCGGTCTCCCCGGACCCTGCATTCACTATATCTGGTCTCCCCAGACCCTGCATTCACTATATCCGCTCTCCCCGGACCCTGCATTCACTATATCCGGTCTCCCCGGACCCTGCATTCACTATATCTGGTCTCCCCAGACCCTGCATTCACTATATCTGATCTCCCAGGACCCTGTATTCATTATATCTGGTCTCCCCGGACCCTGCATTCACTATATCTGTTCTCCCTGGACCCTGCATTCACTATATCTGGTCTCCCCAGACCCTGCATTCACTATATCCGGTCTCCCAGGACCCTGCATTCACTATATCTGGTCTCCCCAGACCCTGCATTCACTATATCTGGTCTCCCAGGACTCTGCATTCACTATATCTGGTCTCCCACAGTACACACAACATGGAAATGCACTTATTTTAGTAAATACAAACTGCTAAATACCTTTTCTCATCAGCAGTTAGAGCAATCTTGTGACTTCTATCAGTGTCCAGCAGAGCACTGGTTAAAGCTTGTAGATGGTGTTTTCATTCTCCCCTGATTGTCCTATGAAGTTGCAGGACCCCTAACCTTCTGTCTGGACAGCGGTGATTGGTTCTGTGCTGATCACATGCACTATCCCAAGAAAAAAAGAAAAACTCTCTAGCAATACACACCAAACTGAGCATGTGCAGCTTGCCCCCAAGGCTCTGTTCTATCAGCAGATAAGTCGGGGACAGTAGAAGACTGGATCAAACATCCTGTTTACACAATGCGAATGATTAACCCCTTAGGTTCCACAGTATAACAAGCATGCTATACTGCATATACAGATTGATTTTACTGTTGTGGATTTAGTAACATTTTAAGGCTCAGTTCATGCTAGTTTGATTTCAAAGTCACGCGATTTCCAGTGCGATATGTGACAGAATCACGCTGCAATTGTGCCAAAAATGCCTTTAAACATCGCACTTGTCGCCCAAAATACAGTAGGAACTTCTTTAGAGCGACAAACACGCCATTGATGTGAATGGGCTGTGCTACTGAGGTGTAAAATGTGTAAGTTTGTTACGCACCGGCAAAAACACTTCTTGGACTCGAGAGGAAAGAAGTACACTATCAGAAACTTCCACACTTGCTCCACTGAGTATGTTGTCTACTGCCTGTCTTGCCCCTGTGGACTCCTTTACGTTGGCCATACCATCAGGACCGCTAGGGCATGTTTTGCCGAACACAGGAGGCTCATAGAGGATGGCAGTGAAGACCACAGTGCCCCCCCCCGACACTTTCTAACTCAGCATAACAAGTCCACCGATGGCCTCAAGGTTTGGGTAATTGAATCGATTCTCCATGGCGAATCTAAGGCGGGCAGATTCCACAAACTTTGTATCAGAGAAGCATTCTGGATTTTCACCCTCAACACATTGTCACCTAAAGGGCTCAACGAAGAGTTGGAAATTAACACCATTGGAAATGACTACATTGCTTATTATGTTCCAGTGTCAGCATTCCAACATAATGTCCTATTCATTAGATATACTGTGTATTCAGTTTATTATTACATATTGTGTGTATACCCCTCCACTTGTTCATATTTCCTATTATTCATGGTCTGAGTAGGTTCCTCTTTAGAGTAGCCACCGTATTATTAAGTGTTCTTGCATGGCAACCACTTCCTGTTATCTCACATATATATTCTTATTATTATAGCCAAATTTACCACCCTAACTCCTCCCAGAGTTTTTACACTACATAGACAGTAATATACCGAAACGTGCGGATTGTTCCCGATTGGTGTGCTATTACTTTGTGGAACGTTTCGCCAAATGGTTCACGAAATATCGGCATTTTTGTGGTGAAATTGGTCCCATAGGAATGAATGGCGGAATGTTCAAAACTAGAGTGGGAGCTGACAAAAGCTAGAGTGTGAGCTGAAAAATCAGGACATGATTTCTAAACTGCCATCACTCCCTCATTTTCAAGCCCACCTACACAAATATTGTATCAAAACGTTCAGCTATCCCTGCTGCCACTAAAAATGTCCACGGCTAAGCCATAGTCCTGATAGTTTTCACAATATGACCATTTGTTTGCAACTCACGCCGCCCATTGATATTCATTGAAACTCCACTCTAGCCACCTCGAATTTGAAGGGCAATTTCTAAACTGCGACTGTGCCTTCATTTTTAATATTTCAGAGACGTACTATGCATCAAAATGTAGGTCTGGGTCTTGTGGCTCTTCGGTGTAGGATTTATAATTTTTAAACTACAACCGTTTGAAGATGGCAACCGCCAATGAAGTGAGCAAGTTGGAGCAGTTTGTTTTTAACCACTCTTCTCTGCCCTTGCTGTAGAGTGAGTTGCCATAGGAACCCAGGTGTGTGAGCAGGCAGCAGAGTGACAAAAGCTAGAGTGTGAGTTGTAGACTACTGGTGGAGGCAAGAACACTTCACACAATTTCCCCAGAAATTGTAGCTTTTCTAGTTACAATTATTATTCCATATGTTTATAGGTTCAATAACCCCCTCTTTTTAGTTTTTACATATTGTACATACTTTATTATCATTATTAATCTTAAAGCGGAGTTCAACCCAAAAGGGGAAGTTCCGCTTTAAAGATTGGTCCCCCACTCCCCATTAAGGATTGGCACCTTTGGGGAGCGGGGGGTACCCGGATTTGACAGGTACCCACTCCCACTTCCGCTGCAATCGCTAGGCGATCAGAGGCAGAAGTCATCCTCCTACCCTCCCTCCCCGAAGTCTTGTGGGACACGTGGCAGATCCCAGAAGACGACGGGGCCATTCAGGAAGCGCAGCGCTACTCGCGCATGCGCAGTGGGCACTCGGCTGTGAAGCTGCAAGCTGTCACAACCGGGTGCCCACACTGAAGATGTCGGCGCCTGGAATACAGGACGGCTGGTGAAATGGGCTGCGGTGGGGCCACCGCAGGATCAGGGAACAGGTGAATGGCTGTTTTTTAAAAGTCAGCAGCTACAGTTTTTGTAGCTGCTGACTTATTTTTTTACAGAGTGAGTGGAACTTTAAATCCATGCCTTTTATATGCTGTGGTTGTCTCCTATGCAGTTGTATTTTCATGTTATGGTGGATCTGATCATTTAGCTGCCTGGTGTTTAATTGTTCAGTTTTTATCTTTGTTTTTATCTTGCTATCTGGTGTGTCTCATAAGTCCCGTCCATGTCCGTGATCATCCCTTTCATATCCCATACACTTCTATTGCTTTCCCGTCTGCTTTCTCACTCCTCCCCACTCTCCCCATTGGCTCCCCGTGACTAGACAGCTCTTTTATACCCCTCTGCTCCATGGGTGGGCCTGCTTGACAAAGGTGGCGGAGCTTCTGAAACGCATTGCGGCCCACCCACTGGCCATTCACGGCATCTATTATGGCACCTGTCACATCTCTCCTTCACTCAGCGGGAAGACATTGAGAAACGCTGTGAAGTCCACGAGCGTCTCTCCCCCTAGGCCAGTGGTTCTCAACCTTCCTAATGCCGCGACCCTTTAATACAGTTCCTCATGTTGTGGTGACCCCCAACCATAAAATTATTTACCCAGTAATTATAATTCATGAAGTGTCGTTTTACCTCCAATACTGCTGCTTTCAACACAGCAGCTGCTTTCTACACAGTAGCTGCTCTTTACCCATCGTAAATATGTGTTTTCCGAAGGTCTTAGGTGACCCCTGTGAAAGGGTCATTCGACCCCCAAAGGGTTCGCGACCCACAGGTTGAGATCCACTGTCCTAGGCTATGCAGCTAACATTGGCTCCACCATCCCAGTGATCTGCGGCTTCGCTGTTCTGCCTACTCCACACATCCTGCATGCTGACCGAAGGAGTTTTAGATACCTGACACCCTCCTTTTCCTTTGCTTGTCAATGGGCTGTCCCAGGGGCGGACTGCAAACTCATGGGGCCCCCGGGCAATAGGGGATCATGGGGCCCCTGTGTCCTTGCCCAAACTCAAAAAAGCCTATGAAAAAGGTACCAGGAGCATCTCATGGGGCCCCTTACTGACCCTTAGGCAGTGCCCAAGTTTCCAAATGGTCAGTCCGCCTCTGGGCTGTCCTATGCATGACATGCGGAATCGCGTGAAAATCTCCCACACAAAATCATTAGCGGAATGCGAGTTCCCGCTTTGCGAACTGTGAATGGGGCTAAGTGGTGAATTTCGTGTTTACCAATTCTCCTTTAAGCCATATTTATATACACACAATGAAGTGCGGTGATTATCTGCAGCGTGAACCCACATACGAATATTCTCTAGTATTATCCTTAATCATTCTCACAATTTTCCAATTACACAGCAGAGCTGATATTCAGATTAATGGTCATGAATTCAACTTTGCCTCCCTCTGCTTTTTTTTTGCTTGAACTGGATAATCATCTCATCAAGCCAACCTCAAGTAATTTGATTGATATTCAAGATGTGCAGGTTATCACCCCTACGTGTTCTGTTTGTAAACTGGTCAGCTGAAAGAGGCAATGCCAAGTATATGGGAATTAAAGGTGATGGTAGACATTGAAGCATAAACAGTGGGTTAAATCATGCCTTTCTCTTGGATGAGATTATCTAATACTGGACGTCAGGCAAGCAGAGAAAAATACAGCTGAAATAAATATACGTGAATTGTTTTATTTGTAATTCTGTTCAGCCAGTCTTATGACACAGACATTCCCACTAGGTAGAGACATTGACAGCATAGTTAACCTTGCTTTTTCTCCCTTGCCACTCCATTCATCCACCAGGAGTGAAAGAAAGCTTTGTGTAAGCTTGAGTAATAGCCTATCCAGGGCTATGGGTTCCGTGTGTGACAAGGAGGTGTAGTTTGGCCTCCCTGCACAGGTGGCGCTGACAGCACTACCATGCAGGGAGAGTGGAAGACAGGAGGAACTCATGTTTCCATAGAGGTTTCCATAGACGTCATCAGGTGTGTGGCTGTGCCGTTGGACGCTACTGCCTCGGATGACCTTGTAGCCATTCCTAGTGAGGACCAGGGATGTAGTATAAAAAATTCTTGTGAAAATTTGAGATACTGGGCAGGAAATGCTGCTAGAAAACTTAGTGGGCAGTATAATGGCCCAGAGCAGCACTGTGCAATTCTGGAGAGAGGAAAGTTGATACATGCCGCAGTCACCCAGCCAGGGGCGGACTGACCATTTGGAAACTCGGGCACTGCCCGAGGGCCTGGGGTCAGTAGGGGGCCCCATGAGATGCCCCTGGTACCTTTTTCATAGGCTTTTTGAGTTTGGGCAAGGACACAGGGGCCCCATGATCTCCTTTTGACCGGGGGCCCCATGAGTTGTCAGTACACCCCTGGTGAGGACAATGCTTATAAAAGCACTGACTCCCTACAGTTTATTTATAATTTATTTATTATTTATTTCAGGTACAGTAATACCTCGGTTTAAGAATTTAATTCGTTCTGCAGGACTTTTCTTATAGTGAAAAATTCTTAAACCGAAACGCCGTTTCCCATAGGAATACATTGAAAACCAATTAATCTGTTCCGGAGATCAGAAAAAAGTAAACACTAATAAATACCGCATGAGTTTATTTTATCAAGCCATGCAGCATTTTAGTAGTGACAACCATGTGTTAATATTTCAGCTGTCAGCAGGGTTCCCCACTGACAGCTGAATGTAAAAGAATTGCCGGCAATTAAAAAAATAATTTAAAAAACTGCGTGGGGTCCCCCTTCCCATCCATACCAAGCCCCTTGTGTCTGGTATGGATTTTGAGGGGAACTCCCACGCCAAATTTTAAAACAAAATGGCGTGGGGGTCCTCCCCAAAGTCCATACCAGACCCTTTTCAGAGCATGCAGCCTGGCAGGTCAGGAAAGGGGGGGGGGGCAAACAATGTTTCTTTTTAGTTTCTTAAAAGAAACAACACTTCCATTAACTTTGGGGAAAGTGACAGATAATTCTGTGAGCTATAGTGAAAAAAAAAAAAGAGCCAGCAATTGCATTTAAAAATCAGCACTGACATACACTTCGTATTGCGAAAAAAATTCATACAAAATTTGTAAACCGAGGCATTATTTTCAGTGGATTTTCATTTGTAAACCGAAAATTACTTTAACCGAGGCGTTCTTAAACCGAGGTATTACTGTACTTATATAGCGCTGTCAATTGATACAGACAGAGAGCTGGAGGAAGTGTTTGCAGGAGCCTGGCATTGCACCTACAATCCATTAATTGCTGTGCAAAAATATAATAAACGCACATTTTTTTTTGCCTTTATTTTTCTATAAAACATGGACTTAGCCTTGTAAAACAAAAAAAACAAAAAACAAAGACGAAAAAAAAGTTTGGGCTGGGAAGACAGAGCAAGAGACTCATCCACCTTCTAATTCTGTACTTTGCCTATGCATAGCAGGCTAGGATGACACAGCTGAGCTCATGGGACAGCCGGGCACATCTGGTGACATAAACAGATCCCCTCTATTATTTAATGAGCCCTAAATTACATTCTTCTCTTCCTAAAGAAAATATAATAATGTTCTGTGTGTAATTATTGCTGCGCCATTTAATAATTGCAGTAATCGTGGTGCTAAAAACCAAACAATAACAGTTAATTAGGAGGTAGCAGAAAATATAAAACTCCAGCACTGACATTATGGGTTCCATACATAAAACATTATTTCCTATGAATAGGTTAATAGTCTGTGTTATTCATGCTGCAGTTATTTCGGGATGTAACTATGTATTGTGTCTTAAAGAACTATGGCTTAACCACTTGACACCCGGGCCAATTCTGACATTTTTCACATACACGAAAGTCAGCATTTTTTGCTAGAAAATTACTTAGTACCCTCAAAGATTATATATATTTTTAACCAAAAGCTCTAGAGTATTAGGCTCCATGTACACTGCAGCTGATAAACTGACGTTCAAGAGCTTTTCTGCATTTTTTTCAGCAGCCCCTGAACCAGGGGCGGACTGACAACTCATGGGGCTGGTCTGAGTATTTCAAAAACTGCTGATCTACTGGGATTTTAACGCACAATTATCTCTAGGATTTATGGCCTGAAAAAGAGAAAATATCCAGTGAGCGGCAGTTGTGTGGACCAAAATGATTTGTTGATGGCAGAGGTCAGAGGAGAATGGGCAGATTGGTTCAGCTGCAAGATGTAGATGGTAGGGTCAGAAATTAATAAAATTGGCGCTGGAGAGAAAGGAAGAACTGAAAGTCCAAAATTGTAGGGGAGTAGTCCATAGTATACAGTGTTCCAATGAGGAGTATAGTGTAATCAGCAACATCAGGAGGTAGCACCCTTAGAGTAAAGCTGAACTCTGTGCATGGAGTAAAAAAGGAGAGAGGGGCGCCAAACGAAGTGCAGTATTAGGTTATTTTTATTAAGCAAGGTAACTGAGGTAACTAAAGTAACTCACTAGATAACAATGGAGAAAAGGCATGTATCTTAGGATGGATGTCGTCCTTCAAAGGTCCCGGAGGCTGGTGGAGAGGGCCTTGGCTCCATTATGGTATTCTGCCCTCTCCACCAGCCTCCGGGACCTTTGAAGGACGACGTCCATCCTAAGATACATGCCTTTTCTCCATTGTTATCTAGTGAGATACCTCAGTTACCTTGCTTAATAAAAATAACCTTCTAATACTGCACTTAGATGGTAGGGTCAGAATTCGGCATAAACAGCATGAAAGCATGGATCCATCCTGCCTTGTATCAACGGTTCAGGCTGGTGGTGGTGTAATGGTGTGGGGGATATTTTCTTAACACTAGCAAGGTGAAGCTAATAAATTGGCTGCTGAGTGTATATGGCCAAAAGTTTGTGGACAATTGACCTTTATACCTATAATTAATATTAGATTAATATAGAGTTGGTCCCATTTTGTGACTATAACAGCTCCCACTCTACTGGGAAGGCTTTGCTCAAGATTTTGAACATGTCTGCTGACAGGTGTCTGTGCAGGTGACCCTAGTTCCTCCACACGAAACCCATCAACCACATCCAACCATTTTTATGGAGCTGGTATTGTACATAGGGGCACAGTCAGGGGCGGACTGAAAACTCATGGGGCCCCCAGGCAATAGGGGACCATGGGGCCCTTGTGTTCTAGCCCAAAATCAAAAAAAGCCTATGAAAAAGGTACCAGGGGCATCTCATGGGGCCCCCTACTGACCCTGGGCCCTCGTGCAGTGCCCAAGTTTCCAAATGGTCAGTCCGCCCCTGCTCTGAACTCTCCCTAATGTTTTCCTATGTGTCCATGTACACATTGTTGTTTACAGTCGTTTACAGGCAGTTGCGTTTACAGTCGCTTTTTTGAACGCACCACACTTGCGTTCAGGAGTAGATTTTACCGGCGTTTCAAATGCCAAATGCTTGTAATCAGGGGTTAACCGTGTTTATAGGCGTTTGCGTTTAGAAGCGGTTTTTTAACTATTCCATATCCAGATGCTGTCCAGAGCCTGTATTCAAATGGACCCGGTACACCAGCGCAGTCAGTTCCAGGTTTCACGTGAAGGAAAAAAATGGTAGAACCAGGGGCGGACTGACTATTCGAGCTCTCAGGCACTGCCCGAGGGCCCGGTGTCAGTAGGAGGCCCCATAAAATGCCCCTGGTACCTTTTATAGGCTTTTTTGGGTGTGTTTTGAGTGTGGGCAAAGACACGGGGGCCCCATGATCCCCAATTGCCCGGGGGCCCCATGAGTTGTCAGTCCGCCCCTGAGTAGAACGTGCCTCATTATGCTCATAATGGGATCCATAGTGAATACAACCAGAAAAGACAGGTCATCTCAACACATACTGCTCTCTCTGCTTCTGCTCTCTCTATTTCTCTCAAAATATCTGAAATAGTTAATTATTTACTATTTTTCGGTGCATTCTGGGCATCTGTGAAGGTCTCCTGAGGTTATCTTTTAAAAACGCTTTTAAACGCAAACACACATAAACGCGGTATGCAAACGCAGCTAAACAGACTTTTTTAACCTACGTTTTCCAGCAGTCAGTTTTCGTCGTTCAGAAGAGTTTTCCAAACACCCCGTGTACATGGAGCCCTAAAATGGTCGTTGTTGCAATTTTTGTATGTTGCACAATATTTATCCAGCGATTTATCAATGCCAATTTTCATGGAAAAATACTTTTTAATGAATTTTAATGCACACAAACACAATATAATACCCATTTTTGGTCAAATAAAAAAGATGCCTGCTTCCTCTTCATCAGAATTTGTATTTTCGTTTGTTAATTTGTACACAAATTTGAAAATATGAATAAACATAACTTAAAATAAAAAAGATAATGTTACACTGAGTAAATAGATACCTAACATTTCACATTTTAAAATTGTATATGCCCGTGGATGGTGACAAACTACAGTACCTAAAAATCTCCACAGGTGATGCTTTAATACCCTTTACAGGTTACCAGTTTGGAGTTGTGAGTTTTTGTATCCGAACTTCTAGTGCTAGCAGCTTATTCATTTGTTATCTAACCTGAGCGCAGTGTTTTTTTCTTTCTCTTATATGAGGTTTACCAGTTTAGAGTTACACAGGCTCTGACGTTTGTGATGATACCTCACATCAGGAGGTCGCAGGGGTCACGATTGTGACCTGCCCCCAGAATGCAACTGCACTTTGCAAAGTGCACAGTCTATTTGCCTTTAGTAAATCAACCCCAAAGCGTCCACTTTGTTCACAGTATAATGCAAAAGCCTTCAAACGTATTAAAGTGTCCATGCTCAAAAAACACTTCCACAATGCCCACTCACATTGTTAGGTGCATACCCTTGCACCAGGATAAAAAACATATGTTACATGATAAGCATAACGATAACATGGATCAGGGGAGGACTGACAACTCATGGGGACCCCGGGAAATAGGGGATCATGGGGCCCCTGTGTCCTTGCCCAAACTCAAAATTCTATGAAAAAGATACCAGGGGCATCTCATGGGGCCCCCTACTGACCCTGGGCCTTCGGGCAGTCCCCGAGTTTCCAAATGGTCAGTCCGCCCCTGACATGGATCTGGCTCTAGGGTCTCTCACCGCCACCATCTCCTGTATTAACCACTTCTGGTATCACTGTGTGGGATGACGTCCCTTCGTGCTACACCCCGAAGCAGGGTTTCCTATTCCCGACGTTCTCAAAAGGCACAAAGGGTACTTTATGGGATCATGTTTCATTTTTATTTGAGTATATGAGCATTGCAGAGAATATACTTGTTTATTGCACATGTTTAAACAAAATCAATAGCGCTGTATAAAAGCTAGAGTGTATAATAAGGGCTGATACCAGGGGCGGACTGACAACTCATGAGGCCCCCGGGCAATAGGGGATCATGGGGCCCCTGTGCCCTTGCCCAAACTCAAAAAAGCCTATGAAAAAGGTACCAGGGGCATCTCATGGGGCCCCCTTACTGACCCCGGGCCCTCGGGCAGTGCCCGAGTTTCCAAATAGTCAGTCCGCCCCTGGCTGATACGATTAGTATAGCACTTGGTACAGCAGCTGTGGTGAATGAAGGGGTCACATCCAAAGCGCTGGTTCACATTATTCAAATTGAAGTTTTCTTTCACACTATTTTATTTCTTTCTGCGCTGTCCTTCCCTTTTTAACTTGGATCTTTTATAAAGTCGCTGAGGCAGATATAAAATGTGAAAAAACACTCAAAAGGTGATCAAGTAGCGCATAACTCTTATATGTAAAGAAATTATAAAAAATTATAAAATAAAAAATAAATAAAATAAAGTGTTTAGTCCCCAAAAAAGTCCAAATATTATTAATTTATCCACCAAATGGTTCTTAAAACTTCTCAAAAGATGACCATCACGTGAAAAAATTGAAAAGAAGTGTTTCCCCTCTCAGGTGTACACTCACCAGCAAGTGTTGCCTCCCACTCTCATGGTTGACACAATTGGCTTAGTAGAAGTTCTTCAATGGGGATATAAAATGTGGCACACCTCATTTTTGTCACACGTGCCCATGGGCTACACTTAACATGCCTCTCTTCTGGGCGATCCCTTCTAGATCACACCCACTTTACCAGTGTCCCCTTCCAGACTACTCCCACTCTCCACAGGCAGCCCAGTTCTTAAGTAATTGGGGAACCGCCCACTTGTGGCAACAATCTCTTTATTTGAAACCCTCATCTAGGGACCCTCGCCAGCACTGTCCGCTCCTTCTCTTCTCCGTCTGCCCCCACAGCAAACTGCTTGCTATAGGGGGAGATGTGCAGGCTCACTCCTGAGCCGAGCGTGTACATCAATAGACTCATGTAGCGCGGTTCAGTCCTGCCCTCCATTCTCCGCTCACAGCCAAGCCTGTTGGAGAGGTAAGAAGAGCTGCTGCAGGCAAAACAGTGCTTGACTGAGAATGGGGAGGTTGGTGGGAGAGCTGCTATTGAAAGGTTTTTAACTTAATGCAGGGAATACATTAAGGAAAAACATATTTTTCCTTTAGATCCACTTTAAATCAATGTAGATAAATCACAGTGAGATCCAAAGTCAATAAATCTTCCCAAAGTCATTCAGTTCCACCTGATAGTGAGTGAACCCTCCACCAGACTGTAAACTGAGCAGCTTACCAAAGGGTGAGACATCTAGATCAGTAATCCCCAAACTGCGGCCTGCAGACCTGATGTGGCTTATTGCTTGCCTTTATCCAGCTATTGGGACACTGGTCCTACTACTGATATGAGGCACTATTGCTCTCATTGGTATAACACACTACTACTACCACTGATGTCAACAGCTTCAGCATTCCTTCCAGTGCTAGCACTGTTGGGACATAATTCCCCCAATGAAACTAACAATGGGGAACTATGTCTCCCACTAGTACCAATGATGGGAACTGTTCCTCCCACTGATATCAGCAATGGGTCACTATTCTTCCCATTGATATCAACAATGGGGTACTATTTCTCCCACTCATACCAATGATGGGAACTGTTCCTCCCACTGATATCAACAATGGGGCACTATTTCTCCCACTCATACCAATGATGGGGCACTATTCTTCCCACTAATACCAATGATGGGCACTATTCCTCCTACTAATACCAATGATGGGGCACTATTCCTCCCACTAATACCAATGATGGGGCACTATTCTTCCCACTAATACCAATGATGGGCACTATTCCTCCTACTAATACCAATGATGGGGCACTATTCCTCCCACTCATACCAATGATTGGGCACTATTCCTCCCACTAATACCAATGATGGGGCACTATTCCTCCCACTGATACCAACAGTGGGGCACTATTCCTCCCACTAATACCAATGATGGGGCACTATTCCTCCCACTCATATCAACAATGGGGCACTATTCCTCCCACTAATACCAATGATGGGGCACTATTCCTCCCACTTATATCAACAATGGGGCACTATTCCTCCCACTCATATTAACAATGGGGCATTATTCCTCCCACTAATACCAATAATGGGGCACTATTCCTCCCACTGACACCAATGATGGGGCATTATTCCTCCAACTAATACCAATGATGGGGCACTATTCCTCTTCTTCACAGGCACTATGTAATTATTTTTATTCCCATCGACCACCAAGCCTTGACATTGTTTCCTCCCAGTTATCCTAGGGGCATTTCCTGTTCCCACAGGCCACAATCCAGCCCCCTCTAAAGTCTGAAAGACCGTAACCTGTCCCATCGTTTACAAACTTTGAAAAATTCTACTGTAAATGATTGGAAGTCAAATTTGCTCATGAGTATAATAAATATTGTTTTAGGCTGGCTACAAACCTTTGCAGTGCGCTGAGTTATGTTACTACATTTACTTTAATGTGGTGCGTGGTATACGTTCACATGCACTGCATTAAGGCTTCCCGTGAATTTTAAATGTAGTGCCAAGGTTACCCAGTACATCTCAAGCAGGACCCAAAGCACACATGCAGGTGTGCAGGGGCGGACTGACCATTTGGAAACTCGGGCACTGCCCGAGGGCCCAGGGTCAGTAGGGGGCCCCATGAGATGCCCCTGGTAACTTTTTCATAGGCTTTTTTGAGTTTGGGCAAGCACACAGGGGCCCCATGATCCCCTATTGCCCGGGGGCCCCATGAGTTGTCAGTCCGCCCCTGCAGGTGTTTTGCTTTAATGCATTGGGGGTGCCATTTAGTGCATTAGATTGTGTTGGGTGCCATTCAAAATGAATGGTGTATTCTGCGTTACATCCAAGCAAGGTTGTATAGATGACCTTATGTGACTGAGCACTATCAGTACACTGGGATACAAACATACGCTTTAATAAATCAGGCCTATAATGCAATTTAATATAACTTCCTCATCCCAAAACTCTTTGACTGAAGTTTCCTCTCGACTGGATGGAAATGATTTGTAACTTTCTAGATATTTTTGACAATCAGAGCAGAAACACATATAGCTTGATCTATAGTTTACTTGTTTTAACTGTCTGGCATTCTTTAGCTACTTGAGTCCCGGTGGCCTTTTTATTACAGTGCTTCAATTGCAATTATTTGCCTCAATGCCGTTATAAAAGGCGCCCAGTTGCAGCTTATAAAGTAGGTCTGTTGCTTTGCGAATTGCATAAAAGTTTCATTGGGAATAATAACAGAAACAGTTTTCCAATTCAACCCTATTTCTTCCTTATTAAAACCTATAAAAGTATACAGTATGTATCTAATCTACTTTGAAATTAAAGTCCTTTTTATCCATAAAAATGTAAGTATTATGTGTTTAGGATATACTACAAAAACAAAAAAGTTATAAGGTACAAGACCAAGTTATAGGAAAAAAGTATTCGGGAACTGTGTTGGTTAAAGAGAAACAGTCCTGACAGGCCTTTTTCAAGAATTTAATTAATTAGACTTCAGTGTTTATTACAGCATGAAGGAAAAGCTGTATTTGAACTTAAAGTGATATTAACCACTTCCCGTCCGGCCCATGTACATAAACGGCCGGACAGGAGCAGTGCAGGAGTGGGTTGCCGCTCATAAATGGCGCTTGCATTTCCGAGCTGTGTGCGCTCCCTGGGAGCGCGTGGCGCTGCGATCTGCTGCCCACTGTGTTCGGAGGACACAGACGATCACCGATCGCTGTCCTGGACCTCTGTGTGAGGTCCCGATCATGTGATCACTGATTGGCCAATTACTGATCACATGAATAGTAGTAAGCAAGATGTCACTTCTGACATCATTGCTTACTATGTGTGAAATCTGTGAATGATCACAGAGGTCACATGGTACAGGGCTATTCACAACAGCCTTGTACCATGTGACAAGCTGTGATCAATCACAGCTCTCAGTATTTCTCAATGGCTGCAACAGAAACAATTGAGTACTGTCCGTGATACTTTTTTTATTTGCACTAACATACAATTTTGAGGACAAGCTTTCGGGGTATGTCCCCTTCTTCAAGGTCTAAGCAGTACTATTACAAATCACAAAGTTTAAGCAGAATGTTAGAAGGGATTGAGGAAAAAAGAAAAAAAAAAAGGGCTACAGAGAAGATACATCAAAAGCGAGGGGGGGATGGGGGGGATACTACACTCACACAGAGGGGGTCAAGCTTTAGCTAATAGATAGTCATAAAGCTGTCGAAAAGATGGCACCCCAATATGCAAATGCAAAAAGATCAACAGCTGCAAGAATGCAGCCAGAGAGAAGGAGAAATTATTGCTTTTACAACCTTTATGGATGTAATAGCAATCAGTTAAAAAAAAAATAAAAAAATCTTCATCACCCCCCCCCCCACAAGTAGTACAGTGTCACTATGGTGACACTGTACTGCTATGGTGACAGTATGTTAAAAAATAAAAAATAAACATAAATAATAATATAAAAAAGTGGAAAAAGACATTTTTAAAAATTATAATTTTTGGTTATAAACTAATTTGGGTTATTTTTTTTTTTTCTAAAAAGATAACTGAATAAATTTTAGCCAAGATTTATGAAGAAAGATTATTTATTTGCAAAATTTTATCAGAAAAACACTTTTTAAAATTTTTTTTGGACGTTCTCATTTATATAGTAAAAAAAAAAATAAAAATCCCAGTGGTGAATAAATACCACCAAAATAAAGTTTTATCTGTCGCAAATAAATGCTAAAAAAATTGAAATGAGTACAGTGTTGCATGATCGCGCAATTGTCATTCAAAGTGTGATAGCACTGAAAGCTGAAAATTAGCCTGGACAGGAAGGGGGTAAAAGTGCCCAGACTTAAAGTGGTTAAAGGCTTACATTTTTTCAAAATAAGAAACACATTATACTTACCTGCTCTCTGCAGTGGTTTTGTACAGAGCAGCCCAGATCCTCCCCTTCTTGGGTCCCCCGCCGGCGCTCCTGTCCCCTCCCTCCTGTCTGGTACCCCCACAGCAAGCAGCTTGCTATTGGGGCACCTGCTGCTCAGTGTGTCTATTCACACATGGAGCTCTGGATTGGCCCCGCCCCTCTCTCTCTTCTCATTGGCTCACTGGCTGTGATTGACAGCAGCGGGAGCCACTGTTTCAGCCAATGAGGAGAGGGAGTCCCAGGATTGCTGAGACTCCAGTGCAGATCACTGGATTGAGAGGGGGCATAGGTGAATATTGGGGGGGGACTGGAGGAGCTGCTGCAAAAAGAAGGTTTTTTACCTTCACGCATAGAATACATGAAGGTAAATACCTTGAGCCTTTACAACCACTTTAATAGAAACAGGTAAAGCTGAAACAATGTTTACAGTTATATTGGTCCAGCTTAGACTAACGTAAGTATGTATGTGTCAGAGGTGGACTGACAACTCATGGGGCCCCTGGGCAATAGGGGATCATGGGGCCCCTTTGTCCTTGCCCAAACTCAAAAAAGCCTATGAAAAAGGTACCAGGGGCATCTCATGGGGCCCCCTACAGACCCTGGGCCCTCGGGCAGTGCCTGAGTTTTCAAATGGTCAGTCCGCCCCTGGTATGTGTCATACCTGTGGGATCCCTGTGGAGGCTGGCAATCACTGTAGTAGGCACCACTACTACAGTGATCTCCTCAAGCTTCCAGGTTTTGTGCAGGATGGCTGTCCTGCTGCATTGCGAACACAACAGATCATTAGCTTGGCAGGGGCGCTATTAAGGGAACACTTGGCAATTTCTCAATGCCTGAAATTGTTGCTGTTCATGAGAGTTGGAAGGACCATACAGGAGGTGAGGTAATGTTGCACAGAGGTGAAGTACCCAGGGGCAGACTGACCATTTGGAAACTCAGGCACTGCCCGAGGGCCCGGGGTCAGTAGGGGGCCCCATGAGATGCCCCTGGTTCAATTTTTCATAGGCTTTTTTGAGTTTGGGCAAGGACACAGGGGCCCCATGATCCCCTATTGCCCGGGGGCCCCATGAGTTGTCAGTCCGCCCCTGGAAGTACCCCTTAGTGGAACCCTTAAATAGGACTAAAGGGCACCTACTATTACTGGTTGGGACTCGAGTAATCTCAAATATACGTGCACAGCGTAGCCTTCCTCCAGCCTAATAGCAGCATAGCATTTCAAAATGAGAAAAAGTACTGTTATGTTTGATGACACATGCCTAACTTTTGGAGACCTGTAGTGTGGAAATGGTATGGAATTGTTTGTTCAATTTCTTTTTATTCAATTTCTTTTTATTCAAGTAAAGGAACGTCTGATTTAGTGACGACTAGTCTGATTTACTCCAGAATGAGAGTAAGAGTGTGCTTCTACAGTGAATGTTAATGGGCAACGACTTGTAGACCTTCATGTTAACATTCCGCATGATGGAGAGTAAACAAGTAAATAGAAGGAGGAGCAGCTAGCTCAGGAGAGGAGGCGGAGGTGACGGAGGTCCTGTAGGAGGGGTGGATTGTTGGCTGCATGGTCTACCCTTCTAAATGGTAGGGTCCCTATGGTAGGGCCCACTGTGCAACAAAACCCTCCTAGGGATTGGACCTGGACCACAGGTGTGCAAGGTCTTGTGAAGCATACATCAGCTTCCCTCTATGCCTTTGAACTGAACAAGGAAAGAATATTGTGTAATGTGTGTAGAAAAGCTGGTGTTCAATGGAAGTGTTCAATGCTAGTTTCCCTCAAATTGACTATGTAGTCAGTGCTGGGACAGGTGTCACTGTGGCAAGTAAAAAGATGATATCTTTCCAGTGGGGAGCCCAGTAAAGTCATTTGCGCTCTGGCCATGACGGGCGCTAACTCACACAAGAATGAATGCACCACCATGCCGACATTTGGGGAAAGTTATTAACCACTTGAGCTCCAGAGGATTTACCCCCCTTAATGACTTGGCGCTGCACTAATTCAACTGATAATTGCGCGGTCATGCAATGCTGCACCCAAATGAAATTTACGTTCTTTTTTTCACACAAATAGAGCTTTCTTTCGGTGGTATTTGATCATCTGTGCGCTTTTTATTTTTCACGCTATAAACAAAAAAAGGCCAAAAATTTTGAAGAAAAACAATATTTTTTACTTTCAGCTATAAAAAATATACAGTAAACTCAAAGTTGGTTATAAATTTAGGCCAAAATGTATTCTGCTCCATGTTTTTGGTAAAAAAAATCCCAATAAGTGTATATTGATTGCTTTGTGTGGAAGTTATAGCGTCTACAAACTATGGTATAAATACTGCAATTTACGCCATTTTTCTGCTATACAGCGCTGCGCTAGTTTAATGGACAATTGCGCGGTCATGCAATACGATACATAAATGAAATTTACATCCTTTTTTTCCCCACAAATTGAGCTTTCTTTTGGTGGTATTTGATCGCCTGTGCGATTTTTATTTTTTGCGCTATAAAAAAAAGACTGACAATTTTGAGGAAAAAAAAACTATATTTTGGACTTTTTGCTATAAAACATGTCCAGTAAAAAAAATGCAAAAATCAAATTTAGTCATAAATTTCTGCCAAAATGCATTCTGCGACATGTCTTTGCTACAAAAAAAACCCCAATACATGTAAATTAATTGGTTTACGTGAAAGTTATAGCGTTTACAAATGGCGGGAAAGATACTGGGATTTTTAGAGTTTTTTTTATACTAATAATGGCGGCGATCAGTGAATTATGGCGGCGATCAGTGACTTATGGTGGGACTGCGGGACTGCGGCGGACATTCTGACATTGGGGGGTACTGACTTGGGGTCACTGACATCCCCAAAAACACTAATACAGTGATCAGTACAAAAAGAAAAACACTGACACTGTACTAATGGCACTGGGGAGGAAGGGGTTAACTTTATTTTGCAGGGAAGGGTTATCTGAGTGAGGGGAGTGTTTTACTAGGGGGCGGGGGTGTGTGCTGCACAGGACACAGCTAATCGAGAGAGAGAAACTCTTCTGCCTCGATCAGCTCGTCCTCGAGCTGACAAGGAAGTGACAGACAGCACAGCTACTGCAGCTGTGCTGTCTGTCACTGTTTACCGCCGATCGCCGGAAAACAGCCGCTAAGGACCGGCTGTGACCTGGCGACTGACATCCTCGGCGGTGATCGGCGGGACAGATAGGGCAGCGGCGCGCCTCGCGCACGCCCCCTATTTGTTTACAAAACACACGTTTTAAAACGTGGTTTTGCCTGCCAGTGCCGCCCTGCCACCGTATTTCTACAGTGGCAGGGCGGCAAGTGGTTAAATAAAATATCAGCAAGCAGTCCCTGGGCTCAAAAAACATTTCAATGTAATTTTGGAAGTAATTTTCAAAATATTTAAGGTAGTTCTAAAGGCTAAAATTGTTTTACTTTCATGCAATCTATGCATGAAGGTTAGAAATCTTCTGTGTGCTGCTCCACCCACAGCCCCCCCTCAATACTTACCTTAGCCCACTCTCGATCCAGCGCTGTGCACAGGAGCCTCAGCTCTCCTGGGTCTCTCTATCTCCTCATTGGCTGAGACATAGCATCGAGAGCCATTGGCTTGCACTGCCATCAATCAAAGCCCCCGAGGAGAGAGCAGGGTCGGGGCCAGAGCCGTGGCTCTGTTTGTCTCATGGATGTATAAAGCGGGGCTCGGGAGCAAGCAAGCACGAGTGTGCCCATAGCAAGTGGTTTGCTAATGGGGGAACTGATCAGGGGAAGGAGCCAGGAGCACCTGCGGGGGACCCAAGAAAAGAACAATTGGGGCTGCTCTGTGCAAAGCCACAGCACAAAACAGGTAAGTATAACATGTTTGTTATTATTTAAAAAAAACAACTTTATCACTTTGAAGCTGAAATGTATTTTAAAAATACCTATTCTTCCTGCCATGAAGGTTCTCCTATTGCAGGGGTGACAACGCTCTGTCCCTGCCTCCCAATCCCTTCATTGTCAACATTTCAGCTTTTAATGGAGATTGCAAGTGGCTGTTTCAACCCGCATTATGCAGGCAAGGTTCACTGTTGTCACCATCAGAAAACCCACAATGAAAAATGCCCATCAGTCATTGTTGAAGTGCAAGTAGTTAGGAAGTGTGTGCAGACAGGCTATAAGAGATCAGCACGACTGAGATACAACAAGGGATAAAAAGGTATGTAGCACCCTCCTAGTTAGGTTGCCAGTAGAATTAGGTAAATTTAGTAGCTTTCTGGCTCCTCTGTAGGCAGTGGAGCAGAGTTTGATTACTTTTGGCTGTTGTGGGTCCTGCTAGTTGCAGGCTCAACTATGTCCCCCTGTTTTCTAGTATGTTCTAGAATATAGTGGGTTGGGAGAGGTAGACCCAGGACTGAATATTCATAGAGCCTCAGACAATTCCTGGTCAAGGGGGTGACCAGCAGGGGGCTGAGGTGAGTATAAATAGTATAGGGCCTGAAACAGCAGCCTTCATGACCTAGAGAAGACACGCCTGACAGGCTGTTGCCCTTCTGGGCAAGTCAGCAGCAGTTTCATCAAGGTCCAACACAACAAACACTTTACTCCTGCGCTAGGAAAGGACTCAGTAGACCCAATAGGAATGTTCTGGAATTTTCTGGAATATGCACTGCTTGCTGCCCTCAACAGACCGGGGTGATCCGAATACGCTGGATACAAATGAAGAAACAGAAAAAGGGCGCACCGACCTAGTGCATTATCGTTTAAAATAATTTATTAAAGAAACAAAAATAGGTATCATACTCACAATGGACATAATAACACAGGCATGTCAAACTGAACAAGATGTATGATCCAAACAACGTCTGAGTCCTGTCACGGTCCTACTTTTTCCCAGAGGTTGTGCTGCTCCATGTGCTGTCATCCATCTTGGGTTTCTGCAGAGCATGGTGGGAGTCTTTTATGCCTTCAGGCCTCTGAGGTCCATCCCCCAGAGGGGTGTGGTTGATTACATATAAGTCTGTTGTCCGCACATGCCCTTTGCATTCGTGTCTTGTGTGTTAGTGTTGCAACAGCTCTGTGTATACTCTCGTGACTCTCCTGGAATCTGACTCGGCTTGTGACTAGAGCATTCTCTGCGTTTTCCTTTGATCTGACCTCCCGTTGCTGAACCCGGCCTGTGACCTGTGATTCTTGTCTACTGTTCTGTACCGTTTGTCTCGTTGTTGTCAACCCGGCCTGCCCGACTACGCTATTGTCTGATCTGATTCCTACCTACCAGCTACACGCCATTGGCGGCGGCCATTACCGCAGCTGGGGTGTCTTGGGGGCCGCGACCTGGTTCCTGGCTGCGTCAAGTCCATCCCCACCATCAGGGACCCTGGTGAAAGGCAGCCTGGGACTTAGACTCCGCACCCTGAGGGACTCCGGTCTGTGGGTGGTGGTTGTCGTCAGTCAGTGCGTGACCGTGCCACTAGGCCTGCCTGTCCGTTCCACAGCTCCTGCCCTGACAAGTCATACAATGGAACCCTGGATGACCAACTGGCTAACGCGTTTCTAGGACACAACCTCTTCCTCAGAGCCAACCCAGATTACGGAGCCTTGGGGGGGGGGGGGTGCTATGTCTATGTCTGCTGAGAACAGTTTGGAGAAAATTTACTGAGGATCTGGTCTGGAGGCTCACGGTACAGGGTCTGGCCAGTACTGGAAGGAGGCATCCATGTACACAAGGACACAATGAGTAGAGGCCTGAGAGAGTGAGAGATCCTATAGACCAGCGGTTCTCAACCTGGGGGTCGCGACCCCTTTGGGGGTCGAACGACCATTTCCCAGGGGTCGCCTAAGACCATCGGAAAACATATTGGAGCAGGGGTCAGCAAGGTAAGTATCATTGGTGTCAGTGGGAGGAATAGTGCCCCATCATTTGTGTCACTAATACCAACGATGGGGCACTATTCCTCCCCCCACTGACACCAACGATGGGGCACTATTCCTCCCCCCACTGACACCAACGATGGGGCACTATTCCTCCCCCCACTGACACCAACGATGGGGCACTATTCCTCCCCCCACTGACACCAACGATGGGGCACTATTCCTCCCCCCACTGACACCAACGATGGGGCACTATTCCTCCCCCCACTGACACCAACGATGGGGCACTATTCCTCCCCCCACTGACACCAACGATGGGGCACTATTCCTCCCCCCACTGACACCAACGATGGGGCACTATTCCTCCCCCCACTGACACCAACGATGGGGCACTATTCCTCCCCCCACTGACACCAACGATGGGGCACTATTCCTCCCCCCACTGACACCAACGATGGGGCACTATTCCTCCCCCCACTGACACCAATGATAGGCACTATTCCTCCCCCCACTGACACCAACGATGGGGCACTATTCCTCCCCCCACTGACACCAACGATGGGGCACTATTCCTCCCCCCACTGACACCAACGATGGGGCACTATTCCTCCCCCCACTGACACCAACGATGGGGCACTATTCCTCCCCCCACTGACACCAACGATGGGGCACTATTCCTCCCCCCACTGACACCAACGATGGGGCACTATTCCTCCCCCCACTGACACCAACGATGGGGCACTATTCCTCCCCCCACTGACACCAACGATGGGGCACTATTCCTCCCACTGATACCAACGATGGGACGCTATTCCTCCCACTGACATCAGTGATGGGGCGCTAGTCCTCCCACTGATACCAATGATGGGGCACTATTCCTCCCACTGATACCAATGATGGGGCACTATTCCTCCCACTGACACCAATGGCGGGACACTATTCCTCCCACTGACACCAATGGCGGGACACTATTCCTCCCACTGACATCAGTGATGGGGCACTATTCCTCCCACTGACACCAATGATGGGGCACTATTAATCCCACTGACACCAATGATGGGGCACTATTCCTCCCACTGACACCAATGATGGGGCACTATTCCTCCCACTGACACCAATGATGGGGCAATATTCCTCCCACTGACACCAATGATGGGACACTATTCCTCCCACTGATACCAACGATGGGACACTATTCCTCCCACTGATACCAATGATGGGGCGCTAGTCCTCCCACTGATACTAATGATGGGGCACTATTCCTCCCACTGCAAAATTACAGTTCTGAAGTAGCAACGAAAATAATTTTATGGTTGGGGGTCACCACAACATGAGGAACTGTATTAAGGGGTCGCGGCGTTAGAAAGGTTGAGAACCACTGCTATAGACTGTTGTTACTTGACCCTGGAAGAGACTGTTCCAGAGTTGCTGGCTTAGGGCTTCTTCTAGAATAGAAGTCCCCTAAGCTGTATATCCACTATCTCTTACAGCAAGAGGCCCATCTCAAAGGACTTAGCTGCTACCATAGATCATCCTCTGTTTCAGTTTGCACTGAATTTGGAGTATCCTAAGGCTCACCCTATATCCCAATCTAATTTAATCAGCAATAAACTTCAAAAAGACCTGGTTATTTGGTTGAGAGACTGGGAAACTACTGTGTGCCTGGCTGCTGTGCATCCAACAGGAAACAGAACCTTGGACAAAACATGGGGACCAGTGTGGGGACTGTGCTACAGGTAAAAACAGGTAATTTTACAAATGGCAATTTTTATTATACACAGATCTTTAGCAAATTGTATGTATTTCAGTAAGAATTTACTTCTGATTTAAGAATGAATCTTCAAGTTGTATAACCTGAATTATGGTTGGTTCCTTTAAGCTCTATAAACCGTTTGCGCTGCACAATAGAAAAAACCTCTTGAGATGGTTGGAGTTAAAAAAAAAAACGATGCTTGGTGATTATCAGTGATGATAACCAATACCATGTATGTTGGGAAGGGATAAATGCTGGTGTTAGAAAAGCCACACTTGATTGTCAGGCAGTTCTCTGCCACCACTTTCTATTCTCCACCGTATATTTTCAAAAATAACATTTTTAACCTGTGTCTAAGAGCAACGTGTAATTTCTACTTCAGCTTGGTGATCGTTATCCTTTTATCTTCCTGTGACAAAACTTCAGCTGAATATTTACAGGTGACAGAGGACTCTAAATAATGAATATTCTGTAATTACTGTATTCTTTTCTTCCATCGTTTAACCTTTATGTAACACAGTAATAGTTTTAGTCACTGAAGGTCTTACTGAGCTACATGATCGTGTGGTGCTCCTATTCATCTGGTGGACATCTCTATGGTCTTAGGCTAGGTCAGTGCCTAAAGTATACCAAAAGTCAAATTAATTATTTTGGCTAGAGTAGAGAATGGTTAAAATGTAAAGCCTATGTGCAGCAAAAATAAAAAATAAATAGAAAAACCAGCACAAGGGACAAAGTTCAGCAGGGACTGGATGAATTTCAATCCATCTATGGGCCGAGTGGTTAAACAGTCAATCTCTTGTGTGGATGGGGAATCAACACATTTTTTTTTTCATTCAACATAATCACAATGTCAAATTCATTCATTCATAACAGCTGTGTCAACGCTGTTTTGATTGGCCCACAGCTATTACAAGGTACCTGGGACAATAACAACACCCTGTACCAAGTTATTAAATGTAGCCAATCACAGATCACTAATGGTCCAGGGGTAGGTGACCATTTGGAAACTTGGGCACCATCCGAGGCTCCTGTGATATTGGTGTTATGTAGGGATTGTACACATTCGGGGCCGGGCAGTGTTGTATTAACCGATTGAACTGAAACACCGTTTGACAATGCAGATGAAAGCAATCATATATGCTTCATGTATCCAGATCTGTAACATTCAGATACATACTGTAGATTATTTGGTAGCTGCCTAGAGCTTTTTTTCATAGTTTCTTAGCCAGTTCTGATTTTTTTTTTTTTTTAGGTATTCGAGGATGGAGGGTGACTATATCCTCCTAGAGGCTGCTGCAAGCTGCACTGTGAATGACAGCTGGCTATTGGACTCCTAGACCCAGGGGCGGACTGACCATTTGGAAACTCGGGCACTGCCCGAGGGCCCGGGGGTCAGTAGGGGGCCCCATGAGATGCCCCTGGTACCTTTTTCATAGGCTTTTTTGAGTTTGGGCAAGGACACAGGGGCCCCATGATCCCCTATTGCCCAGGGGCCCCATGAGTTGTCCGCCCCTGTCCGCCCCTGTAATGGTCACAGCTGTCATGAATGTTTAACCCATTCATGACAGTTGAAAACTTTGCTGTTACAATGATCTTTATTGTAACAGCAAACAAAATTTGAAAAATAAATCCCTGATCATCCCCCTCACTAGTAAAGTGTTACTATGATGACACTGAACTACTCTGAAAAAAGTATGTAAAAAAAAAATTGTAAAAAAGTTTAGAACATGAATAAAGAAATGTTTAAAAAATGTAATCAAACATTATTTAATACAGTCACCAGTCAGTGTCCCTGATGACCACCACACCAGTCATATACTGCACTGGTGACAGTATGTAAAAAAAAAAAAATTAAAAAAAAAATGTATTTAATTTCTTAATTAAAAAAAAATGATTAAAAATTACAACTTTGAAAAACTCACCATGCCTTTTACTAAATGCCTCAAAACTGCCTTCCAAAAGGGGTCATTTTGTGGGAATTTGTACTGTCCTGGCATTTGTGGACCTCAAGAAATGAAATATAAATACATCAGGATCAAATATACAGTATATACCATAGATTGTAGAAGCTATAACGTTCACACAAACCAATTAATTACACTTATTGAAATTTTTTTTACCAAAGACATGTAGCGGAATACATTTTGGCCCAAATTTATGATAAAAAAATGATTTTATTGGATATGTTTTAGAACAGAAAGTAGAACATATTGTTTTTTTTTTCAAAATGTTTGTTATTTACATTGCAAAAAAAAAATACAAAACCCAATGGTGATCAAATATCATAAAAACTTAATTTGTATACAGTATTGATGGCCATGCAATTGCCAGTTAAAGTAGCACAGTGCTGAAAAGCAAAAAAAAAATGCCCTGGTCATGAAGGGGGTAAAAGCTTTAGGAGCTAAAGTGGATAATATATGGCCTGCTTTACAGTCAATAGGATGTGTCCCTTGGACAGATACCTCTTCTTTTAGTTTCAGGAAAGCTTAAAAATCTCAATTTCACCTCTGTCTAGTTTCTTTGCTCTCTAAGAGTACTTGATGATGGAAAACTGTGGCCAGCTGCTGTGATAATATTCGAAAAGGTTACTAGTGAGTCGCCACCAGTGGTAACAGGGGCGGACTGACAACTCATGGGGCCCCCGGGCAATAGGGGATCATGGGGCCCCTGTATCCTTGCCCACACTCAAACCACACCCAAAAAAGCCTATGAAAGGTACCAGGGGCATCTCATGGGGCCCCCTACTGACCCCGGGCCCTCGGGCAGTGCCTGAGTTCCCAAATGGTCAGTCCGCCCCTGAGTGGTAAGATCACTAGAGCCCTCCTTTCCCTCTTGTATTGAACTGTATTGTTGCTGTATTGTCTCCTGTTATATTGTAAAGCGCTGAGCAAACTGTTGGCGCCATAAATCCTGTATAATAATAATAATACTCTGACATGGGTCTAGGCAGGGGCAGACTGACAACTCATGGGGCCCCCGGGCAATAGGGGATCATGGGGCCCCTGTGTCCTTGCCCAAACTCAAAAAAGCCTATGAAAAAGGTACCAGGGGCATCTCATGGGGCCCCCTACTGACCCCGTGCCCTCGGGCAGTGCCCGAGTTTCCAAATGGTCAGTCCGCCCCTGGGTCTAGAAGTCCAATAGCCAGCTGTCATTCACAGTGCAGCTTGCAGCAGCCTCTAGGAGGATATAGTCACCCTCCATCCTCAAATACCTAAAAAAAAAAAAAAAAAAATCTGAACCGGCTAAGAAACTATGAAAAAAGCTCTAGGCAGCTACCAAATAAGCTACAGTATGTATCTGAATGTTACAGATCTGGATACATGAAGCATATATGATTGCTTTCATCTGCAATGTCAAACGGTGTTTCAGTTCAATCGGTTAATACAACACTGCCCGGCCCCGAATGTGTACAATCCCTACATAACACCAATATCACAGGAGCCTGGGATGGAATAATGATAGCAAATTTGTCTTTCAGGAGGTCTTATTCAGCTTAACATATATTACATATACACTGTTTAATATCTCTGAATTTTCTGTAGCAACACCGACCTGAATACATCATCGAAAAGGTTAAATCCTTTGGTGATAGCGAAGGAGGATTCTATTATAATATGCCATTTCTGCATAATCCTCCCTCATTAGATACCAACTTCCATTACAAAAAAAATTAAATAAATAAACAAATAAATAAATACATCTTTAATATATATAAATATCTATCTATCTATCTATCTATCTATCTATCTATCTATCTATCTAATATCTCTCTATCTATCTATCTATCTAATATCTATCTATCTAATATCTATCTATCTATCTATCTATCTATCTATCTATCTATCTATCTATCTATCTATCTATTATCTATCTATCTATCTATCTATCTATCTATCTATCTATCTATCTATCTATCTATCAGTATCTATCTATCTATCTATCTATCTATCTATCTATCTATCTATCTATCTATCTATTATCTATCTATATCTATCTATCTATCTATCTATCTATCTATCTATCTATCTATCTATCTATCTATCTATCTATTATCTATCTATCTCTATCTATTTATCTATCTATCTATCTATCTATCTATCTATCTATCTATCTATCTATCTATCTATCTATCTATCTATCTATCTATCTATCTATCTATCTATTATCTATCTCTATCTATCTATTATCTATCTATGTATCTATCTATCTATCTATCTATCTATCTATCTATCTATCTATCTATCTATATATTTGAGATTTTTAGCACTGAATGAGAATAGGGAATTAGGGCAATACTATAAGTTGGCTCTACCGTGCAATAAAGATTGACAATTTTAAGCTGATCGTAAAACTTGAATTTGGCAAATTGTATTTAATGTCTAATAACTGGTCTGTTATCCGAAGGGAATTTATATCCCTTGGGGGTATGTGAATGGATATCTGTAGCATATTTTGTATGGATTCTTTATCTTTATCCCCCATCCTTCGAAACTCACTATCTCAATCCATCAGACTGTCACCTTCCCTCCTCACCTTCAGGTGCACCCTGAAAACCCATCTCTTCAGGGAAGCCTACCCCACCCTTACCTAACAGCCGATCTCCTCTACTCCTCCTACCACTCCATCCCCCACAGCCATTTCCTCCTGTACCACTATCCCCTCCCTTCTAGATTGTAAGCTCCAAGGAGCAGGACCCTCGAACCCCTCGTGTACTGTTTTGTTACTGTCTTGTCTCATGTTCTGTCCCCCACTACAATGTACAGCGCTGAGCAAACTTTTTGGCGCTATATAAATACTAATAATAATAAATACTAATAATAATAATAATAACAATAATATTTATCGTTTAATGCAGATTACAAATGATTGAGTTATACAAAACAAGACAACATTGTCAGGAACCTGAATCATTAAAAATAATTAAATAAATAAATAAAACAGGGTTCTCTGCATTATAAAACTCGAACTTAAATAACTTATTTATATATATATATATATATATATATATATATATATATAAATATATATATATATATATATATATATATATATATACACACACTCTATATATGGAAGCTACAGGATTTGCAGGTGTGAAAGTGACTACATGTTTCACATTGAAAGCATTGATCCCTGCTGAGTAAGTGGATGACAACTCTGTGTCTGCTCCGCTCTTGCAGAGTGAACACAGAGCAGCTTGCTCTCCTCAATGGGCGGTTGGATGAAAATAAACCACCTGTCCATTTTCATCAGACCCGATCCGACAGACGGAAGGGGAATTGGATCCCCATCCATCCCTTTTTGGCAGTTCAGATCGGAAGTCAGGGGGTGTAAACAATCACGTGTCCGTTTACACCCGACGCTCCATAGAGGAGAATTGAGTTTCCGATCGGGTCCGCCTGCCCGTTTTTCAGAACGTCCGTGTGAAAGAGCCCTTCCGCGAAAGATCACAATAGGCACTGTGCAGTAGGTGGAGTGGACAGATGGATGCCTGGGAAAGTTCTTCCTCTTGGCACTAAAAGAGCTAGAGAGAGAGCACCTCTACCTTGGTATTTTTCTGCCAGCGAGAGATCATACCAACAGAGATCTGACCCTGAGACTGGGAGTGAGGACAGGGAGACTGGAGTGTGCACTCACCCTCTGCTTCCCACCGCTGATCACCAGCGGCTTTTGAGGAGAGACCGAGGGGGCCCCCCTTGTGCAGCGAGAGGTCACCACAGCATCACAGAGACTGATAAGAAGGCTATTTGCCTATTGCTGATACTGTTAGCAGGGAAAGAGCTATTGAGAGCAGGACAGCAAGTGTTCCCAATCTATACCACACTCATACTTCACCTTATGCTGTACTTATTCTAAACCTAGACTACACCTATACCAACCACATCTACTTAGCACTTATGCCAAGACTATACCATACCTATACTGTATCTATGCTGCATGCAGGCTACCTGGGACTGTCACCCTGTCACTGTGCACTGATGCTCTTAAAGGACCCCAACAATAGCCGACAGAAAAACATTGCAAATGACTGACCCTCCTGTAATAATTATTCTACAAGCCCCCTTTATTCCCCTGCCCCCTCTGCTATCATCCTCTTTTTTGGACAGTGCATCGCCAGGCAATAAATAGCCTGTCTTGGTATTAACAGAAACGAGTAAGCGCCTCCCATGAAGTTTGCCAGAATCCTGTATGAATATAATTGATTAGGATTATTTTAAATTCTTTCAAAAACAATGGAGTTTTAGTGTAACACCACCATTTCCAGACAGCTATACTTTTTGGCAACTAGTCAATAGTAGTTAATAATATAAGTCAGCATTGTGAAATTTTAGTTCCAGGGGATAAGTGTACATAAAATCCTTTCTCTAAAACATTCAATAAGACTGCTTGAAATGAATCCATCTTATCAGCTCAGTGTTGGCGCTCAATGAATAATGCAAATATGATGCAGCCAGAATGGACTTTGTTCTGGCCTCAAGATTTTGTCTGGATATTTACATTTGAAACAAGACCAAGTGGGGGTTATCGCTTGTCAATCAGTCAATGACTGCTTTATTGAAATCACAAAGAAGTTCAAACGCTGCGCATATTTAATCTGGTTACTGCATATTTAAACATTTTAGAGCATAACTGAGTATGTTAAAGTAGAGATCACCAGCATATTAAAGGTACAACTGCCATCTGTTTTAGGTAAAGGGATATTGAGGTTTAAAACACAGTTTGTACGTAAAGCCCAACCTCTCCACCACCCCTCACTAGAGGACCCCCTTGAGGGACCCCCAATTGTATGAAATGTTTTTTTATTATTATTACTATCATTTTTTACTTACCTTTTCCCGATGATACCCTGTACTCGCAATATGTCCTCGGCCCTCCTGGTTGAGTGCTTCTATGTATCTTCAGGACCACATATACCCTCTGTATATGTGTGAAAGTCCTTATTTATCCAGGTCATTGTATAGCTATTAGACATGTGCATTTCTTTTTTGTTTTGGACAAAAATTTGATTTTCGGAGATGTATACGAATCTCCAAATGGACAAAATAACAAATCCAAAAAAATCTAACAAAATAAACAAATTCATTTGTTTTACTCAAATGACATCACATGATACGATAATAGTTTGGGCCCATGGGAAGATTAATTCAATTTTCAAATACGTTCGATAATTATGATTTGGATATTGAATGGATACGTATTTTGAATATCGAATCCTTCCAAATGGTTTTGATATATGAATAATGAATCCACCCGAAATATCGAAACCAAAAACTAATATATAGCAATTGTCTGAAAAAACTCCAAAGTTTTTCTAATCCAACCAGACCAAAGAATATATATGAAACGAATGACAAATATGATAAAATGAAATTCTTCAATGACGAATGCATTTGAAACAAAATGAAATGAAAAATTCCGGCATTCACATGTGTAATAGCTAGTAGGGGTTGGTTACATTCAGCTGGACTTGTTCTGTAATGTTGAGGACCTCTCATAACGTATCCATGCCACTTCTTCAGTTCCAACAAAAAACCCCAACATTTATATCTGCAAACGTAGCACAGATACCTTAAAAGAGAATTCCAGGTATGGCATTTTTGACATATTAGTTTCATTGGTGCAGCTGGGACCAATAAACCATGCATATATCGTATCTTTGGGATCCCTCTAGAAGTTCATTGAATTAGACAACAAATCTCCCTTTGGCTAATATCTTCAGAATGCAACAGGGCAGCCTCTCAGTACAGAACGTAGCAATGTCTACTTCAGTGATTTTCAGCTCCTAGAGGGATCTCACGGGTAGAGTATATCCATAGTTACACTGGTCCAAACTAGAATTCCATACCTGGAATTCTTTAATGAAGTCACCATGAAATGTGTCAAGGCAGATGCTCCTTGTCCAAGAAAATTATGGGAGGTGCGAACGTTGGAGAACCATCCTGTTCTAGTTCCATAATCTCATCCATTGTAATTTGACAACAGTCCACACCAGGGGTGGACTGACCATTTGGAAACTCGGGCACTGCCCGAAGGCCCGGGGTCAGTAGGGGGCCCCATGAGATGCCCCTGGTACCTTTTTCATAGGCTTTTTTGAGTTTGGGGAAGGACACAGGGGCCCCATGATCCCCTATTGCCCGGGGGCCCCATGAGTTGTCAGTCCGCCCCTGGTCCACACCTTCAGCCATGTAAATGAAAGGGTTGAAATCTATGCAGGCTTCCTGACACCAAGGATGGGATTATAGAACTAGAACAGGAGGTTTCACAACTGTTAAATTTTTCATCCTGTTCTCTTGGACAATCAACATCCACCTTGACACATTCCACTGTGATTGGGTTAAGGTGTCTGTGTTACCTGTGTGTAAATAAATTTGGGGGGATCTTCTTGACACTTATTAGAACTGAATAAGTAGCTTGGAGAACCTACCAAATATCTTCAACATTACAGAACAAGTCCAGTTAAATGTGACTAACATTATTAGCCGCTCCGTCCCTTGCAATGTATATGTTGTTCTACATTACCTCTAAGATACTGTATATACACTTCTATACATTATATACACCATGCTTTGAAATATACAGTATACACTCCTGTTTGATAGAAAACATTTTAAACACTCTTCTCTCTCTCCCTCTCTCTCTCTTTCTCTCTCTCTTGAATCTAAAGTAACATCCAATTTTGTGTAAAAATTTCAAAAGTGTGAGTGAAACTTTACCTCTGTTACTTCAGGCTTATGGTGAACATTCCTTGATTAAATTAAGTGTTTTTGAATGGCATAGACAGTTTAAGTGGGCAAATGTGGACGGAATTACGGAATCTGTTTGGAGGAAAAGACCAGAACTCTGGCCTAACAAATACATTTTCCAACACCACAATGCTCCTGTACATGATGCATTGTGTTTGCCAGTTCCTGGCCCAGAAATCCATTCCGAAACTTGACCAACCACCTTATTCCCCTGATTATTATTCATCCTTCGACTTTTGAGTGTTTCTAAAATAAAAAATGCCCTGATGACATTCTGGACATATAGCATGCTACTTCGGAAAACAAATTCCAGGAATGTTTCTGGCAGTGGCACAGTCATCTAGAAAAGTGCGTCACTTCACAAGGGAACTACAGTTGCAAGAAAAAGTATGTGAACCCTTGGGATTACGTGGAGTTTTGCATGAATTGGAACATAATACTACACAAACATTTGTAGACAGTCTGTCTTACCATGGACACATGAACATCAAGGCTTTTGGAGATACTTTTGTAACCCTTTCCAGCTTCATGCAAGTCAACAATTCTTGATCGTAGGTCTTCTGAGAGCTCTTTTCTGTGAGGCATGGTTCACATCAGACAGTGCTTCTTCAAACCAGTAAACCCAAAACAGGTGTGTGTTTTTTAAGGGCAGGACAGCTGTCAGCAACACATCCAATATCATCACACTGATTGGAGTCAAGGTTGGCTCACTTCTGGCTCCAATTAGCTATGGGAGAAGTCATTAAGCTAGGGCCTCACATACTTTTTCCTCCCTGCACTGTGAATGTTTACATGTTATGTGCAATTAAACCATGGCAACATCTAATGTTTGTGTGGTATTATGTTCAGCAGACTGTGTTCTTCTATTGTTGTGACTTAGATGACGTTCAGAGCACATTTTATTCCCAATTCATGCAAAACTCCACGTAATCCCAAGGGGTTCACATACTTTTTCTTGCAACTGTGCTTTGAAGGTGACAACAGCTGCTAGTCTATAGGCAAGCACAAACCTTTTTTTACAGTCTATTCTGAGAATTAAATGTTCAAATCTCTCTCTGTAAAGGGAAAAAAATCTCTTCTTTCTTTCCTTCCTTCCTTCCTTCCTTCCTTCCACTCTCTCTCTCGCGCTCTCTCTCTCGCGCTCTCTCTCTCTCTCGCGCTCTCGCGCGCTCTCGCTCTCTCTCTTGCGCGCTCTCGCTCTCTCTCTCTTGCACGCGCTCTCTCTCTCTCTCTCTTTCTTTCTATATATATATATATACAGTATATACTCTTCTACATTATATACACCGTGCTGTGCATCATTCACTATCCCTATCCATCTGGTGCCTACAAATGGGCACACGTTTGCTAGTATGTTTACTGTACATGGTAAAAAAGTATCAGGTTCCCTTTAAGAGAGTTAGTCACATTAGTTTTAGCCCATAAGTACATAACATTGTTCCTCTCTCGTAGAGTCAATGACAGGGCCGTGGGTCCTCAAAAGACAGGACATGCTGGCTCTTTCCCCCAGGGAAGCCACCAGCTGCCGATGAAGTATGATAGAGACATGTTGCCGCTGAAGTTTTGCTCTCATTACCTCTGGCTCCTGTCGCCGGGTCACCGGTTTATTTTTGAGCTAGGACATACAGCCCTGTATGTCCCTGACATGATTTATTAGACGGCATTTATCATTCCACCGTGACAAGGATGCGGGCCGAAGACAAATTGAGTTGGTTGGCCTTTATCTTGCCATGCCTAGGCCTGCTTGTCAACAAAGCAAAGTAAAAAAATTGAATACCGACCAAGGAACTGCGTTAAAGGAAAGTCAACTTACTCAAGGAATTCTACTGCAGGGCCTACCGGGCAAATTAATCAGAGCACAGTCACTTTTGATTGCCCAAGGCCGAACAGGATATTGGTGACACAGGCAAATAATTATATCTAAGTGAAAGGTGCTCTAAAAATGATCATATTACAGGGGACAGAGAAATATGTTACCGACCTGTGCAATAATCATGATTGGCAGCTTTACTTCATTTCCTATCTCGGGTTATAGAGAAGGATGGAATGGTGTTCTATAGTGTAGAATTATATGTGTAAACCAGAAAAAGAAGCAACAGTGCTCCAAATATAGCATATTGTATACCTATGTATTAAAGGGAAACCACATTTTAGAAAGTTTTGAAACTGAAATTTTAGATATATTTAAAATTTTTGCTAATTGAAATAAATAAATAAATAAATATAAAATGGATCCTTCAGTAACATAAACAGAGCTTCACTTTTGTAAAAAAATAAAGATCATAATATACTGTATATACTATACTACACATCAGATCTCAATGGGGAAAAATCTGTTGGATATCTATACTGATATGGGCGGGGTAATGTCAATTTGTAATTATCAATCTACAGAGGACTGAATTCAAAGACACCCCGAAAATCAAAATGAAAAAATGATACAGCAGGTTAGTTAATTTTGCTGAAATTTCATTGCAGCAACTCAAAATGGTAATCTATAAAAAAATTATTTGTGCTTATTGAAACAAAAACCAAAAAGAGTGCTGCTCCCCAAAAAGTTGAATAATAACCTTATAGTAATCTAAACATACACTTGCTCCATTCCCCGGACGATGCTGATTGGTGGCGAAACAGGTTGGGCGGGGCCTAGCCAGTGATGTCATATACATGCTGACATTCGAGGTCTTGGTGTCTGTTTCTTATGTGCTCTTATACTTCTTATGTTTGTGAGTATATGTCTGCTTATTTTAACCACCTTCCGCCCGCCATATAGTAATATGACGGGCGCAAGGTGGTTCTGTCGTTCTGAGAGGACGTGATATGACGTCCTCCCAATCTCACTGCGCATGCGCGGCTCAGGGAGTGCGCAGCGCGGCTATCGGAGGTCGCTGTGTCCCTTGGACAAAGATGTTGGCTTGGTCATGTGATCAGCTGTGTCCAATCACAGCTCATCACATGTAAACAGGGAAATGCCGGTTATCGGCATTTCTCTCCTCTCGAGCTGTCACGCTGACAGAGGAGAGGAGAGCCGGTAATCAGCTTTCCGCGGAGGGGACATGTACACTGATCATCAGGTCACTGATGATCAGTGTGCCCTGATGATCAGTGTAGCCCCAGCAGTGCCACCTGTCAGTGTCCATCAGTGCCAGCTGTCATTGCTCATCAGTGCCTCGTGCCAGTGTCCATCAGTGCCACATATCAGTGCCTACCAGTGCACATCAATGCCACATATCAGTGCCCATCTGAGCTGCCTTTCAGTGCCACCTATCAATGCCAATCAGTGTCACCTATCAGTGCTGCCAATCAGTGCCGCTTATCAGTGCCAGTCAGTGCTGCCTATCAGTGCGCATCAGTGCCACCTATCAGTGCCTGTCAGTGCCGCCTAACAGTGCCAGTCAGTGCCGCCTATTAGTGCCAGTCAGTGCTGCCTATCAGTGCCATGTATCAGTGCTGCCTTTCAGTGCCCATCAGTGATGCCTGTCAATGCCCATCAGTGCCATGCCACTTACCAGTGCCTCCTCATCAGTGCCCATCAGTGCCACCTATCAGTGTCCATCAGTACAGCCTATCAGTGCCCATCAGTGCAGCCTCATTAGCGCACATCAGTGAAGGAGAAAAATCACTTATTTACAAAATTTTATAACAAAAACTAAGAAAAAACATTTTTTTTCAAAATTTTCAGTGGTTTTTGGTTTGTTTAAGAAAAAATAAAAATCCCAGAGGTGATTAAATACCACCAAAATAAAGCTCTATCTGTCACAAAAAAATGATAAAAATGTCATATGGGTACAGTGTTGCATGACCGCGCAATTGTCATTCAAAGTGTGACAGCGCTGAAAGCTGGAAATTGGCCTGGGCAGGAAGGGGGTATAAGTGCCCGGTAGGCTAGCAGTCAAATAAAAATTTGTTTTACAATATAACACCATTGCGGCCCTTTGATCTTCTTCTCAGGAGGGAATATCTGTTTAATTCACAAGAAGATATCTTTTTGGATCTGTCACATTATGCTGAAGAGGCGGTGAAAGTATCCTATCAGTGAGATGAGTGCTGAGTAGGAGCACACAAGCATGTATTGATCTCTGAAAAGAGATATCAATATCTTTGGTAAGAGGCTGATCATTTATTTGGTGGAAGAATCACGTTTGCTCACCACCTTTCAAGATTTGATTGAATCTCGGAGAATATATGTTGGACTGAGCACTTTTTCACTTTTCATATATCTGTTTTCACTTTTCATATGGTGGATTGCAGTTATTTATTATAAAGTTGTGGTCTGTTAGCCTTTTTTTGTATTGAGAGGGTTCACAAGTGTATATTTTATTGCTATAAATGTAGAGTTTATTATTATTATTATTATATAGTATTTATATAGCGCCAAAGGGTTTGCTCAGCGCTGTACAATAGCAGGGGGACAAAACATGAGACAGGACAGAAACAATACAATACACGAGGGGTTCAAGGGCCCTGCTCTTTCGAGTTTACAATCTAGGAGATGCGCACCAAGTGTATGTTTAGAGAACTCAAAATGGTCCTCAGTATTTTGTATGGCCCCCACGTGCTCGTATGCATGTCTGACAAAATCAGGAAATGCTATTAGTGAGACGATGAATGGTGTCCTGGGTGTTTCCTCTCAGATCTGAACCAGGCAACACTGAGCTCCAGGACAGAACAGTCTGAGGTGCAACCTGGCGGTGTCGGATGGACCGAAACATGATATCTCAGAGGTGTTCTATTGGATTTAGGTCAGGCGAGAGTGGGGGCCATTCAATGGTATCAATTCCTTCATCCTCCAGGATCTGCCTGCATACTCTCGCATTGTCGTGCACCAGGAGGAACCCAGGACCCACTGCACCAGTGTAGGGTCTGACAATGGGTCCAAGTATTTC
This sequence comes from Staurois parvus, assembly GCF_062004578.1. Classification (NCBI taxonomy): domain Eukaryota; kingdom Metazoa; phylum Chordata; class Amphibia; order Anura; family Ranidae; genus Staurois; species Staurois parvus. The sequence goes on along the minus strand of NW_028317980.1, from coordinate 5,083,736 downwards.
ATCCCGATACCTAATGGTGGTCAGGGTACCATTGTCTGGCCTGCAGAGGTCTGTGCGTTCCTCCATGGATATGCCTCCCCAGACCATCCCTGACCCACCACCAAAACGGTCATGCTGAACGATGTTACAGGCAGCATACTGTTCTCCACGGCTTCTCCAGACCCTTTCACGTCTGTCACATGTGCTCAGGGTGAATCTGCTCTCATCTGTGAAAAGCACAGGGTGCCAGTGGTGGACCTGCCAATTCTGTGTTCAATGGCAAATAGCAGTCGAGCTCTATGGCAGTGAGCACAGGGCCCACTAGAGGATGTTGGGCCCTCAGGCCACCCTCATGAAGTCTGTTTCTGATTGTTTGGTCAGAGACATTCACACCAGTGGCCTACTGGAGTTAATTTTGTAGGGCTCTGGCAGTGCTCATCCTGTTCATCCTGTACATTCTCCATATCAACTGATGGCATCATTGGTTGTTAGGATGCCGGCTGCTAGAAGGTTGTAAAGGCGCACAATGAAAACCTGTGGCTTTGTGTGACTAAAAGGCAGGCTTGATCCACCTGCTGGCTTGTATACAATTTTTGAACAATTTTTAAGCATTTTGCCAAGGCACCCCTGAAGAACTTCAAGGCACCCCAGAGTGCCTGGGCACCCTGGTTGGAAAAGGCTGGTTTAAGGAACCCTAAGAGGCAAGCATAATTACATTTCTAATTTGTATTTTTAATGTTACACTTTCACACTTGCAGACTGTACATTTCATCAGTTTAGTCATGTTTTTTCAAAGACAATACAAATGACGTTTTCATCGGTTTTTCATCACTTTTTCTTCAGTTTTTTACATCCACAACCAATGCAAAAACAGATGCAAAAGTGGACCGTTTGTCCATTTACAACCATTATTCGTCCATTCCCTTTTTTTAAATGGAACAAAAATAGGACTTTGATCCGTTTAAAAAAATGGATGTTGACAGATGCAGATGTAAACAGACGATCATCCATTTACATCCGTTTTTCCATAGAGAAGCGTTGATGTCTGTTTTTTATCTGTTAACAGATTTTCACCAGATGAATTAAAAAAACAACAAACAATCCACGTGTGTGAAAGGGGTGAAGTTAACCGCTTGCCCGTTGCCCTTTAGTAGAAGTACAGCTACAGGATGGCAGGTCTGTGCAAAATCACGTATATATATGTGATTTGTATTTCCGGTATGGGGTTTGCGTGCACGTGCCGCCCTACCCGCGCCGCTATTGGTGGCTAAGGATGTCAATCACCGGGTCCTGGTTGGCGATTCCCGGCCGGCACTTGCCGATCGGCGGGGAAAGCTTACAGGGAAGAGACCTGTGTGTAAACAGCAAAGGTCTCTCTCCTTTCAGCAAGGACATGCTGCTTTGTATTTCTCTGCACAGCATGTTTCCTAATAAAACACACACAGCACATAATGTAAAACACACACAGTACACAGTTAACCCTTTGATAGCCCCAGATGTTAACCCCTTCCTGCCCAGTGTCATTAGTACAGTGTCCGTGCTTTTTATTAGCACTGATCACTGTATTAGTGTCACTGGGGATTTCAGTGGCAGTTAGTCAGTTCCCACCCAGTGGCAGAATGCCAGCCGCAGTCGCCGCCATTACTGGTATAAATAAAAATTCCAGTATATATACCACCATTTGTAAACACTATAACTTTCACTAAACCAATTAATTTACATGTATTGGTATTTTTTATATTTAGACATGGAGCAGAATATATTTTGGCCTAAATTTATGAAGAAATTCGATTTTTCAAATTTTTATACTGGAAATTGTCTTTTTTTTGTTTATAGCGCAAAAAATAAAAGCCACAGAGGTGATCAAATACCACCAAAAGAAAGTTCCATTTGTGGGGAAAAAAATGACTTAAATGTAATTTATGTACAGAGTTGCATAACCGTGCAATTGTCAGTTAAAGTAATGCAGCGCTGTATCGCAAAAAATGGCCTGGTCAGGCAGGGGGGTAAATCCTCTGGAGGGCAACCAAGTCCATAACCCTCTGGTGTTTTGATTTGTGAAAAGTTCCCCTACTGCTAGCCCTGGTTCACACCGGTGCGACTTATGGCGGGACATGCAATTTACAAGTCACATCCAGGGGCGGACTGACCATTTGGAAACTCGGGCACTGCCCGAGGGCCCGGGATCAGTAGGGGGCCCCATGAGATGCCCCTGGTACCTTTTTCATAGGCTTTTTTGAGTTTGGGCAAGGACACAGTGGCCCCATGATCCCCTATTGCCCGGGGGCCCCATGAGTTGTCAGTCCTCCCCTGGTCACATCTAATGTATTTCTATGGCACTGTCTTAATCAGTGCGATTTCTAAAATAGTTCCTGCACTACTTTTTTTCCAATTTCATTTTGACTTGCATTGACTTCTGGTAAATGAAGTTGCAAGCCACAGTAATCGGAGGTACAAATCGAACTGATCTTGAAATCACGCTACTTCAAGTGAAGTAGCGTGATTTAAAAGTTGCATTCAGAGTAAACCAGGGCAGCACAAGTTCAGTTTGGATTATAGCAGCCAGAGACTTTAACAGCAACCATTTCTTTGGGCTTTGTAATATGTTCAGTTCTGGGCATCCCACATACTCCCAATTCCCATCCAAGCTTTACGTACCCAAAATAAACACTAAAAACTAAAACCCCTAGACCAGTGGTCTCCAAACTGCAGCCTGGGGGCCACATGTGGCCCTTTGGTTATCTTTATCCGGCCCTTGAAGCACCATTATTCACTCTGATAAAAAGGCACTATTCCTCCCACTGGCACCAGCAATAGAACATCATTTCTGCCACTGACACCTACAAAAGATCATTATTCCTTCCCACTTACACCAGTAATGGGGCAATATTGTTGCCACTTACATCAAGGATGGGGCACTATTTCTCCCACTGCCACCAATGGTGGGGCAGTATTCCTTCCACTGACACCATTGATGGGGCACCATTTCTCCCACTGCCACCAATGGTGGGGCAGTATTCCTCCCACTGACACTATTCCTCCTACTAACACCAAGGATAAGGCACTGTTCCTCCTACTGACACCAAATGATGGGGCACTATACCTGCAACTGACATCAAGGATAGGGTAGTATTCCACCCATTGATAACAATTGTGGGGCACCTTCCTTCCTACTGACGCCATAATTGACGGCACTATACTCCCCTTAATACTAAATATGGGGCATTTGTTACTCCCACTGAGGCCAAGACATTTTCTACTCCCACTAGCCACAGTTCAGCCCCCCTAAATTCTGGGGGGTTAGAAAATGGCCCTTTGCTTAGGAAGTTTGGCGATCACTGCCCTAGACTGTTTCTTGAGCCATCAGAGAGAGTGTGAAAAATACCTTTTGCCTGGCTGTAGGTGCTGTGAGGGGGCAATAGGCCCAAAATTAGCGGCTCCTTTTGGCCACTGCCCCAATTTATAACTAGCTTTTCCAGTAAGGTTGAAATGGAGTGAGTTTGCACAGAACAGGCACACTTACCAGCTAGATGCTGGCCAGCAAAAAAATGACACTGTCTAACAATTTGCACTAAAAATAATTTTAGTCTGGTTTTCCTACTATGGAGAACTACAAGACTCAGCTGTACACCGCACGCCCTGGGAAGGGTGGGGGAGGGGGGAGACACTAGTCTAGACCAGCCTTTCTCAACCACGGTGCCCAGGCACCCCGGGTGCCTTGAGGTTTCTTCAGGGTATCCTTGGCAAAATGTTTAACCACTTGAGCTCCTGAGGATTTGCCCCCCTTAATGACCAGGCCTCTTTTTGCTACTTGGCGCTGCACTAATTCAACTGTTAATTGCGCGGTCATGCAATGCTGCACCCAAACGAAATTTACGTCCTTTTTTTCACACAAATAGAGCTTTCTTTCGGTGGTATTTGATCATCTGTGCGCTTTTTATTTTTCACGCTATAAACAAAAAAAGGCCAAAAATTTTGAAGAAAAACAATATTTTTTATTTTCAGCTATAAAAAATATATAGTAAACTCAAAGTTGGTTATAAATTTAGGCCAAAATGTATTCTGCTCCATGTTTTTGGTAAAAAAAATCCCAATAAGTGAATATTGATTGCTTTGTGTGGAAGTTATAGCGTCTACAAACTATGGTATAAATACTGCAATTTACGCCATTTTTCTGCTATACAGCGCTGCGCTAGTTTAATGGACAATTGCTCGGTCATGCAATATGGTACATAAATGAAATTTACATCCTTTTTTTTCGCACAAATTGAGCTTTCTTTCGATGGTATTTGATCGCCTGTGCGGTTTTTATTTTTTGCGCTATAAAAAAAAAAGCCTGACAATTTTGAGGAAAAAAAAACAATATTTTGGACTTTTTGCTATAAAACATGTCCAGTAAAAAAAAAATGCAAAAATCAAATTTAGTCATAAATTTCTGCCAAAATGTATTCTGCGACATGTCTTTGCTAAAAGAAATCCCAATATGTGTAAATTAATTGGTTTACGTGAAAGTTATAGCGTTTACAAATGGCGGGAAAGATACTGGGATTTTTAGTTTTTTTTTATACTGATAATGGCGGCGATCAGCGAATTATGGCAGCGACCAGCGACTTATGGCGGGACTGCGGCGGACATTTTGACATTGGGGGGTACTGACTTGGGGTCACTGACATCCCCAAAAACACTAATACAGTGATCAGTGCAAAAAAAAAAAAAAACTGACACTATACTAATGGCAATGGGGAGGAAGGGGTTAACTTTATTTAGCAGGGAAGGGTTATTGGAGTGAGGGGGAGTGTTTTACTAGGGGGGGGGGTGTGTACTGGGCGGGACAAGGCTGATCGAGAAAGAAAAACTGTTCTTTCTCGATCAGCTCATCCTCGAGCTGTCAGGGAAGTGACAGACAGCACAGCTACTGCAGTCACTGTTTGCTGCCGATCGCCGGTACATAGCCGCTAAGGAGCGGCTGTGACCCGGCGACTGACATCTGCGGCAGAGAACCGCGGGACAAATAGGGCGGCAGCGTGCCTCGCCCCTATTTGTTTACAAAACACACATCTTAAAACGTGGTTTTGCCTGTGAGTGCCGCCCTGCTGCCGTATATGTACAGTGGCTGGGCGGCATGCGGTTAAAAGACACAAAACCACAGGTCTTCATTGTGCGCCATTACAACCTCCTAGCTATCGGCATCCTGACAACCAGTGACACCATAAGCAGGATGCCAGTTGCCTGCACAGTATCCCTTTTTGACCCTCCCCTGCCCTTTTCCATCAGTGCTGGGGTCACATTAGCTCAGTGATGGAGAAAAACTGAGAGAAACACTGGAATACTAGTCAGTACCAGTGTGCAAGAGTATATTTGATTTGGAAGAATAAATCACCTCTAATGTTGGGTGTCCTACATGTGTGGATGTTGCTCCGTTATATAAAACTATTAGAATGTTTTTTTAGAATGAGGTGCCTCAAGACTGTCCATAATTTTACAGGGTGCCTTGGGACTGTCCATCATTTTAAAGGGTGCCTTGGCTGAAAAAAGGTTGAGAAACGCTGGTCTAGACTATAGGTAGAGTGTGTACTGGAGCCTGTACAGGTAGGCTAGTTACTGCCTATGTGTGGAGCTCAGCATGATTACATTCGGGCAGGGTGCTTCACGTGGAAGCAAGAACTTACAGCAAAGAGAAAGATGTTACAGACAGGCAGAGGTCATTAAAACGGCTCTGAAAACAGGTTGTTCTTTTCTTGACTTGAGTCGCAATTTAAGCGACGGCCACAGGAGTTATGTCTTACCGTGCCTTTGGCAGTTTTGCTTCAGAACAACAAGCTATTAAAATTAGACAAAATTGTTTGAAAAGCCCAATTTACAGTCTGCCGCTCATGAATATTTAAGAGGCTGCGACCATTTATTACCTGCTTACTGTGCAGTAGCACAGACTAATGCCTCAATTTGCCTGGGAGATCTTTGGATTTAGTGCTGCGATTCGCTGCGGAGTGCGCTTTATTGGGTAGAATTTAAAGGAAAGTTCAGCAATAGTTAATTAAATTAATACGTCTGCATTATCGGGCCTGTCTCTATCAAATGAGGACAGAGATTTTAAAGGGGCATTTTTGCTTTGTAGCTGGCACAGATATTTTATGTCCTGCTAAGTGCTAAAAGTAAGCTGTGAATAATAGAGGAAGTAGTTTTTATAAGTTCTAGAAGTTTAAAGGTCCCTACACATTACAAGTGTGGTGATCTCACCATGACTACATTGCTTTGGCCCTGAAATGGCACTGGGAATGACCTGTTTTTAGTGATGTGGAGTCCCGACTCCATGTTTGAAAATGCAGTTACACCTGACAGTGACTTCATTATTTTCAAAACTAATCTTGATCACACAGTTTACCCCCATGCAGTCTCTCTCTCTGATGACCAGTTAGAGTAATGTATCCTACACAGCTCGGTGTCAGGGCACCACTCGGAACAAAGATGTTCATGTGCTGAGACGAAGACCTGGCATTACTTCCCATACTCTGCATGGGCGTGCTCATCTGTGCAAGAATGTGCATAGGCGAGTAAACATTATGGCATAGCGGTCCCCATGCACTCTGGCACAGGTGCGTGCCTGATGTGTGCACATTTATTTATTCCAGGTACTTACAGTGGGGCAAAAAAGTATTTAGTCAGGCCTGTAATTGGCATCATAGGTAGACCTCAACTATGAGAGACAAAATGAGAAAAAACATCCAGACAATCACATTGGCTGATTTGGAAAGAATTTATTTGGAAATTATGGTGGAAAATAAGTATTTGGTCACCTACAAACAAGCAAGATTTCTGGCTCTCACAGACCTGTACCTTCTTCTTTAAGAGGCTCCTCTGTCCTGCACTCATTACCTGTATCAATGGCACCTGTTTGAACTTGTTATCAGTATAAAAGACACCTGTCCACAACCTCAAACAGTCACACTCCAAACTCCACTATGGTGAAGACCAAAGAGCTGTTGAAGGACACCAGAAACAAAATTGTAGACCTGCACCAGGCTGGGAAGACTGAATCTGCAATAGGCAAGCAGCTTGTTGTGAACAAATCAACTGTGGGAGCAATAATTAGAAAATGGAAGACATACAAGACCACTGATAATCTCCCTCGATCTGGGGCTCCACGCAAGATCTCACCCCGTGGGGTCAAATTGATCACAAGAACGGTGAGAAAAAATCCCAGGAACACACGGGGGGACCTAGTGAATGACCTGCAGAGAGCTGGGACCAACGTAACAAAGGCTACCATCAGTAACACACTACGCCGCCAGGGACTCAGATCCTGCAGTGCCAGATGTGTCCCCCTGCTTAAGCCAGTACATGTCCGGGCCCGTCTGAAGTTTGCTAGAGAGCATTTGGATGATCCAGAAGAGGATTGGGAGAATGTCATATGGTCAGATGAAGCCAAAATAGAACTGTTTGGTAGAAACACAACTCGTCGTGTTTGGAGGAGAGAGAATGCTGAGTTGCATCCAAAGAACACCATACCTACTGTGAAGCATGGGGGTGGCAACATCATGCTTTGGGGCTGTTTCTCCGCAAAGGGATCAGGACGACTGATCCATGTACAGGACAGAATGAATGGGGCCATGTATCGTGAGATTTTGAGTGCAAACCTCCTTCCATCAGCAAGGGCATTGAAGATGAAACGTGGTTGGGTCTTCCAACATGACAATGATCCCAAACATACCACCCCGGCAACGAAGGAGTGGCTTCGTAAGAAGCATTTCAAGGTCCTGGAGGGGCCTAGCCAGTCTCCAGATCTCAACCCCGTAGAAAACCTTTGGAGGGAGTTGAAAGTGTTGCCCAGCGACAGCCCCAAAACATCACTGCTCTAGAGGAGATCTGCATGGAGGAATGGGCCAACATACCAGCAACAGTGTGTGCCAACCTTGTGAAGACTTACAGGAAACGTTTGACTTCTGTCATTGCCAACAAAGGATATATAACAAAGTATTGAGATGAACTTTTGATATTAACCAAATACATATTTTCCACCATAATTTGCAAATAAATTCTTTCCAAATCAGCAAATGTGATTGTCTGGATTTTTTTTCTCATTTTGTCTCTCATAGTTGAGGTCTACCTATGATGCCAATTACAGGCCTCTCTCATCTTTTTAAGTGGGAGAACTTGCACAATTGGTGGCTGACTAAATACTTTTTTGCCCCACTGTATATAGCACCGTCAATTTACACAGCGCTTTACATATATATTGTACATTCACATCAGTCCCTAACCCTCAAGGGGAATACAATCTAAGGTCCCCAAGTCACATTCATACATACACATACTAGGAACAATTTAGACAGGAGCCAATTAACCTACCTACATGTCTTTGGTGTGTGGGAGGAAAACGGAGTACCCAGAGGAAACCCACGCAGGCACAGGGAGAATATGCAAACTCCAGGCAGGTGGTGCCGTGGGTGGGATTTGAACCAACGACCCGAGTACTGCCAGGTGGAAGTGCTAACCACTAAGCCACTGTGCCGCCCCAACATGCACTCCCACTTTTACAACTGGCGTCAAAAGGCCTTTATAAGGATAGTAGCTGTGACAAGAGATTGCAGGGTGATCTTGCTCCTGTGTATGCTGTATTCTTGGACTTCTCATTACCAATCCAAATTGCCTCTGGACCTCTCTGCTTACTGACTCCTGGTTCCGACCCCTTGCTTAAAGGATTCTGCCTCTCCTGACCATCCATGCATGACTGGGCATGCTCTCCTGACTACACTTCTGCCTACTCTGTGTATGGCCTTGGCTGTGTTCCTAACTACACTTCTGCCACACCTCCTGCCTGATCCTCCCTTTATGACCATTGTTCTGATCCGGATGATACCTCATGAGTTCTACTCTACCAGTCTGACCACCCTCTTCCTTAGGGTGCCATCTTGCTTTTGGCCGCTGCCTTGATCCTGCTACACCTCTGAAGGTTCCAGCATTTCTGCTGTCAGCCTAGACATATCCTCTGATAACCACCTAGTCAGAGGCCTCTACAAACAATCTAACCAGACCCATACTTCTTTGACCCCTATATTTCCTGTCCACACCTCCAGGGGTGCTTAGCCACAAGACAATCCCTCTTGTCACTTAAAACTCCAACCAGGTTCATGATACTCTTTCCCCTTGCTACCGCTCACCCTCCAGTCAACCTCTCTCCAGACCAACCAACATAAAAATCCATTACAGTCATCTCACACCTATTACCTTGCTACTTGTAAGCACATCAGCGCTCTATACTGAACAGAGTGATCACTGGGGGGAAGGAGACTGAGGAAATACTCCTCATGCCTGGATGGGACTGAAGATGTCCTTCTCCCAGAATTCTCAACAAAAGTTCAAGAACTGCAGTTTGTAACATTCATAGTGGTCAACAACTATGACAACTGTGCCTGAAAAACATTCCTGGAAGGGAACAAGCTGAACAAATGCAGCTCACATTGCATGCCAGCCACCATCGCTATGGCTTTGCTATATTTTAGACAAAATAGAGCTTGAGGATACACTGAAGAGAAAGGAGAAACATAAGCCCCCTCACTGGTTTCAATGGCAGCAATAATAACAACCCCTAACACTGGTGTAAATGGGAGCAAATACTGTATAAACCTCATCATTGGTGTTCAGTGGTATTATTATTAAAGACCCCCCCCATTTCATTGGTGGTCAGTGATAATTAACCCCACCGTTTGATTGGAAGTCAGTGGCAGTGATAATCAAATCTTTCCTTGGTGGTCAGTAACAATACTAATTAAAGTGGTTATAGTGGCTGAAGGTTTTTTACCTTAATGCATTGTATGCATTAAGGTGAAAAGCCTTTTGCATGCAGCTCTACCCCTTAACCCCCTTCTATTTATCTGAGCCCCATCTTGATCCAGCGATGGATGTGCATGAGAACTGTGGCTCTCCTGGGTCTCTCTCTCCTCATTGGCTCACACAGCAGTGGGAGCCATTGGTTCCTGCTGCTGTTAATCACAGCCAGTGAGCCAATGAGGGGAGAGCTGGGGGTGGGCCTAACTGCGCTCTGTGTGTGAATGGACAATATTTATTTATAGGAGCATGGCTCGGGAGCTAGCCTGCTCGTGTGCCCCCCACAGCAGAAACCAGGATCGCTGGCAAGGGACCCAAAAAGAAGAGGATCGGGGCTGATATGTGCAAAATCATTGCCCAGGGCAGGTAAGTATACCATACTTGTTATTTTTTTTTTATTGCAACCTTTATAATCACTGTAACCCCCACTACCAACACCCCTTTCATTGAGGTCAGTGGTTTTCCTTACTTGTTCACACATTCTCATTCTGTTGTGTCTCTCCTCAACATATTAGGATGGGACTGTACTTGTACTGTGGAGATCACTCTACCCTGGTGCAAAGTTCTCTGGGTTTTGTAGGACAGCCTGAGGAACATGGAAGCTGCAATATAGTGTCCCAAACCCCGAGACTATCCACAAGATATGGGACACTTGGTAACTATGGACATTTCAGAAATGTACTCATGCAGTGTAAACAGGCCGTCGATGTCCACATGTAGGATGGAGGGCTGCTGGTTCTTCACACCTCTATGCTTCTGCTCTGCACTTTTGCCATTGGTTTAGCACCTACAGGTTCACCTCAAGCCACTCTTTAATTAAATTTAACAAATTACAGCACTTATCATATTTCATCAATTTTATTTTTATTATCTCTGTTCCTCATAGACCTTTTTATATATTTCCCAGTCCAACATAATTTGATGCCATTGCCAAATTTTATATATGTCTTTTTTAATGCCACTACGTGTGCCACCAGCGCGTCATAGGAGATCTGGCTTATCATAAAAGAAAAAAAAAGATTTATTGTTTATAGCAGCACTTGCTAATTAATTTGTTCATATTTCATCCTTTATATTCCTGGTTTTATTAACTAGACTCAGCTGCCATGCACTAACATTGAGCCTCGCCTTACTGCAAAACACACATAAACCATTTCAGTGACAGGACAGCAGCCAACATGACCAAGCCATAAATCACAACAACGAGGTCACCTCACCACAGAAAGAGTGCCACTGTACGGAGCCAAATGCATTTTCCAAAGAGGAAAGAGCAACAAGAAGGACAATGCTTCTCAATGGGAAAGATTCATCCAACTCAGAGGAGTACAAAGTGTTTTTGTAACCAGTTTGATTCCATGGATGCCCATACTAGGGTTTATCCTGCTTTAAATACACATGAATGATGACGTTCTACAATTCAAAACTTCCCCTTTTTGTAACCAACCATACCAGATATTTTTGTATATAAATTAAAGTAGAACTACGTGATAAAAGACTCCTCATACCGGTTGTAACTACCTCTTGGAACATTTTGTAATTATTTGTTGATCCTACAAGTTGAACATGTACTTCATTACATTTACAGAGTTCCTCCTTCTGTAGTGAAATCATCACAGTGCTGTTTCCTATGCTGCTACTGTAGCTGCTTGGATGCTGGTATCAACAAGAATGCTGTCAGTGAATGCCACTTTTTGCTCCTCCCACAGTCCCTCAGATGACCGCACATTGCTTTATCTTCAGAAACTTAAAAAAGCATATAAAAGTCCTACTCAGCCCCTCCATCTCCCTCCAGAACTTCCCAGCTTTTATTAGCCATTTAACATACCAGCTTGTTTTGAAAATGCCTGTTTTTCAAGCAGGTTGAGGACTGGTCCCAGATTTGGTCCACCATCTCCAAATGTCACTGAATATCACATCACAAGACTCTGCATATAAGGTTCTCACCAGATAGTACCTCGTCTCCTCTAGAATAACTCACCTCAATCCCACATACCCCAATACATGCTTCTGAGACTGAAATACGGAGGGCAATGTCATGCCCATATGATGGTCCTGTAATCAGATTCTGAATGAAAATCTATAGATTGTTCTTAACGCTTTTTTACACTTGCTTCAAGAGGGTTCCTTGGCATACAATGCTGAATTTTAAACTAGGCCAACCAGACAGACTCCTAAAGAAGCTGGCTGACTTCATGTTACTGGTATCCAAGCAAACCATTGCCCATTCATTGAAAAAACAGGTTATTTATTTCAAAGAGTTTCAACAAATGAATGAATGAAAGAATGAATAGCTTTCTGGCAAGTTAAGAACTTCTCAGTATTCTTACAGATTTTGTTTTTGTTTTTTTTATTCAGTTAGTCTGGCTGAAAAAAGACAAAAGTCCATCCAGTTCAACCATAAAAAAAAAGTTATAATCCTATACCTACAATTGATTCAGAGGAAGGCAAAAAACCCAGCAAAGCACTATCCAATTTGCTCATGCTGGGAAAAAAAAATTCCTTCCTGATCCCCCGAGAGGCAATCGGATATTCCCTGGATCAACTTTACCTATAAATGTTAGTATCAGGGGCGGACTGACCATTTGGAAACTCGGATACTGCCCGAGGGCCCGGGGTCAGAAGGGGGCCCCATGAGATGCCCCTGGTACCTTTCATAGGCTTTTTTGGGTGTGGTTTAAGTGTGGGCAAGGACACAGGGGCCCCATGATTCCCTATTGCCCCGGGGACCCATGAGTTGTCAGTCCGCCCCTGGTTAGTATCCAGTTATATTCTGTGTATCTAACAAAGAATCCAGGACTTTTTTGAAGCAATCCACTGAACTGGACAGAACCAACTCTTTAAGGAGTCTTTTCCACATTTTCACAGCTCTCACTGTGAAGAAACCTTTCTGTGTTTGGAGATTACATTTCTTTTCCTCCAGATGTAAAGAGTGCCCCCTTGTCCTCTGTGATGACCTCAGGGTAAATAACTCTACTTCACTATATGAACCACTGATGTATTTATACATGGCGCTCATATCCCCCCTTAATCTCTTCTCAAGGAATTTATGGGAGTGTAGATGATTTGGCTTTTCAATAACATTCCTACCTTGGATCATACAAAGTTGTCCCTATCATGACCCGCCAGATATTTTACGGCCACCTCAGGAGTTGTCACTTGCCACACTCCCACTTCCATTCCTTTCCTCTTCTTCTTCCCTTTCTCCCTAGACTTTCCAGAACAACCTAAAAGCCCCCATACAGCACTCCACATCCAAACAATTCAGTTCATGGGTGCTGCGAATGTCCACATTTATGACCTGTATTCACACACCACTGTATCCTTGTCCTTCCTTGCCATTGTTGAATGCTTATGAATCTGCATACACATTTCTTGTTCTGTATTGTAAAATTCAATACATAACGTTCATAACATTAGGAAAACACATAAAATTCAATATCTTTCAAAACATACTGAAAAGGAATATGCCTCTTTATCATATTGCGAGCGAACAAACTAGGGGGTTTAGATCAACTTTAAGACCAACATGTGCTAATGGAGCATGATAAAGTACTATACAATGATTGGAGTCCAACTCCAGCTTAAACAAGATATTGTCCCTGTTGGCTTACAATTGAAAAAAGCATCTTATGTTCCAATCTTTAGGGCTGTCCTCCAAAAACATTCTTCTCTGACTTGCAGCTGTGTCCTCCTGCCATTTTGAATGATGCCCAGCTCAGTTTAAACCACTTCCTGTGAGCCCAGGGCATCATGAATATGGACCTAGGGGTGCATCATCTGGCTGGGCTTATAGAAAAATTCTGCAGAAACTAGTGCTAATGCCATTACAGACTGCCCACTGCAGGGAGAAGAGAACAAGGAACTGTATACTTTATATGGCCCAACTAACCTTGAGCCGGGCTTAAAGAAAATATTGATGTGCTTTAATCTAGCAGGGCTGTCATGGTAAGGACAATGTCATGTGGACATGGATATTTCAGCCCAAGTTTACTGGTGTTCATATTTTAGTCCACTGTACATAAGCGCTAAAAGTTTCATTACATAGATTTGTTTTAGCACTTGACATTTTTCGAATCAAGAAGTTGTTCCTGCTATCATTGCAGTGACGGTAGCTTACGCTGTGGCTGAATAGCATTTACGACCTGATAGTAAAAATTTTATTTGAGCATTAGGATTAAGAGTTAGGTTTAATCATCAGGTAAAGCACATCAAACTCAATTTAAAACTAGGGGCCAAATTCTTCAAGGGGCCACATTACATCTGCTAAAGGGCTACCAGCTACTTCATTCTTGAAAAAATAAATTTAATATTAAAGCTACAATTGCAAATTGCAACATTGCATCACAGAGAACAACATTTAGCTGTATTAAAATGATCTAGCTTTTATCAATTGGAAGACAGCCGGGGCTTCCTTCAGTTTAAGTTCTTAGATCATTCAAGAACACAAAAATGGGGCAAGACTGCCACAAAAAGCTCCAGTTTGACATGCCTGGGTTAGTTGGAGGTTACAGAAAAACATTCATGATGGACATTTGTAATAATCTGAATCTCCACTTTTAAAGATACTCTGTCATAGAAAACTCCTAAACTGCTGCAGATATAAAGTACAGGCACCTACGGGTTCATGTTCCTTCAACAGCTTCCCAAACCCTCCTATCTGAATGCAAGACCACTTCAGTAGGCAAATCTCAAACACTTTTGGGTTTTGATGCATCTAGTACCAAGTCCTGCCTTCACACATTCAATATGGGCTACCACTATGGTAAGCAGCCTCACCAGCCAATACTGATTGGAGGAGGCAAGAAGGCATGGGCAAGCTTCAGCATTATCAAGAAATGCCGAAGTTTTGCCTGCCATAATGGCCAAGCATAACAGGAGGGTTTGGAAAGACTACTAAGAGTACGCTACACTCACCAGACACTTTATTAGTTATACCTGTTCAATTGCTTGGTAATACAAATTGACAATCAGTCAATCACATGGCAGCAACTCAATGCATTTAGGCATCTAGATGTGGTAAAGACGACTTGCTGAAGTTCAAACTGAGCTTTAGAATGGTAAAGAAAGGGGATTTAAGTGACTTTGAACTTGGCATGGTTATTGGTGCCACACAGGATGGTCTGAGTATTGCAAAAACTGCTGATCTACTGGGATTTTAACGCACAATTATCTCTAGGGTTTATATAGAATGGCCTGAAAAAGAGAAAATATCCAGTGAGCAGCAGTTGTGTGGACCAAAATGATTTGTTGATGGCAGAGGTCAGAGGAGAATGGGCAGACTGGTTCAGCTGCGAGATGCAGATGGTAGGGTCAGAAATTAATAAAATTGGCACTGGAGAGAAAGGAGGAACTGAAAGTCCAAAATTGTAGGGGAGTAGTCCATAGTATACAGTGTTCCAATGAGGAGTATAGTTTAATCAGCAACATCAGGAGGTAGCACCCTTAGAGTAAAGCTGAACTCTGTGCATGGAGTAAAAAAGGAGAGAGGGGCGCCAAGCGAAGTGCAGTAATAGGTTATTTTTATTAAGCAAGGTAACTGAGGTAACTGAAGTATCTCACTAAATAACAAAAGAGAAAAGGCATGTATCTTAGGATGGATGTCGTCCTTCAAAGGTCCCGGAGGCTGGTGGAGAGGGCCTTGGCTCCAATATGGTATTCTGCCCTCTCCACCAGCCTCCGGGACCTTTGAAGGACGACGTCCATCCTAAGATACATGCCTTTTCTCCATTGTTATCTAGTGAGATACCTCAGTTACCTTGCTTAATAAAAATAACCTTCTAATACTGCACTTAGATGGTAGGGTCAGAATTCGGCATAAACAGCATGAAAGCATGGATCCATCCTGCCTTGTATCAACGGTTCAGGCTGGTGGTGGTGTAATGGTGTGGGGGATATTTTCTTAACACTAGCAAGGTGTACCTAATAAAGTGGCTGGTGAGTGTATATGGCCAAAAGTTTGTGGACACTTGACCTTTATACCTATAATTAATAATAGTTTAATATAGAGCTGGTCCCATTTTGTGACTATAACAGCTCCCACTCTACTGGGAAGGCTTTGCTCAAGATTTTGAACATGTCTATTGACAAGGCTCTGTGCAGGTGACCCTAGTTCCTCCACACCAAACCCATCAACCACATCCAACCATCTTTATGGAGCTGGTATTGTGCATAGGGGCACAGTCAGGGGTGGACTGACAACTCATGGGGCCCCCAGGCAATAGGGGATCATGGGGCCCCTGTGTCCTTGCCCAAACTCAAAAAAGCCTATGAAAAAGGTACCAGGGCATCTCATGGGACCCCCTACTGACCGAGTTTCCAAATGGTCGGTCCGCCCCCTGGGCACAGTCATACCAGAACAGAACTGTTCCCATAAAGTGCACAATTGTTTTTGTATGCTGTAGTATTAACAATACCCTTCACTGAAAACACCTAAACTCAATAATTTGGATTTGCAAAGGGATGTCAGACAAGCTCATATAAGTGTGATGGCCAGGTGTCCACAAACTTTTGGTCATATAGTATACATGAAGTTTAAGCCAAATATGCACTCTTATCCCATACCTGGTGTTAGAGGCCAATGGAGAGAGGGCTTCCCTTGCTGCTAAGTTCCAGACTCCCCTGGATATTGGACAGAAGGAGTCAGGCCCAAAGTAGCGCAAGTCACCTGTAGAAGTGCTTGTCAGAGGTACACCCAGGAGCACAGCTGATGCACTGGGATGGTGTCTGCAGACAGGTGGTGCCCGTGAGAGGTATGCAGACCTTCAGGGTAGCAGAGGACCACAGAGTAGTAGCCAAAGTCAGATGCCGGGTGGAGATTGGAGCAGACGTAATCAATAGGATAGCCGGGGTCATACACAGGAGAGCAAGTAAGAATATCTATTAGCCAAGCCGGGGTCAGATCAGGAGAGCAGGTGAGAATATCTATTAGCCGAGGTCAGATCAGGAGAACAGGTGAGAATATCTATTAGCCAAGCCAGGGTCAGATCAGGAGTCAGGCAGAGAAGACAGGCCCAGGAACATCTGTTGCCATACTGAGCTAATGCGTGCGTAACTATGCACCAGTGCGCATGCGTGTTCTGGCTCGTGCCAATGCGCATAGATTTTCGCCAGTGTGCATTTCTGTGGCCATGCAAGGTACCGGCAGGAATGCCAGGTCTCTGAGTACCTCTGCTGTGTACAGAGCCCTGACACTCTATACCTACAGAATTATAGTTTTTTTCTCCATGGCAGAGTATCATTATGTTGTAACAGTGCTGCTTTGCTGGTTGGGGATAACAAGTTATCCCATTTAAATAAGTATACTTTCCCTCTGAGAATGACACTTTGGGGGGGATTTACTAAAACTGGAGCACTCAGAATCTGTTGCTGCTGTTCATGGTAGCCAATCAGCTTCTAACTTCAGCTTGTTCAATTGAGCTTTGAAAATAAAACCTGGCAGCTGACTGGTTTTTGTGCAGAGCTGCTCCGGATTTTCCACCGTGCAGTTTTACTATATAACCCCCCTGTAGGTCTATACAGAGGCTGTCCTACGGTATCTCTTGCCTGGGCTCAGTGCTGATAACAGGAGCACATACATTGCAAAAGACAAAGGTGCTGTCAAGATTTACAGGAAAGAAACTCCAGGCTATTATAGATTGGTGTAAACTATGACACTCTTTGTGGAGGCCAACCTTCAAAGCAGAGGGGTCATTATAGAGTAAGAAAATACAAGTGAAGTCCTCATGCACACGGGCTGTTATTTGGCTTTTGACATTTTTTTTCTACAGCCAGTAAACCCCCCAGCATGTTATCCTATGTGTCCATGCACACATAGACTGTAATCAGCGTTTTTTTGGCTGGGAAAAAAAACCCAGTACAAGTGGGTTTCTAGAGGAGTTTTTTAGCTGTAAAAAGTTCTAACGCTGAAAAACGCAGCAAAACACTGAGAACTGGCGTTTTTGGACTTTTTTTGACCAAAAAACATTTTTTTTTCTAAAAAAAACCCACTAAAAAGCGCAGGAAAAAACCATTTAACGTGACAAAGCGCCACTGAATGCTAATGCAAAAAAGCTAAAAAAAGCTGAAAAACTGATGTTTTTAACGCAACTTTACATAGCTAACGTTACCAGCGCAGGGGCAGACCGACCATTTGGAAACTCGGGCACTGCCCAAGGGCCCGGGGTCAGTAGGAGGCCGCATGAGATGCACCCGGTACCTTTTGAGTTTTTTTTGAGTTGGCTTTTTTGAGTTTGGGCAAGGACACAGGGGCCCCATGATCCCCTATTGCCCGGGGGCCCCATGAGTTGTCAGTCCGCCCCTGTACCAGCGTTATCAAAACGCCCCGTGTGCTTGAGGACTGACACTCTTTGTGGACGTCAACCTTCAAAGCAGAGGGGTCATTATAGGAGTAAGAAAATAAAGATGAAGTCCTCCTGCACACGGGACGTTTTTTACATCGGCTGGTTTTTGGCTTTTGACATTTTTTTCTACAGCTAGTAAACCCCCCAGCATGTTATCCCACGTGTCCATCCCCGGCATGTTATCCTATGTGTCCATCCCCGGCATGTTATCCCACGTGTCCATCCCCAGCATGTTATCCCACGTGTCCATCCCCGGCATGTTATCCTATTTGTCCATCCCCGGCATGTTATCCTGTGTGTCCATCCTCACCATGTTATCCTATGTGTCCATCCCCGGCATGTTATCCCACATGTCCATCCCCGGCATGTTATACTACGTGTCCATCCCCGGCATGTTATCCTATGTGTCCATCCCCGGCATGTTATCCTATGTGTCCATCCCCGGCATGTTATCCTACGTGTCCATCCCCGGCATGTTATCCTATGTGTCCATCCCCGGCATGTTATCCTATGTGTCCATCCCCGGCATGTTATCCTGTGTGTCCATCCTCACCATGTTATCCTATGTGTCCATCCCCGGCGTGCTATCCTATGTGTCCATCCCCGGCATGTTATCCTATGTGTCCATACACACCATGTTATCCTATATGTCCATCCCCGGCATGTTATCCTATGTGTCCATACACACCATGTTATCCTATATGTCCATCCCCGGCATGTTATCCTATGTGTTCATCCCCGGCATGTTATCCTATGTGTCCATCCCCGGCATGTTATCCTATGTGTCCATCCCCGACATGTTATCCTATGTGTCCATCCCCGACATGTTATCCTATGTGTCCATCCCAACCATGTTATCCTATGTGTCCATCCCAACCATGTTATCCTATGTGTCCATCCCCGACATGTTATCCTATGTGTCCATCCCCGGCATGTTATCCTATGTGTCCATCCCCGGCATGTTATCCTATGTGTCCATCCCCGGCATGTTATCCTATGTGTCCATCCCCGACATGTTATCCTATGTGTCCATCCCCGACATGTTATCCTATGTGTCCATCCCAACCATGTTATCCTATGTGTCCATCCCAACCATGTTATCCTATGTGTCCATCCCCGACATGTTATCCTATGTGTCCATCCCCGGCGTGTTATCCTATGTGTCCATCCCCGGCATGTTATCCTATGTGTCCATCCCCAGCATGTTATCCTATGTGTCCATCCCCGACATGTTATCCTATGTGTCCATCCCCGACATGTTATCCTATGTGTCCATCCCAACCATGTTATCCTATGTGTCCATCCCCGACATGTTATCCTATGTGTCCATCCCCGGCATGTTATCCTATGTGTCCATCCCCAGCATGTTATCCTATGTGTCCATCCCCGGCATGTTATCCTATGTGTCCATCCCCGGCATGTTATCCTATGTGTCCATCCCCGGCATGTTATCCTATGTGTCCATCCCCGGCGTGTTATCCTATGTGTCCATCCCCGGCGTGTTATCCTATGTGTCCATCCACGGCATGTTATCCTATGTGTCCATCCCCGGCGTGTTATCTATGTGTCCATCCCTGGCATGTTATCCTGTGTGTCCATCCCCGGCGTGTTATCCTGTGTGTCCATCCCCGGCGTGTTATCCTATGTGTCCATCCCCGACGTGTTATCCTATGTGTCCATCCCCGGCATGTTATCCTATGTGTCCATCCCCGGCATGTTATCCTATGTGTCCATCCCCGGCATGTTATCCTATGTGTCCATCCCCGGCATGTTATCCTATGTGTCCATCTCCGGCGTGTTATCCTATGTGTCCATCCCCGGCGTGTTATCTTATGTGTCCATCCCCGGCATATTATGCTATGTGTCCATCCCCGGCATGTTATCCTATGTGTCCATCCCCGGCGTGTTATCCTATGTGTCCATCCCCGGCGTGTTATCCTATGTGTCCATCCCCGGCGTGTTATCCTATGTGTCCATCCCCACCATGTTATCCTATGTGTCCATCCCCGGCGTGTTATCCTATGTGTCCATCCCCACCATGTTATCCTATGTGTCCATCCCCACCATGTTATCCTATATGTCCATCCCCGGCATGTTATCCTATGTGTCCATCCCCGGCGTGTTATCCTATGTGTCCATCCCCGGCGTGTTATCCTATGTGTCCATCCCCGGCGTGTTATCCTATGTGTCCATCCCCGGCATGTTATCCTATGTGTCCATCCCCGGCGTGTTATCTATGTGTCCATCCCCGGCATGTTATCCTGTGTGTCCATCCCCGGCGTGTTATCCTGTGTGTCCATCCCCGGCGTGTTATCCTATGTGTCCATCCCCGACGTGTTATCCTATGTGTCCATCCCCGGCGTGTTATCCTATGTGTCCATCCCCGGCATGTTATCCTATGTGTCCATCCCCGGCATGTTATCCTATGTGTCCATCCCCGGCATGTTATCCTATGTGTCCATCCCCGGCATGTTATCCTATGTGTCCATCCCCGGCATATTATGCTATGTGTCCATCCCCGGCATGTTATCCTATGTGTCCATTCCCGGCGTGTTATCCTATGTGTCCATCCCCGACGTGTTATCCTATGTGTCCATCCCCACCATGTTATCCTATGTGTCCATCCCCGGCGTGTTATCCTATGTGTCCATCCCCACCATGTTATCCTATGTGTCCATCCCCACCATGTTATCCTATATGTCCATCCCCGGCATGTTATCCTATGTGTCCATCCCCGGCATGTTATCCTATGTGTCCATCCCCGGCATGTTATCCTATGTGTCCATCCCCGACATGTTATCCTATGTGTCCATCCCTGGCATGTTATCCTATGTGTCCATCCCCGGCATGTTATCCTATGTGTCCATCCCAACCATGTTATCCTATGTGTCCATCCCAACCATGTTATCCTATGTGTCCATCCCCGACATGTTATCCTATGTGTCCATCCCCGGCATGTTATCCTATGTGTCCATCCCCGGCATGTTATCCTATGAGTCCATCCCCGGCATGTTATCCTATGTGTCCATCCCCGGCGTGTTATTCTGTGTGTCCATCCCCGGCATGTTATCCTATGTGTCCATCCCCGGCATGTTATCCTATGTGTCCATCCCCGGCATGTTATCCTGTGTGTCCATCCCCGGCGTGTTATCCTGTGTGTCCATCCCCGGCGTGTTATCCTATGTGTCCATCCCCGACGTGTTATCCTATGTGTCCATCCCCGGCATGTTATCCTATGTGTCCATCCCCGGCATGTTATCCTATGTGTCCATCCCCGGCATGTTATCCTATGTGTCCATCCCCGGCATGTTATCCTATGTGTCCATCCCCGGCATGTTATCCTATGTGTCCATCCCCGGCATGTTATCCTATGTGTCCATCCCCGGCATATTATGCTATGTGTCCATCCCCGGCATGTTATCCTATGTGTCCATCCCCGGCGTGTTATCCTATGTGTCCATCCCCGGCGTGTTATCCTATGTGTCCATCCCCGGTGTGTTATCCTATGTGTCCATCTCCACCATGTTATCCTATGTGTCCATCCCCGGCGTGTTATCCTATGTGTCCATCCCCACCATGTTATCCTGTGTGTCCATCCCCGGCATGTTATCCTATATGTCCATCCCCGGCATGTTATCCTATGTGTCCATCCCCGGCATGTTATCCTATGTGTCCATCCCCGGCATGTTATCCTATGTGTCCATCCCCGACATGTTATCCTATGTGTCCATCCCCGGCATGTTATCCTATGTGTCCATCCCCGGCATGTTATCCTATGTGTCCATCCCCGGCATGTTATCCTATGTGTCCATCCCCGACATGTTATCCTATGTGTCCATCCCCGGCATGTTATCCTATGTGTCCATCCCCGGCATGTTATCCTAAGTGTCCATCCCCGGCGTGTTATCCTATGTGTCCATCCCCGGCATGTTATCCTATGTGTCCATCCCCGACGTGTTATCCTATGTGTCCATCCCCGGCATGTTATCCTATGTGTCCATCCCCGGCATGTTATCCTATGTGTCCATCCCAACCATGTTATCCTATGTGTCCATCCCCGGCATGTTATCCTATGTGTCCATCCCCGACGTGTTATCCTATGTGTCCATCCCCGACATGTTATCCTATGTGTCCATCCCCGGCATGTTATCCTATGTGTCCATCCCCGGCATGTTATCCTATGTGTCCATCCCCGACATGTTATCCTATGTGTCCATCCCCGGCATGTTATCCTATGTGTCCATCCCCGGCATGTTATCCTAAGTGTCCATCCCCGGCGTGTTATCCTATGTGTCCATCCCCGGCATGTTATCCTATGTGTCCATCCCCGACGTGTTATCCTAAGTGTCCATCCCTGGCGTGTTATCCTATGTGTCCATCCCCGGCGTGTTATCCCATGTGTCCATCCCCGGCATGTTATCCTATGTGTCCATCCCCGGCATGTTATCCTATGTGTCCATCCCCGACATGTTATCCTATGTGTCCATCCCCGGCATGTTATCCTATGTGTCCATCCCCGGCATGTTATCCTAAGTGTCCATCCCTGGCGTGTTATCCTATGTGTCCATCCCCGGCGTGTTATCCTATGTGTCCATCCCCGGCATGTTATCCTGTGTGTCCATCCCCGGCATGTTATCCTAAGTGTCCATCCCCGGCATGTTATCCTGTGTGTCCATCCCCGGCATGTTATCCTATGAGTCCATCCCCGGCATGTTATCCTGTGTGTCCATCCCCGGCATGTTATCCTAAGTGTCCATCCCCGGCATGTTATCCTATGTGTCCATCCCCGGCATGTTATCCTATGTGTCCATCCCCGGCGTGTTATCCTATGTGTCCATCCCCGGCATGTTATCCTATGTGTCCATTCATACATAGACTGAAATCAACGATTTTTGTCAGGGGCTGGAAAAAAACCTAGAATTAGTGGGTTTCTAGAGGAGTTTTTTAGCTGTAAAAACTCTATAAGGTGGCAAAATGCGGTAAGTCATGGCAAACCAGCGTTTTGGACTAAAAAAAAATGTTTTTTTGTAAACATAACTCTACAAAACGCAAACGGGAAAAAACGCGGCAAAACGCCTCCAAACACTAATACAAAAATGCTGAAAAACTGACTTTACCCAGCTAACGTTACCAGCGTTATTAAAACGCCCCGTGTGCATGGAGCCGAATAATGGAACAAGTAGCTATTCCTGACCAGTAAAATTGCATATGGACATGAGAAAATGCAAGGTCATTTCTGCCCAGGGGCAGACTGACAGCTCATGGGGCCCCCGGGCAATAGGGGATCATGGGGCCCCTGTGTCCTTGCCCAAACTCAAAAACGCCTATGAAAAAGGTACCAGGGGCATCTCATGGGGCCCCCTACTGACCCAGGGCCCTTGGGCAGTGCCCGAGTTTCCAAATGGTCAGTCCGCCCCTGCGCTGTAACGTTAGCTATTTAAAGTTGCATTAAAAATATCAGTTTTTCAGCTTTTTTTAGCGTTTTCGCATTAGCATTCAGTGGCGCTTTGTCACGTTTAACGGTGTTTTCCCTGCGTTTTTTAGTGCCCAAGATTCCAAATAGACAGTCCGCCCCCTGTTTCTGCCTGACTGAGCCTGTTCATAGGATAAAACAATTAGCTTGTGTATATTTCTCTAGCTGATTGCTATTGTGTTTCCCCAGAGAAGCCTGCAATTAAGAACTCCCTCCTCTCGACTCCATGAGCAAAATATGTATGTTTGATTGATACAAACATACAGTATATGGTCATACAGCAAGCGTCTATGAGAATGATTATTTGAACTGTGCATGCACGGGCAATTATCTAGTATCCAGAGGCACCTTAAAATGAATTTGTGCTTTATCCATGCCGGACAAACCAACAGGCTTCCTTTACCCTACATGGAAGAAAAATATATTTTAAATATATTTTTAAAATATTCTTCTCAAATATTTTGACATGTACATGAAATACTACAATTTTGGCCGTATTCAATATATTTCAAAATATATTTCAATAAATATATATATACTGTAAGTTGAAATGCATTTGTATTACAAAATATATGAAAAATATTTTTAAAAATACATTTTCGTATATACTGTATGTCTTTAAAAATACCTTTAATCTACATTTTTTAAATACATTTACAAATATATGTAAAAATATATGTTAAAATTACTTTTTTATATGTTAAAAGAATATATTTAAAAAATATATATTTTTAAAAATATTTTTCATATATTTTGTAATATATAAAAAAAAAAGCATTTCAACATGCAATATATATATATATATATATATGTATATATGAAAATGTATTTTTAAAAATATTTTTCATATATTTTGTAATACAAATGCATTTCAACTTACAGTATATATATATTTATTGAAATATATTTTGAAATATATTGAATACGGCCAAAATTGTAGTATTTCAAATATATGTCAATATATTTGGGAAGAATATTTTTAAAAATATATTTAAAATAGATCTTTCTTCCATGTGGGACACCCAAACATTTTTCACAGCATTTTTGTGTTTTGCAGAAATGCAGTACAGTCCATTTAACATGATTTCCTATGAGACAGGTTCACATCTCCGTCTTTTCACCCGGAACGCTTTTTGGAATGGGTCAGGGACTTTTTTAAACGCAAAAAGTTGCATTTTTGGTTTTATAGACTTCAATGGAAACACTGCAGAAAAGCATGTAGTGCAGTTTTTATGCGTTTTTGTGTGTTTTGGATGTGTTTTTTTTGCATTTTGCATTTTATATCTGCCCAGCAACAAGAAAAAATTAAAATGCAAAACACATAAAAAAACAATGCAATGCAGAAACCATGGAAACCATGTGCACCACAAATAGCGCAAAATCATAAACGATAAAAGACTCCCCTCCAGCACACAGCATGTGATTGACTGCCCCAGCTGTGCATGCTTCCCTTGTCCTCAAGGACAAGAACCCTTCTGTTCCCAGCCCCAGGCTATTTATGCTCCCTCCCAGCCACTATCTGGATTTCACTCCCCAGGGATTGGCCAGGACTGCATAAATATTCAGCTGTAGATTTGACCCTCCCTGTCCACTATCCTCCAGAACCCTCTAGAAAGAAAGTAGGAAGCAGTCAACCCTGTAGCCATTGAAACACAGTGCAGGCAAAATAATCACTTGCAGCTCCTACCTAGGATGGTGCTACATCAACTATCACAAATCAGAAGACATTTCATTTTCCGAAGAGCCTTAAAGTGATACTAAACCCACAACAGTAAAATCAGTCTGTAGATGCAGTAAAGCATGCTTGTTATACTCACTGTGGAACCTAAGGGGTTAATCCTCTGTTAAAATGCTTTTTGATCCTGACTTTTCTGATCCCCCCTTCTTCCGGTGCACCTCTCTTATCCCCTGATAAGACATATTGTGTAGATACACTCTGTGCATGCTCAGTTTGGTGTGTATTGCTAGTTTTTTTTCTTGTGATGTGATCAGCACATGGCCAATCAGCACTGTCCAGACAGAAGTCAGAGGTTTTGAATCCTCCTAGAGCAGAAAGAAAACTCCTCCTACAAGCTTTAACCAGTGCTCTGCTGTACACTGATAGAAGTCACAAGACTGTTCAAACTGCTGATGAGAAAAGGGATTTAGCAGTTTATATTTACTAAAATAATTGCATTTCCATGTTCTGTGTACTGTGGGAGACCAGACATAGTGAATGCAAGGTCTGGGGAGACCAAATATAGTGAATGCAGGGTTCTGGGAGACCAGATAGAGTGAATGCAGGGTCCGGGAGACCAGATATAGTGAATGCAGGGTCTGGGGAGACCAGATATAGTGAATGCAGGGTCCGGGGAGACCGAATATAGTGAATGCAGGGTTCTGGGAGACCAGATAGAGTGAATGCAGGGTCCGGGGAGACCGGATATAGTGAATGCAGGGTCCGGGAAGACCAGATATAGTGAATGCAGGGTTCTGGGAGACCAGGTATAGTGAATGCAGGGTCCGGGGAGACCAGATATAGTGAATGCAGGGTCTGGGGAGACCAGATATAGTGAATGCAGGGTCCTGGGAGACCAGATATAGTGAATGCAGGGTCCGGGGAGACCAGATATAGTGAATGCAGGGTCCTGGGAGACCAGATATAGTGACTGCAGGGTCCTGGGAGAGCAGATATAGTGAATGCAGGATCCGGGGAGACCAGATATAGTGAATGCAGAGTCCTGGGAGACCAGGTATAGTGAATGCAGGGTCCGGGGAGAACAGATATAGGGAATGCAGGGTCCAGGGAGACCAGATATAGTGGATGCAGGGTCCGGGGAGACCAGGTATAGTGAATGCAGGGTCCGGGGAGACCAGATATAGTGAATGCAGGGTCTGGGGAGACCAGATATAGTGAATGCAGGGTCCGGGGAGACCGGATATAGTGAATGCAGGGTTCGGGAAGACCAGATATAGTGAATGCAGGGTCTGGGGAGACCAGATATAGTGAATGCAGGGTCCAGGGAGACCGGATATAGTGAATGCAGGGTTCTGGGAGACCAGGTATAGTGAATGCAGGGTCCGGGGAGACCAGATATAGTGAATGCAGGGTCTGGGGAGACCAGATATAGTGAATGCAGGGTCCTGGGAGACCAGATATAGTGAATGCAGGGTCCGGGGAGACCAGATATAGTGAATGCAGGGTCCTGGGAGAGCAGATATAGTGAATGCAGGGTCCGGGGAGACCAGATATAGTGAATGCAGGGTCCTGGGAGAGCAGATATAGTGAATGCAGAGTCATGGGAGACCAGGTATAGTGAATGCAGGGTCCGGGGAGACCAGATATAGTGAATGCAGGGTCCGGGGAGACCAGATATAGTGAATGCAGGGTCCGGGGAGACCAGATATAGTAAATGCAGGGTCCGGGGAGACCAGATATAGTGAATGCAGGGTCCGGGGAGAGCGGACATAGTGGATGCAGGGTCCGGGGAGACCAGATATAGTGAATGCAGGGTCCGGGGAGAGCGGACATAGTGAATGCAGGGTCCGGGGAGACCAGATATAGTGAATGCAGGGTCCAGGGAGACCAGATATAGTGAATGCAGGGTCCGGGGAGACCAGGTATAGTGAATGCAGGGTCCGGGGAGACCAGATAGAGTGAATGCAGGGTTCGGGAGACCAGATATAGTGAATGCAGGGTCTGGGGAGACCAGATATAGTGAATGCAGGGTCCGGGGAGACCGGATATAGTGAATGCAGGGTCCGGGAAGACCAGATATAGTGAATGCAGGGTCTGGGGAGACCAGATATAGTGAATGCAGGGTCCAGGGAGACCGGATATAGTGAATGCAGGGTTCTGGGAGACCAGGTATAGTGAATGCAGGGTCCGGGGAGACCAGATATAGTGAATGCAGGGTCTGGGGAGACCGGATATAGTGAATGCAGGGTCCTGGGAGACCAGATATAGTGAATGCAGGGTCCGGGGAGACCAGATATAGTGAATGCAGGGTCCTGGGAGAGCAGATATAGTGAATGCAGGGTCCGGGGAGACCAGATATAGTGAATGCAGGGTCCTGGGAGAGCAGATATAGTGAATGCAGGGTCCGGGGAGACCAGATATAGTGAATGCAGGGTCCGGGGAGACCAGATATAGTGAATGCAGGGTCCGGGGAGAGCGGACATAGTGGATGCAGGGTCCGGGGAGACCAGATATAGTGAATGCAGGGTCCGGGGAGAGCGGACATAGTGAATGCAGGGTCCGGGGAGACCAGATATAGTGAATGCAGGGTCTGGGGAGACCAGATATTGTGAATGCAGGGTCCGGGGAGACCAGATATGGTGAATGCAGGGTCCGGGGAGACCAGATATAGTGAATGCAGGGTCTGGGGAGACCAGATATAGTGAATGCAGGGTCTGGGGAGACCAGATATTGTGAATGCAGGGTCCAGGGAGACCAGATATAGTGTATGCGGGGTCCGGGGAGACCAGATATTGTGAATGCAGGGTCTGGGGAGACCAGATATTGTGAATGCAGGGTCCTGGGAGACCGGATATAGTGAATGCAGGGTCCAGGGAGACCAGATATTGTGAATGCAGGGTTTAGTAACACTTTAACTAAACACTGATATCTGTCCGCCCATAGCAACATCTAAAAAAAATCTCAAACTTTTATTCAGTTGATTTGCCATTTATGTACTGAAATATATGGAAATTGTAATGTCTGCCAAATCTTGCAACCATGTAATGAATTACTGTATGCATTATCATTAAGCATTTGGACAACCACGTGCATTTATTAAAAACCGAGTAATATTTTTTTATTTGTTCATTTTTTTATTTGCAGTAGAATCACATTTTAGTGGATCGTTAACATTACAAAAATATTCTGTCTCTTTTCCATTAATGATGCTAAAAATCTATCCATGGAATCTCTAAGGGGTTCATTTTTATGACTGACACCTGTGTAATCCATACTGAGTTGAAATTCAAACAAGAGACTTCAGTGGGAATTTTTGCTGGTGTAAACATTAGTCTGCCGTGACATTTTCCATGTTGAGCGCATCAAGTGTCCTCACAAAGGTGAGCATTAAAATATTAACTATCGTACTTGGACAGCAAATGGGTGTCCCATTGGAAAGGATATTTTCATCAAGCCCTGCAGCTATTTATGTCACTGAATAAAATTACATGCACTTTAATAAAGCAATTTTCTTTTTATGATTTTATTGAAACAATCCTTTCATTTATGAGTATAGTGTGAAGAAATGCAGCCTAATAAAGCCATTTTATTGAAATAAAATAAAGGGGGAAACAAGGACGTTTTCTGAAGAGTCTATTGCACATAAAGAACAAGACTCAACTTACAAAGGCAATGCTTTGTCTTATCACTTCTGGCCTTGCATTGCTTGGATCCTGAGTTTACGTTTAGTAAGGACGCTCTCTGTGTAGAGATCGTATGGATTTCCTTTAGAAATTTTAGGTTTTTCATTCACAATTAAAAAAGAGGACAAATAACTGGTTCCATCCAATGGCAGTACAGCAGGTGTGAATAACTTGTACAACTATGATCCTCAGGGGCACAATTCTACCCACTTGACCCCCAGTGAAGATCTGAAATTTCTCTCATACATGTAAAAATCTGCTAGAAAATTGCTTAGAATCCGCAAACATTATACTGTATATATATTGTGGCAATTCTGGGCACTCTTACAGTGAGAATCAAGGTTATACCCCAGGATTCTCAACTATACAGGTTGAGGGGCTCCAGAGGGTTTTCTTAATGCAGAGGAAACTGGCTTTTCAGTTTCATCATTTGTCCGTAAAGTCCGTTTTGGGATCTGGAGACTGGAGATTTCAAAGTGATCTGGGAGAGATGAAATCTCCAATCCTGGGTGTCATAAGTTAGCCTGCTGCCCCCTGTTTGTTTAGTCTTGCCTCCTTGCTGTTCTTGTTCCTTCATGTGTGTTGTTCTGCGCTCACCTATGGGCATCATCTGCTATTCCCGGGGTTTTATGTCCTTCCCTTTCATCACTTCCTGTCCCGCCTCCTAGATGGCTTGTCTATTTAAGACATGCTCAGTCTGTCTCACTTTGCCTGAGCAACGGTTGTTGTCGGAGCTCCTCTGTGTTCTACTGAGTATCTGTTATTGTATATCTGTGTACCGACCCCAGCTTCGTCCCTGACACTCCTCCTATATTGTCTATCCGCGTACCGACCCCGGCTTCGTCCCTGACACTCCTCCTATATTGTCTATCCGCGTACCGACCCCGGCTTCGTCCCTGACACTCCTCCTATATTGTCTATCCGCGTACCGACCCCGGCTTCGTCCCTGACACTCCTCCTATATTGTCTATCCGCGTACCGACCCCGGCTTCGTCCCTGACACTCCTCCTATATTGTCTATCCGCGTACCGACCCCGGCTTCGTCCCTGACATTCCTCCTATATTGTCTATCCGCGTACCGACCCCGGCTTCGTCCCTGACATTCCTCCTATATTGTCTATCCGCGTACCGACCCTGGCTTCGTCCCTGACATTCCCCCTATATTGTCTATCCGTGTACCGACCCCGGCTTCGTCCCTGACATTCCTCCTATATTGTCTAACCGCGTACCGACCCCGGCTTCGTCCCTGACATTCCTCCTATATTGTCTATCCGCGTACCGACCCCGGCTTTGTCCCTGACATTCCCCCTATATTGTTTATCCGTGTACCGACCCCGGCTTCGTCCCTGACATTCCCCCTATATTGTCTATCCGTGTACCGACCCCGGCTTCGTCCCTGACATTCCTCCTATATTGTCTATCCGCGTACCGACCCCGGCTTTGTCCCTGACATTCCTCCTATATTGTCTATCCGCGTACCGACCCCGGCTTTGTCCCTGACATTCCCCCTATATTGTCTATCCGTGTACCGACCCCGGCTTTGTCCCTGACATTCCTCCTATATTGTCTATCCGTGTACCGACCCCGGCTTCGTTCCTGACATTCCTAACTTTCCGCCTGTCCTGACCTCGGCTTGCCAACTGGATCTCCTGTGTTCTACTCCCATTGCACCCTGCTCCTGCTAGCGGTCTCTTCTACCTCAGCTGGGTGTACCTGGGGGCCGTGACCTGGTTCCAGTCTGCTCCAAGTCCATCCCCACCATCAGGGGCTCTGGTGAATAAGCAGGCTGGGGCTTAGACTTCGCGCCCTGGGGAACCCCAAGTTGTGGATTTGAGAGCTCACTACCACAGGTGCTAACACTGGGTCCATGTTTTATAATCCCAGCACACTAATTGTACAGTTGTGGGCAGGGCTTTAAATAATAACCTGACTAGGGTTCTGGGCTCCACCCCAACAGACAGGAGGTCATTGCCCAGAAGTCAGGAGAGCTTCACCTAGGAGAGGTGGAAGCTAGAGCAGCAAGAGTCTGCTAGCTGTGTGCAAAAAGCCATTTAGGAAGGAGTCTGCAGGAGACAGCTGTGAGCCTGAAGTGGAAGGCCAGAGTGGCAGAATTGTGTGTACAAGCCAGGAGGCTAGATATCTGTATTTTCTTTGAGGAGTGAATATATATATATATAAGCAGAGGCACTAGAGAATAAAATGTTGGGTGTTGCAATTTTTTTATGTCACACAATATGTGCACAGAAGTTTTTCAAATGCAAATGTTTGGGAAAAAATACACTTTGGAAAATTTTAGTAAACACAATATAATACCCAATTTTTTTAGTAAAGTATAAAAGATGATGTTACGCTGAGTAAATAAATACCAAATATGTCACGTTCTAAAACTGCGCACACCCATGGAATGGCGACAAACTATGGCACATTTAGTTATCCATAGGCGACACTTTAAAAGCCTTTTCAGGTTACTAGTTCAGAGTTACACAGGAGGTCTGGTGCTAAAATTATTGCTGTCACTCTGATGTTCACAGCGATACCTCACATGTGTTGTGCGATCGTTGTTTACATATGCGCATGAGACCTACATGTGTGTTCACATTTGCGTGTGAGATCGGGGAGGATGGGGGTGCTTTTAGATTTTTTAAATTTGTTTAAGTTTATTTTTTTACACTGTACCTTTATTTTATTTTATTTTTTTTAATCAACCTTATTGTTATTAGAAGGGATTGTTCATCCCTTGTTTTGGCATGTGCTGTGACAGGTCCTCTGTTTGGAGAGATATGGGTCTATTAGACCCTATATCTCTCCTCTGGTCTCCAAAACAACTGACATCTGTTTGATCAGAAGCTGTACAAGCCCCTAACAGCTTGTAAATAAATCGAAACTGGAAGTGACCAAATCCTTGCAGCTTCAGGTTTCTGACAACAGAGAAGAATGGACAGAACATTCTTCTCAGTGTATTCAGTCATACCGGTTGCATTGGTTCCAGGCTCCTCGGTGGGATGGGGAGTCCAGGAAAGGCAGCAGTGGAAGGTGGGGGAGACAACCCTTCCGCCGCCTGTATATAGCTCCTCAGATCACTTTGCTAAAAGAGAATAGCCAGCTGTAAAAAAAACACATCCCAGGATCAATATTATACCTGCAACAATGGCCTTGGCGTAATTAATTCAATACAAGGCTATATATACAGTGAAGGAAATAAGTATTTGATCCCCTGCTGATTTTGAATGTATGCCCACTCACAAAGAAATGATCAGTCTAAAAATCAAATGGTAGATGTATTGTAACACTGAGAGACAGAACAGCAACAAAAAATTCAAAAGAAATGCATGTCTAACAAATTATGCACTAATAAAATCAGGGGATCAGATACTTATTTCCTTCACTGTATGTGTATATATATATATATATATACAGCATTTCTTTTGAATTTATATATATATACACATATATATATATACAGTATATACTGTATATAATACTGCGGTATTGAGGCAGTTAAAGCAGACAAAATATTTTTGGTTGGTAAACGTCGCCATATTTGATAAGAACCTATAGGCCTTTAAAGGTTTTGGTAAGTTATTCACATAAATGCCATCAGTTTAAAAAGGAACTAGTGCCATACAGTTTTCCATTTACATGCAGGCTAAGTAATAAGTATAACTCTTGTAGGTATTTCATATTCCTCACAGAGATCACAATGCCCCCCCCCCCCCTTATAATGACTTCATCCAATTTTCACTTTAGAAGGACAGCACCATATTGAGTGACCAAATCAAAAGTCCCTGCACCAGCAATAGGCATAATGGTTTCCCAAAACATTTGCCTGTGAATATGTGCCCATGATTTACCAGATCACCAGAATCATGTTTTATATTATTTATTTATTTATTTTGGTGGCAGCTGGCTAAAGCTGGGTGGTGGCCAAGAAAGCATGCTATTGGAAATTGGACTTATTTGAGCAAGTGATCCAACCAACAGACCCTGTAATCATTGCTGCCATTGGTTTTGCATGAAAAAAGTCAACATAAGCCTTCCCCATCATCCTTCGAGAGATGTTCACAGAAAGGGTCATGCCAACACAGAGATGCCAATAATTCAAGACTTTATTTTACAAAGATAAAAACTGACACCTTTTCAATCAAATTCTCAAAAGTGGGCCATACCACAGGAGAGGCAAGTCAATACTCCACCTTTCAAAGGAAAGGAATGTCACCTCTCCAGCAAAGTTCACAAAAGAGAATCATATCAAGACTGATCCATCTAGTCAAGTCAGGACAGTTTACAAACTTGGTTTACTGCAACACAAACTTCAAACTGGCCACATGGCTTGTACATTCTCCTTCTCCAGCAAAATGGCAAATGGATGGCAGGAAGACCCAGTGTTTGTCTGTTATCACTAGAGATGAGCGAATCGAACTTGGCGAAGTGGAATTCGTTTCGAATATTAGGAAAAATTTGATTCGCACCGAATCCGAATATTAGCAAACTTCGGATGCGCGAATCGAATTTTTCCAGATCTGCCGATTTTCATCCCTTCTACAGCCGGCAAAAAGTGTCCCTGCAGAGAGCTCCACTATTTCTGACAGTTTTCTGACAGTTCCTTCACATTTACAGCGGTTGAAACATTGTATCTGTTTCCATTTAGGATACAGATGTTTTTATTCGGAAACAAATAGATACAATGTTTCAACCGCTGTAAATGTGAAGGAACTGTCAGAGAACTGTCAGAAATAGCGGAGCTCTCTGCAGATACACTTTTTGCTGTACTGGAATTCTTCTTCTTTTCATTCTTCTTCTTCTTTTCATTCTTCTTCTTCTTTTTTTCATTCTTCTTCTTCTTTTCATTCTTCTTTTCATTCTTCTTCTTCTTCTTTTCATTCTTCTTCTTCTTCTTTTCATTCTTCTTTTCATTCTTCTTCTTCTTCTTTTCATTCTTCTTTTCATTCTTCTCATTCTTCTTTTCATTCTTCTTTTCATTCTTCTTCTCATTCTTCTTTTCATTCTTCTTCTTCTTCTTCTTTTCATTCTTCTTCTTTTCATTCTTCTTCTTCTTCTTTTCATTCTTCTTCTTCTTCTTTTCATTCTTCTTTTCATTCTTCTTCTTCTTTTCATTCTTCTTCTTCTTCTTTTCATTCTTCTCATTCTTCTTTTCATTCTTCTTTTCATTCTTCTTCTTCTTCTTTTCATTCTTCTTCTTCTTCTTTTCATTCTTCTTCTTTTCATTCTTCTTCTTCTTCTTTTCATTATTCTTCTTCTTCTTTTCATTCTTCTTTTCATTCTTCTTCTTCTTCTTTTCATTCTTCTTTTCATTCTTCTCATTCTTCTTTTCATTCTTCTTTTCATTCTTCTTCTTCTTCTTCTTTTCATTCTTCTTCTTCTTCTTTTCATTCTTCTTTTCATTCTTCTCATTCTTCTTTTCATTCTTTTTTTCATTCTTCTTCTTCTTTTCATTCTTCTTCTTCTTCTTTTCATTCTTCTTCTTCTTCTTCTTCTTCTTCGTCGTGCCCCGTGACTGCCCAAATGAGTGAAGTGTGCGGTGATTCTAAGATCGACGGCACTCATCTGCATGTCATACTGACTGACAGTATTATTTCTCTTCCCCAGCAGACTCCAAGGGCATTTAAATTAAAGGTACAGTGTTCTGCACTAATATAAAGGCTCTTTGAAGCCTAGAAACCCTTTTAATAAGTTAAATTCGCAGCGAATAAATTCGCATCGAATCGAATTTCTCCCGCAAATTCGGCGAATCAGCCGAATCGAATTTTTGAATAATTCGCTCATCTCTAGTTATCACTATTATTAATGTTCAATTGACATGCTAGCTCTGGGCTCTTAGCTGTTTTGTTATGTTATGATTGAGCCATGTTGAAATCAAATTTATCAGTATCATATGACAGATGGACTCCATTTTTTAGTAGCTTACTGTAAATTCACATGGCTCAGCGATAAGTGCTCCAACAAGAGAACTGGTTATGACTGTAATAGTAATGGGTAAATCTGTCTGGGTTTGATTCTCCCAGGGTTTGATGAATCTTGGAGGCTTAGAGGTGATTCCCATTGAAGCCTTTGGGGGGGGGGAATTTATAGGACTAACAAGTGCCTACCACTTTGTGGACTTATGTCTTTAATTTTGATCTGACAGGTTTATTATGCTCCAGCAAGATAGTTTCCGGAGCTCAGATGCTGGACACGCTGGTCTCAGCTCCTTCCAGTGCAGAGTCAGTGCAGCTACTATCTGTGCCCCTATCCTCCTCCTGCCCAATCACAAAAGCCTTTGCGTTATGTGAGCTCATTCACAAAATTCTAAAACTTCTGTAAAATGGTAGCAAAGCGGAGGTGCGGGCATAGCTTCTCTCTTCACAGCCCAGAGCGTTTGGACTATAATCTCCAGCAGAGCCCTAAACCTGTCAGATATAAATGAATAGCAATAGGTCTGCAAGGTGGCAGGCACCTGGTTGGACTTAACTCATGGTGAGCCTGTACGTATTACAAAGTTGCTGAATTCCTGGAACTCAGCTTTAAAAAAAAAAAGGCCGTATCAACATAAAATAAAAATATACAAAACCCACAAAGAAATGGAAACCCTAAATACCACCCCCATAACGCAAACCTATCTTTTTTTAAGAGAAGCCTTTCAGAGAAAAAAAGTTTGCTATGGACAGGACAGAAGCTAAAAGTGACCAATGATTTCAAATCAACCACAAAATAAAATAAAAGCACAACCCCCCCCCCCCCCCCAATAATAGCAAATAGAGCATCAAACAGGTTGATTGCCCAAATAGCTAATAGTCAGAATTAAAGTATAAGTTCTGAACTGACCTTAGTCTCTAAATTTGGCAGTTAATTGTTCCAGAGCAGGGTCAGGCACGACAGATCTTTTGCCAGAACATGAATTTATTACTGTATTTATCTTAATTTAGTATAACTGTGTAGACATAACATTTAAGTAATTTTGTAGACATAACTTTTAAGTATTTTGACTGGCCCTGACACTTCAGCTTGAGATTCAGGGGTTAGATTTCACCTGCTGGCAGGGTCGGACTGACAACTCATGGGGCCCCCGGGCAATAGGGGATCATGGGGCCCCTATGTCCTTGCCCAAACTCAAAAAATCCTATGAAAAAGGTACCAGGGGCATCTCATGGGGCCCCCTACTGACCCCGGGCCTTTAGGCAGTGCCTGAGTTTCCAAATGATCAGTCTGCCCCTCCCTGCTGGTATCCTGTTAACATTTATGCAAGGTCCTGAACTAAGATATATGAGAATGTTTAAAGGAGCACACATTTTTACAGAAATACCCAATCATGTGCAGAGAAAAAGAAATAAGAATTTACTTTATACATGTTTGGATAGTTTACTGAGCTAAGTGAAAAATATATTGCTTTAGTCTTGGTAGTAGTGCTGGAGGCGATGATTACTGTTGTGCTGTCTATGTCCCATAGTGCTCTGGGAGTCCTTTATCATCTATTAAAGGTTTCTTTGTAAAACAAAAGATTGTATACATACAGTAAAAAAATGATATAAAAAAATGAGTGTACAAATGTATAAAAACAAAAAAAAAACTATTGACCAAGAAAAATAATGAATATAAAATATTATACATGTGTATACTGTACAATAAATACAGTCAGATTAGGTTACATTTACAAATATCAAAACTTATAACTATAACAAAAGAAACCGCTGAGAGCTCATAAATGTCTAATAAATGTCTTCCCTTTTTAACTTTTTTGGCCTCACTGATCCTTTTCATCCAATGTCAGCAGCTTTTTAACACTCTCCTTCGGAATATAGGTTAGTCTTCCCATGTTGCCAGATAATGATCTGCATTGCAGTAGGCACACATTCCTCCGTTCGCCCGCATCAAGGCCTGCACAGTAGTCACAGTTGGATATAATTCTACTTTTCAAGGATGGTTTAGCAACTGGCTTTCCTCTTGGGTTTCCAGAAGAAGCTATCATTTATGACCCAGTGGTACTTCTGCCCTGGAGTTACTTTATCTCCGCTCTTATGGTGCTCCAGATTTAAGAGATGGCTTAATAATACGCTGATGAAATTTTACGAACAAGGTGAACCGAAGAGAAAAATGTTTTCACTATTACTACTCTCGTTTTGGGAGCTGGCGTCCGTCCCATGGAAGAGATTAACCCTGCTCTCAAAAAGACAAAATAAGAAAAAATGAATGGCAAGGGATTGGGACTTGAGATTATAATTGTAATTCTACATCTTCCCCAGATCATGTTGAAACTACTGTTCATGGATCAAAAGGTAGAAGTGATTTTACAAGACTAGTTTGTCCTTCCTAACCAATAAACTTTTAAACTACAGGTTTTTTGGTTACATGGCACATTTAGGTCCCGTATACATGTGGTTCCAGTGAATACATTTATAATAACATTTTAGTCCCTTCATCAACAGGAAAGTCCATCTAAAACTCATAATGAATTTGTTTGTAGATGCTGGTGAATTAGCCCACATACTGGTTTCTTATACTTTTCACGGACTCTCTTGGTGAGTAGGGATGAGCTTGGGCATGTTTGAATAGTCTGAACCCACATGAGCTAGCTCACCAGGAAGCTATGACCAGTACATGGCCAATCCTTCTCTGACCGGGGCATTCTCTGACCCACAGTCACACGCATACAAGAAGCCTGTATACGTGCAACTGTGGGGCTGGGGAATGTCTGAGCAACACATGATTGGCCCAACACTGTGACAGCTCTCTGGTGGCTTGCTCATGCGAGTTTGGACTAGGATCCAAACATGCCCGATCTCATTCCTATTGGTTAGATCTTCTGTAGAGCTGCTGTGCCTGTTATAACAGCTTCCTACAGTCCCTGCTGGATTTTTTTAACTTAAATTATAGTATTCCCTTCTTCTACTCTTATACAAAAAGAGCAATTTTTTTGTCACTGTGGCAGTTTTTCCATTGCGCCCTGCCTAGTATAACTGTTGACACCAACGTCAGTTGTCTACATAAAGGACACAGGGCCCAACCCAAGCCCCACTCCTGTTGAAATCACAGCCAGGAGATCAGTGAACCATTCACAATCTCTTCACCATTTCTGAACATTGAAGCCAACACTCACACTGGCGATGCCAAATTAGTAAAGGTATGGCAGAAATAGGGAGGGAAGGAGATCACGTTTTTGAACCTGTAGAAGCGATCACCTCAACACTAAAGCGACAGGCTACAGGTCAAAATATTTGCCATGGTGTATTACATAGGCCATTGGCCAACTAGAAGATGGTATTTCAATAATGTACACAATACATCCTTAGCAGTCAGAGGATTACATAGGGGTACATTTTCTAAATCTGGAGCACTCAGAATCTGGTGTAGCTGTGCGTGGTAGCCAATCAGCTTCTAACTTCAGCTTATTCTATTAAGCCTTGGCAATAAAACATGGAAGCTGATTGGGTTCTGTGCAGAGCTGCATCAGATTTTTCACTCTCCAGTATTATTCAATCAACCCCATAGTGTTTTTTTCATTTATACCTTCCTGCAACAAAGCTTTATTAGGTTTTATGAGGTATCTATAAAGGCAAGTTCCAGTTTGGTGATAATGGAGCACAGTGGCTTAGAGGGGCTCAGTGGTTGGCACTTCTGCCTTACAGAATTATTGGGTCTTGATTCAAATCTCGGTTTGGAAATTATCTGCATGCGGTTTACATGTTCTTCCTGTGCTTGTGTAGATTACCTCCAGCATGCCAAAGCCATGCTGGTAGGTTAATTGGTTCATGACTAAATTGGTTCATATATGTGTAGATGGGATAGGGACCTTAGATTGTAAGTTCCTTCAGGGCAAGGACTGTTGTAAATGAATAGTGTGTAAAATGCTTCATGAATGGATGGTGCTACACAAACACATGCAAGAAAAACAGATTTAGATAAATAATGATTCCTGAGATAATACACTGCTTCAGGAGAAATGTGGGATTTTAGTGGATAAATACGTATCTAAAATAATCCAGTCCAGTACGTAAAATCTCATATAAACTTCAAAGGAAACCTATGGTCACAACATACCCTTTCATTTGATAACATCAGCATTGTGATACCAATACATACAATAGTTATTTTTGACAATTCGATATAAGTTTACTTGAAAAATCTTCTTTGATGTTCTCAGTTCTGACTGTCTCCTGGCCATCTCTTTCCACAACTTCCTGGATTCCCCGCATGCATTGCAGTTTATCTTTTATTTCTAAGGACTATATATCCCACGGTACCTTTCTGCCTGCAAGCAGTGATTCCTGTACTGACTCCTTGTGACACAGCAGTGCCTACCCACAGGGCATAGTGACTATGTGTTACCAGGACTTTTTATTCTCAGAGAATGGGTGCAGGTGCTCCCCTCCTCCCGGAGTCACTCTATGTCTCTACCCCCTACCCACCTCCGAGCACCATTTCTTGTGTCCGCCCCTACCCACCTTCGAGCACCATCTCTTGTGTCCGCCTCTATCCACCTCCAAGCACCATCTCTAGTATCCGCCCCTACCCACCTTCGAGCACCATCTCTTGTGTCTGCCTCTATCCACCTCCAAGCACCATCTCTAGTCTCTGCCCCTACTCACCTTCGAGCACCATCTCTGGTCTCTGCCACTATCCAACGCCGAGCACCATTCTTTGACTCCACCTCTCACCTAACTCCTACTACCACCCCCTCTAGAGAATACAGAACAAGGCATAATATTGTGATGCTAAGTAATTTGTATGGAATTTGTTAATGGTAAAAAAACCCCACTAAAATAGATCCCCTGCAGCCAGCAACATTAGACCCCCCCCAGCAAGCAATAGTTTCCCCCTAGCAAAAATATCCCCCCCACCCTCCACAAACAACATAAGATTCCCCAGGATAAGAAATAGGTCTACCCAAGCAATAGACCCTTGCTACCAACATGGAAGAAAAATATATTTGAAATATATTTTTTAAATATTCTTCCCAAATATATTGCCATATATTTGAAATACTATAATTTTGGCCATATTCAATATATTTCAAAATATATTTCAATAAATATATATATTATACTGCATGTTGTAGTGTGTTTTTTATATATTACAAAATATATTAAAAATATTTAAAAAAATATATATTTTTTAAATATATTCTTCAGATGTTTTTTAACATATAAAAAAGTAATTTTAGCATATATTTTACATATATTTGTAAATGCATTCTAAAAATGTAGATTTGTATTTTTAAAGACATACAGTATATTTGAAATGTATTTTTAAAAATATTTTTCATATATTTTGTAATAAAAACGCATTTCAACATACAGTATATATTTATATATATATATATATATATATATTGAAATATATTAAAATATATTGAACATGGCCAAAAATGTAGTATTTCAAATATATGTCAATATATTTGGGAATAATATTTTTAAAATACATTTCTAATAAATTTTTCTTCCATATGAGTAGCAACAATAGATCCCTCAGCAGCTAGCATCAATAGACTATTCAGCAGCTAGCATCAATAGACCATTCAGCAGCTAGCAACAATAGAACCCCCCCCATAAAAAAGCCCCCTCCTACCACAGTAGATCCCCTCATCAAAACTAAACCCCCCAGAGACAATAGATGCTCCAATAGCCAGCATCACCAGACCCTCCAGCAAATCCTAACACCCCTAACCAACATGTACTTTCAGTACTGGAGGTGCAGGAATTGCGTACCACCTGAAAAAAGACCTGCATGCCACAGAATTCAAGAAAATAAATGTGTGGAGATTGTCGCAAAGTAAGTTGACAAACTTCAAGCTTGCTTGGATCCCCTGTTTGGCACCTCTCTACGCTGTTACCTTCTCAGCAATTATCAAAACGGTACTCCAATGGTTTAAACTGCCTATATTTCAAAAAAGAGAGAAGAGGAATCCCCTCATAGTGTAAAACTGTAAGCTTTATTAAAAAGGTTCCGTATAAAAAAGGATTATGGCCATAAAGAACTACAAGAATGTACAGGCAATCCCTCCTCTGGTCCTGCAGAAGCCGCTGACTCCTCAGCGTGCATTTCACGCTAGAGCGGAAGTGACATACAGGAAGTTCTGCTTCACGCGTTTCGTCATCAATATGTGACGTCTTCAGAAGCTGGAAGTCATGGTGTTCACCTCTCAGATATAAACTTTACATTCCTGAGACCGCCCATACCTCACAATTTACATAATCTCTGAAATATCGCTAAAAATGAGAAAAACAATCAAGAAGTAACGCCTTGTAAGCTGTTTCATTTAGGTAGATCATATATATATATATATATATATATATATATATATATATATATATAAATATTCAGGTTTATATGAAAAAACAGGTCCCACCATAATGTCTGGTAAATGTATTTACCAATGCCATCTTGTGGATTAAAATAATATCACCACTACCCCTCTAAATATATAACCCCATTTACTCTCCTATACTTAATTAAAGTATCTGAACTCCATATTACATAGTTAGTGTGGCTGAAAAAAGACAAAAGTCCATCCAGTTCAACCATTAAAAAAAAAAAAAGTTATACTGTAATCCTACACCCACAGTTGATCCAGAGGAAGGCAAAAAAACCCAGCATGATCTCATTTGCTCCTGCAGGGAATAAAAACCTTCCTGATCCCCCGAGAGGCAATCGGATATTCCCTGGATCAACTTTACCTATAAATGTTATATCCAGTTATATTCTGTGTATCTAGGAAAGAATCCAGGACTTTTTTAAAGCAATGAGTCAAATATTAGTGAGTCAAATTATATAAAACTGCTCTAACCCATTATAGACTTCTATAAATGGTCCTCTGTTGTCCCTATCAGGAGGCCAGTCCAGAGCAATGACATGTCACCAACATGAGAGGGAGTGCCTGTAGACTGGATGTGTCTGAAAGTGACTGCAGGAGATTAGCAGCAATGGGATGAAAAAAAAAAATTAAAAACAATTGAGAAATGAGTTTGCGAGAAGCCATGTGGGGGACACAGTAAATATGTGAAAGAAGGTGCTCTGGTCAGATGAGACCAAAATTGAACTTTTTGGCCTAAAAGCAAAATGCAGTGTGTGGCAGAAAACTAACACTGCATATCACCCTGAACACACCATCCCCACTGTGAAACATAGTGGTGGCAGCATCATGTTGTGGGGATGCTTTTCTTGAGCAGGGACAGGGAAGCTGGTCAGAGTTGATGGGAAGATGGATGGAGCCAAATACAGGATGATCTTAGAAGAAAACCTATTAGAGTCTGCAAAAGTCTTGATACCGGGGCGGAGGTTCACCTTCCAGCAGCACAACGACCCAAAACATCCAGCCAGAGTTACAATGGAATGGTTTAGATCAAATCATATTCATGTGTTAGAATGGCCCAGTCACAGTCCAGACCTAAATCCAATGGAGAATCTGTGGCAAGACTTGAAAATTGCTGTTCCCAGACACTCTCTGTCCAATTTGACAGAGCTTGAGCTTTTTTGCAAAGAAGAATGGGCAGAAACAGGGGTGGACTGACAACTCATGGGGACCCCGGGCAATAGGGGATCATGGGGCCCCTGTGTCCTTGCCCAAACTCAAAAAAGCCTATGAAAAATGTACCAGGGGCATCTCATGGGGCCCCCTACTGACCCCGGGCCAACGGGCAGTGCCCGAGTTTCCAAATGGTAAATCCACCCCTGGGCAGAAATGTCCGTCTCTAGATG
Organism: Staurois parvus; assembly: GCF_062004578.1. Lineage (NCBI taxonomy): Eukaryota > Metazoa > Chordata > Amphibia > Anura > Ranidae > Staurois > Staurois parvus. The sequence goes on along the minus strand of NW_028317980.1, from coordinate 5,041,070 downwards.
TGCAAAGCTGGTAGAGACATCCCCAAAAAGACTTGCAGCTGGAATTGCAGTGAAAGGGGATCCTACATAGTATTGACTCCGGGGGCTGAATACAAATGCCGCCACACTTTTCACAGATTCATTTATAATAAATTTTGAAAACCATTTATCACTTTCCTTCCACTTCACAATTATGTGCCACTTTGTGTTGGTCTATCACATAAAATCCCAATAAAATACATTTACGTTTTTGGTTGTAACATGACAAAATGTGGAAAATTTCAAGGGGTATGAATACTTTGTTAACCTCCTTAGCGGTATTCCCGAGTGTAGCTCGGGGTAAAATGTCAGTACCAAAAGCGGTAACCCCGAGCTACACTCGGGCTTACCATGCGGCCCTGCATAGGGAGTCCCTGCAGAGCTTACCTTGTCCTTCGCTCTCGCGATGTGTCCCCTGCAGCTTCCCCGGCCATCTCCTCCAGCTGATGTCGGCATCTGGCGGTGGGAAATTTGAAAATTAAAAAAAAAATTCATTTTTTCAAAACGATTTTACATAGTAAAACATTGCTGTTTCAACCCATTTCACATACATTTTGTCCCGAGTGCTTTGTCCTGTCCCCTGTCTGCATTTTGACTGTTCTTTCTCCCTGGAAACTTAGAAAAGTCCATGGCGTCCAAAAAGTGTCCCTTTAGGTCAAAATCAGTTTTAGATCAGCTAGAGAACAGCGATAGTAAATCAGAACCACTTGCAGAATTGAGTGATAATGATTCGTGGGGGAAATTCATCATCAGACACTGAAAACGATTCTGCGACTTTGCTCAGTGATGTGCGAACTTGGCGCTATATTTCAAATTTCAGTGTTTTTGATTTGATTATATTATTGAATTAAATGTATTATTAGGATATTATTATTTTTTATGATTATTTATTAAATTATAATTTATGATTTTGTGTTTCAAATTTTATCATACCCGGGATGTTTACTAGACTCTTGTTCGGACAGATTTCAGTGAGTTATTCCTAAAAATTACAGCCTACAATAAAAAAAACTACATATTTCCATGCAAAATGATGGTACCGCTTTCAGCACCATAAATCTGAAATAATCATACCACTAGGGAGGTTAAGGCTCCAGTTCAGGGGCGGACTGACCATTTGGAAACTCGGGCACTGCCCGAGGGCCTGGGGTCAGTAGGGGGCCCCATGAGATGCCCCTGGTACCTTTTTCATAGGCTTTTTTGAGCTTGGGCAAGGACACAGGGGCCCCATGATCCCCTATTGCCCAGGGGCCCCATGAGTTGTCAGTCCGTCCCTGCTCCGGTTGTAGTAAATCAACCCCAATGTTTTAGCAGACTACACAGCGTTCAGTTAAGGTTTAGATCCCCTTTAACATCGGGAAAAGATATACCACGTCTATGCAATAGTTTTATTTCCATATTGAAGGTTTTGATGAGCAAATGATTGTGATCATGTAGCGAAGATATAACTCAAACAAGAAAGAAATAACTGAAATCAGGCTGGCAAGGATGTCAGTAAAAACCATCCCCTATATTGCTCAGTGTTTTTATCAAATAGTTTCTATAGCTACTTGCTAATCTCTTTACCTTGCCTTCCTCCCTTATCTGAGCAGGGTCCCGGAATCAAACAGCATAAAAAATGACTTTAAATGCAATATTCCCTTAGAAAATCTCCCTGGAGTTCCCACATTCATCTCTCAGTCATAGCTATCCTTTTTTTTTTCTTCTTGTTTTGTTCCTTGATGTTCTTCTTTTAAACATTCATAGCACGTGGTTATACAGATCAGGGGTTGGCAATAACATTTTGACAAGGCCAAATTTTGCCGTTGCTACTAATTGTTGCTTATTGTTTTACTTTTTTAAAGCACATATTGGTCCGAAAACTGTAGCTTTTACTTTTCGGTTGATTTAGACAGTTATTGTCTCCTGGATTTTTACTATTGTCTGCGATCCTAGTAGTGAGATTTCTCCCACTCTTGGCCCCACCACATCAGTCAAAAGTCCCAAGAAGGAAGGGCCAGTGGCATTATAATATTTTTATTGTTTTGTCCTCGCTACACGTTTCCCTGTGTGTAAACTCTCCTATTCTGCAATAAGCCAGACTGAATGTAATCTTGAAGCTTTATTAACAAAACAGGGTGGGTGAAACTATTAAGAAAAAAGACAGATAAGAAGTACATATAATCAATGTAAGAACATACATAAAACACAATGAATAGCTAGGCTATAGATGGCGATAAGTGATTCTCACCAGCGATGCTGCCTTTTAGGGGATGCAATGGGATGCAAGTTTTAGTCCACAACATGTGCTCTGATAGCTGGCTCCTTCTCTCCCAGTTTTTTTTCTTTTATAAATTGTAGATTATAATATTTTCATTGTTTGTCCTCGCTACACGCTTCCCTGTGGGTAACTTGACATGCAGCTAAACTCTCCTATTCTGCAATAAGCCAGACTGAATATAATCTTGAAGCTTTATTAACAAAACAGGGTGGGTGAAACTATTAAGAAAAAAGTCAGATAAGAAGCACATACAATCAATGTAAGAACTTACACAATACACAATGAATAGTTAGGCTATAGATGGTGATAAGTGATTCTCACCAGCGATGCTGCCTTTTAGGGGATGCAACGGGATGCAAGTTTTAGTCCACAACGTGCTCTGATAGCTGGCTCCTTCTCTCCCAGTTTTTTTTTTTTTTAAATTGTAAATTTTTATTGAGGGCTGAAGCCCAATTTTACACATATACAAGGGAGTGGGCACACCCACAGATATATGAATGTTAACATAATAAAAAAAACAAATACATAAACTATAAACAGACAACATAAACAAGCACAAGACAATAGCATGGTTGAAAAATACTTGCTAAAAAAGGATTGGTCCCAGGGCTCCAGACAGCAGTAAACTGGCCAGAGTAGTCTCCTGCTAGAGCAGTGAGAAATTCCATTTCACGTACAGCGGAAATTGTTTGCAGTAAGTGGCTTAAAGTGGGGACTTCTACAGGCTTCCAAAATCTAGGTATCACCCGTCTAGTGGCCGTTAAAATATGTAAGCTCAATCATTTTTTTAAATTCTTGGGGACCAAGGAGATAATGCAAAGGGTCCAGAGGAAGGATGACATCTTGTACCCATTCCAAAACCATTCTAACCAACTCCCAATAGCTTTTAATCAGAGCAACAAACCAGAAGATGTGAGCTTCTCCAAGTTTTTAAGATGGAGTCAGAGCTCCAAAGATGCATCTCTTTTCTTTCTCTCAGAATTATGGGACTTTTTATTAACTCTTATCTAAACAGTCTAGTTTCTGTAAAACAGTAAATGTGTTACTGGCTCCATCTCGTGGTCAAATTTGATACTGCAGCCAGGACTGGCATAACATACAGTATATTCCCCTGCCGAAGTCAGAACAGTCATCCCTACCCAAATTAAAGTGATCATTTAAAAAAAAAAAATCATATTTACTTGCTCTGTGCACTGATTTTGCAGAGAGCAGCCCTGATCCTCCTCTTCTTGGGTCGCCTGCCAGCGCTTCTGGCTCCTCCCACTGTTGAGCACTCCAATACCAAGGCTATGGAGGTACTTGTGCAAGCTTGCTTCCAAGTTAGCTCTGTGTGTCCATGAGACACTGAGCACATCTTGGCTCCACCACCCCCCCACTCCCTCCTCACTGGCTGTGTCTGATCCAATGAGGTGGGAAAGAGTGGAGAGAGCCTCTGGTCTCATGCACATCACTGGATCAAAATCAGGCTCAGGAAAGTAAAAAGGGGGGGGGGGTTGAGGGAGGGGGTGGGATTTCAGATTATACTGCACTGTTTACAAAGCTACCCCTGAACATCTTTGGATCTCTGTAAATATGTAAAATTCTGTAAAACGTCTGGTATGTATTATAACTTTGTATGAACATATGGTAATGGATAGTCTTTTAATCCCTTCACGCCTAAGGGTAAAACAAATCTAAATGCCTAAGCACAATTTTGCAACATTGACATGTTAGTAAAACCGTTCATATCATCACAACTATTTTGTACATCCAGGTGAATTATACCACTTTTTTTTCAGGACAAATTGGGTTTTCATTTGGTAGTAAATGGTAAGGGATATCACCTGATTTTTTTTATTATCAAAGGAAAACTGGCCCAAAATAGTAAAAACAAAAAGGTATTTAGCTGTGTGTTTCTTGTTGCTACCATAACCTACCACCAAAGAACAACCCAAAATAAATTATCAAGCTCTTGACGATCGCAGCGATACCATATATGTGTATGTTGTTTGTTGTTTGTACCCGTAGTACAACCCAGAAACAGTGCGCATTTTGTTTTTTTCTTTTTTATCTAAAACACACTGTCATTGACACTAACTGACACTGATACCAATTTTTTTTAAATCCTGACCTTTGACCCTGACCTTTTGACATAGACCTTTGCCCCTGACCTTGACCCAAACAATAACCCTAGCACTGAACTAGATCAAACCTTGATCTAGGTATTTTTCTTTATTTTTTCTTATATTTTTTAATATTTATTTATTTATCTTTTTTTTTTTTTTTTTACAAACATTTTTTTCTCTCTGTGCCAGGAGTTAGAGAGATACAATGTATCTCTTCTCCATTCATAGAGAGAGAAAAAAACAAGGGGGCTGAGCTGCACAGTGACTGATCACTGTGATAGCCAATCAGAGGCTATCACAGCGATCATGTGACTCGGAATTGGGAGTCCCGGGTCCCGATCGTTAGAACGTCAGTGATACCACGGTCTTTGTGCTGGGAGCGCACCGTGCGGTGCGCTCCCAGCACAAAGACAGGTACTCAAATATGCGACCCCATGGAAAAAAGCCCAGTTCTGTGAGGTCGTAAATTTGTTTGACGTCGGCGTCAAGGGGTTAATATAAGGAAAAACATTGTTATGACGATATTGGAATAAAGAGTATTGTACTTTTAATATATGTTTCTTCTGCCTCTAAAGTCCCATTTACATAGGGGGAATTTATCTTTGTATGGGGACAGATAAACAGGTACAACTTATGTAGAAGGATTTGTTTACTCTCTGTGCATCACCTGAGGATAGTCACTTCAATGTGTATATTTATGGCTTTACAATCACTTTAATGTAAGGCCAACACTCATTGCATATACCTAAAATAAAACTAGGTTTTGGAAGATATCATAGCGATGTTCTGGGTTGTCAAAAGACACTACACTCTGCTGCACCCATTTGTCAAGCAAAACTGCTTTCACTGCCCTGGGAGGACAAACATGCAAAGATTTCATTGGCAGCAAAATTCTGAGCAACCTCTGCCCTTAATGCACTTAATGGAGAGAAAGGTTTAATTTAAAAGAGTTCATCATAAATGATCTTTTTCACCCCTTTTCCCTCGGTGTTAGATGTGATCCCCCAGGTGGCTGCATGAGTTAACATCTTCATCTCAGGATCTGGTCCTTGGTCTATGATAACAGAAAAAATGGGACACCAGCCTGCTCATCTTTTATTGGTGAACTTAAAATGATGTGAGATGATTTAGGGGTGCAGGAGTTTACCCAGTAAATGTACACAGAAAGGCAGTGGCGTCCCTAGGCAGGTGCGGGGGGTGACACCTATTGCACGGGGTGACACTGGACCCGCTCCACGAGCTGCATAAAAAGGAAACGTTTTAAAGCAAGCCGATGATCCTCACAAGGTGGATCGGATCTGCAGATTGAGCATAATGGATCGGAGTCCGATCCATTATGCTCCCCAATCCGCACATCCCATCCATCCTGCGGGGATCGTCGGCTTGCTTTAACCTCCCTGGCGGTATGATTCTTTCCGATTTTTGGTGCTGAAAGCGGTACCATTATTTTGCATGGAAATATGTTGTTTTTTTATTGTAGGCTGTAATTTTTAGGAATAACTCACTGAAATCTGTCCGAACAAGAGTCTAGTAAACATCCCGGATATGATAAAACTTGAAACACGAAATCATAAATTATAATTTAATAAATAATCATAAAAAATATTAATATAATAATAATACATTTAATTCAATAATATAATCAAACCAAAAACACTGAAATTTGAAATACAGAGGCAAATTCGCACATCGCTGAGCAAAGTCGCAAAATCGTTTTCAGTGTCTGATGACGAATTTCCCCCACGAATCATTATCACTCAATTCTGCAAGTGGTTCTGATTTACTATCGCTGTTCTCTAGCCGGTCTAAAACCGCTTTTGACGTAAAGGGACGATTTTTGGACGCCATGGACTTTTCTAAGTTTCCAGGCAGAAAGAACAGTCAAAATGCAGGCAGGGCGCCGGACAAAGCACTCGGGACAAAATGTATGTGAAATGCATTGAAACAGCAATGACAGCAAAAATGTCATTTTTAAAAAATTTCAAATTTGCCTCCGGTTCCGGCACCCGTACGTCCCGACTTCACAGGGACCGGAACACAGAAGCCGGATGCCGGCATCGGCCAGAGGAGATGGCCGGGGACACTGCAGGGGACACATCGCGGGAGCGAAGGACAAGGTAAGTGCTGCAGAGACCCCCAGAGCAACGCCGCATGGTAAGCCTGAGTGTAGCTCGGGGTTACCGCTCTTGGTATTGAAATTTTACCCCGAGCTACACTCGGGATAACCGCTAGGGAGGTTAAAACTTTCCTTTTCGTGGAGCTCGTGGAGAGCTCAGTTAACCCTGAAAGACTGTGGCTGTTTTTACAGGGTCATAGACCTGTCTAGCTTTAACAGAACCAGTAATTAGCAAGATTCTTCCCTTTCAAAGATCTCCTTCTATTAGTATTGCTATTATCGAGAGTACCTGTCCTTTCTCCAGGGGTGTCCCTATGGTTGGTGTCACCCGGTGCGTTAACACTTGGTGTCACCCCTCTGACAATCCCCGCAGGATGGATTGGATCTGCGGATTGGGGAGCATAATGGATCGGACAAGCCTCTACGGGACAATCACAAAGTCTCCCTAGTGGCAGCTTCTATGTAGAGGAGAGATAGCTGACAATGGCTGGAAATGTCTGGGAGATGATATCACCCATAGGCTCACTATGAGGCATCTGTTGTCAGCTTCCCCTCCTCTACACAGAAACCACCACTGACAGCTGAACATGGGACCCAACCAGAGCGGCTTCAGAATAAGTAAGTATGTAGATCTTTTCTTTACAGAGTTAGATAGAATAGTCTTAGAATAGGGGTGGGAGTAGGTTTAGCCTTAGTTAGGATTTGCCTGAATTTTAACTATAAGTCATTTGGCCCCTGGGGCACATGCCCCAGACTGAGGAAAGGCACAAGTAAAAAGACATTCTAAAAACACATCCTGCCCAGGACGAGAGAGAACCCTTTGGAAAGGTGACCAAAATATTTCTCGGCTTCCTATACTCTGAACAACATCATCAGGAATTGGTTGAGTCCGATACATAATAATAACTCACAGTCTTCCTTCCCATCCTGCTTACTGGAACTTCCTTTCAAGTAACAGGCAGAAGCAACCCACATGGAAGAAAAATATATTTTAAATGTATTTAAAAATATTCTTCCCAAATATATTGACATATATTTGAAATACTACAATTTTGTCCGTATTCAATATATTTAAAAATATATTTCAATAAATATATATATATATATATATTATGTTGAAATGTGTTTTTATTGCAAAATATATAAAAAATATATTGTATGTCTTTAAAAATACATTTAATCTAAAGTTTTGGAATGCATTTACAAATATATGTAAAAATATATGTTAAAAAAACTGAAGAATATACTATATTTAAAAAATATATTTTTAACAATATTTTTCAAATATTTTGTAATATATAAAAACGCATTTCAACATGCAGTGTGTATGTGTATATATATATATATATATATATATATATATATATATATATATATATATATATTTTTTTTTTAAATATATTGAATTTGGCCAAAATTGTAGTATTTCAAATATATGTCAATATATTTGGGAAGAATATTTTTTAAGTATATTTCAAATATATTTTCCTTCCATGTGGTAATTAACGCACTGAGCTTATGAAGACGTGCAAACTCCAGAAAAATTGAATTAACAACTTAGACTGGTTACAGCCTAGCAACAATAATGCTAAATTTAAAGGATACGTTCACCTTTTAGAACATGTTACATGCTCCACCCTTTTTTAGGGTGGAACATGTAACATGTTCCCAATGCTGCAGTGACTGCCTGCTTCTCCCCCATCCCTGTAACAGCAGTATGGGGAGAAGTTCTCTGTACAAGCTGTCACCTTTTGAATAGAGCGCGGGGCTCTGCTCACATGGCCACGTCATTTAGTCACAGGGTTCTGTGACTGAACTACAAGTCCCGACGGCCTTAGTGGCTGTCGGCTTGTAGTTCTCAATGAACTACCATGGTGCTATGGAGTGCCAGGGTAATTCAGTGATCCTTCCTTCAGTACGGCAAGCAGATATAATGACAGGTCTGAAGGAGACCTGCAGTGCACCAGTGATCTGCTGATTACTGGTGCAATGATTTACAGGCCCCTGCAACCAAAAATAATAAATGCACATTTTTTTACCTGCAAAAAAATGTGCATGTATTATTTTTTGACAAAAGGTGAACCTATCCTTTCATTATGGAGATAACAGCCTAGGAAAGGCCTCCATATTTTTTTTTTTGTTTTCAGATATTGTATTATAGCGTTCTTACCAAATAAAATCTCTCATGATTTCTTCCTCCCATCTCTCAGATACCCCAGGGAAACACATTCCCCAAACCTTGTTACCCCAGAGCCAGGAAACCTATTTCTTGGAGATACAGTGAGGTCTAGCAGCTTAAAAAACATCCATTTTCTTTGACAATTGAATATAGAATACCCACGCTCACCCGCCAACTCAGCTTCCCATGGCTGCAGACCGGTGCTCTGGCAAAAGTGTTCCCACACATAAGCAAAGTAATCCATAATAAGATTAAGCCAATGGTCAATATGATCCATAAAACTAGTTATTATTATTGTTATACAGGATTTATATAGCGCCAACAGTTTGCTCAGCGCTTTACAATATAAAGGCAGACAGTACAGCAACAATACAGTTCAATACAAGAGGGTTAGGAGGGCCCTGATCCTGGGAGCTTACAATCTAAGAGTAATAAAACTAATCCATAAAAACACATTAAGACACTATCGCTAACATATTTCACCTATAACAGCCTTCCTCCTATCTATGAGGGGCGTTCATCAAACCGGTACTTTTCATTTTACAGGTATAAAAAGGGAAGCTAGCTTGGCGGCACTACATGCAGTGGTAAGCAAGAAGTGTTTCCTATTACTGATAGGCGGCGCACATGTCGCAGGCCAGTCCAGAGACCGTTAATCAAGATGGCAGACAACAGTGTTAGTGCGTGCATGGAACAGCACATGGTGATGAAGTTTCTTGTGAACGAAGGCATAAAACCCATAGATGTCTACAGAAGACTTCAAGCACAGTACGGTGATGAGACGCTCAGCCCCAGTAAGACATTTGAATGGTGTAAACATTTCAAAGATGGCCGTACATCCATGAGTGATGATTCTGGCCATGCTGGCTCCCAGCCCACAGCATTCATTTCTGTGAACATTCAGCGCGTTGAACACCTGGATAATTGACGCATAACCTGCTTAATTGCACAAGAGACAAATCTTTCTGTGGGAATAGTGAACATTTGCATTTTCAAAAAGTTGGTGCCACTATCAACAGAGAAAATGACTGTCTTGCCACTTGGCATCTGATGGGGAAGATGGATTTTCAACACTATTGTGGACTTTTATGGATATTCTATTGCACATTTGTTCACTTTGTGATAATTTCATGCATTTGTTTATTTTGTGGCATATTTTCAGCACCATATTTATTATTGTATTTGCGCTGCTATTTGTTCAAACATGTAATAGAACATACCACAACACACATTTTGTGATTCTATCTCTCAAAAATACAATTAGGGAAAAAGCAGGAGAATCCATCTGGTGTAGTATTGCCAGCACAAATTGAGGAGCATGATAAAAAAGGTATATTTAGCTGATAGAGATTACACACATCTGGTGAGGTTGCAGGGTTCCACGAAAAGCGGTGTGCACAACTTTAAGAAGATGCATATGTAGAATATATCTGTCTCCCAGCAGTTCTTGGAAAGAGGTGTCTCCTTGGATGCTTAGGGTCAGCCCAAATTCAGCATCGCTAATATGATTTTGCTAAGCACTCAACGGATGAACAAAGCATGAGGTTTCATGCACTTTGATCTCCCACTGAGTGCTTTGAAAAATCAGCCAGCCTATCCTTTGTTTCACCATATATCTGAAGAAGTGACTATTAGCTGCGAAACGCATTATGTTTAGTGTTCAATAAAAGCTAAGCTTTAACAATGTTGATGACTCAATGAGATATACATTTTTTTTGCTCAGCTCTGCTATTTTATGAGGTTTTTTTTGGTTATTTTACCTCTACAACACACAGTTGGTTCACATTCGTGTGTTGTAGTGTGATAAAACGCAAGTGCTTTGGGCTGCACTGCCTTGATGTTAGGTGGCAAACAGGGAATTTTATCTGTTGCATCTCCCTGGTAATTGGATGAAGTTCATTTTTCGGTTTACCCACTAGAGATTGCCCTTTCCCCATGGCTGGGGTACATAAATATAGCTGCTAGGGACAGTGGGTGATGGAGAAGTACAAGTATTCTAGGAAGAAAGTGGTAAGTTCCTTAGTTGGCCCAGGGGAAAACTTGGGGTCTACTACAGATTTGAGGCCTCTGCATCTCACAAGCTGTCAACAACTTTTAAAGGAACTTAGGTTAAAACAACCAAGGAGCATACCCATCTCCGTTAGAACATACCAACAACCCTAAAGAAGAAGTAGGCAATTCCCCTGAAACCCATTGGCTCCATCTGTAAATATTTTACCTAAAAAAAACTATTATATTTTTTATCAAGAGTTTAATTATTCTTGACATCGGGCACTCCTCTCTCCCTACTCAAGCATCTTCCCAGCTGCAGCGACAGCTTTGTCGTAAAAGTAAGTAGCAGCCCATAACTCCAAAGAGAGATCAAGATCATCATTCACCCTCGGAAGCACCTAATATCTATCAAGAACCATTCTAATGGTCCAGCGTGGTTTCTAGCTCAAACTGCGGTCTACTACAGGAAGATGTAGCCTAATAAGACAATGGCTTTCCCTGCCTAGGCAATGCCGCAGAGACTTCCGATGCCCAGGAAGGATAAGGACACTATTAGGACATCCTTGGTTGAGGGCAAGAGGGAACATCACTGTACCACCATGATTGAAGAGACCATATTGCTTCCTGTTGCACAACAGTAAAAGAAAAACATAAAAAAGTATTCAACTCCTCTCTCCTTACTCTTATTGTCTGTGACTTGTAACTGGGGGAGTAAGTAGGCCTCTAGATCATCCATAGGTGGGGATTGAAGATGTGTGATACTGTATCTGATTTTAGTGGTAGTAATAGGTAAAACCAGGCCTTTTTTTCATCAGGAACATGGGGGCACACAGTTCTGGCACCTCCAGCACTGGTGAGATGGTATGTATGTATCTAGGGGGTCAATTGTTGCATGGAGGGATCTACTGTTGAGAGAGGTCTACCGATGTGTGCTGCTGGGAGATCTGTTGTTTGTGTTGCTGGTTTGGTATTTTGTGGTGGAGGGTCCATTGTTGCTTGGGGAGTCTATTGTTGTGGGGGATCTATTGTTGTGGGGATCTATTGTTGTGGGGGATCTATTGTTGCTGTGGGAGTCTATTGTTGTGAGGAGAATCTATTGTTCTCGGGGTGGGCTATTGTTGTTGGCTGCAGGGGATCTATTTTACTGTCATTAACAAATTCCATATAAAATGATACTTGCTTCTGTATTCTGAAAAAGGGGCAGTACTGGGAGGTAGGTAGGAGGTTGAACCAAGGGATGATGCTTGGAGGTGGGTACGGGGTGGAAACAAGGGGTGACTCAGAGGAGGGGAGTTCCAAAAATCCCTGGGTAAAACTAGTAGCAAATCTTCTTTATCTTCATTTTTATGTGTGTTATTTAAAATTTTTCCTCCAGCCCTGATGAAGGGGGATTGTGTGGGCTGTGAACCGCGTTGGCTGTCATTTGCTCTGTCTATTATAACCAGCTGAACAGTACGGATAGGTTCACCTTTTGACAAAAAAATTATAAATACACATTTTTTTGCAGGTAAAGAAATGTGCATTTTTTATTTTTTGTTGCAGGAGCCTGTAAAGCATTGCATCTCCTGATCGCTGGTGCCATACAGGTCTCCTGCAAACCTGTCGGTTGAACTTTTTGCCCGTATACTCCATACAAGCAAACCAATACACTCTGACAGAAAGAATCAATGAACTACCACAGCGCTCACAGCTTTGTGGTAGTTCATTGAGAACTACAGGCCAATGGCTACTAAGGCTGTTGGGACTTGTAGTTTTCTCATCCACAGAGAACTGTGAATGAGTGATGCAGCCCCACCCGGCTGTGTTTTTTATTTACATCTCGAGAGCTAGCGGGGGATATTTTGAGAGCTAACAGGTGATATTCCCCTGCTAGCTGTCAAAGAGGGGGATCAGGGAGAAGTGGGGGTAGGTCCTTTCATAGCATGTTACATGCTACACCCTGATTATGGCTGTATGTAACATGTTATGAAAGGTGAACTTATCCTTTAAAGACTTTAGACTCCTAAGGATGTTCAGTTTGGTGCTCATTCTGACTTATTACACTTGGATTTCTAAATTTGAGTGAATGTCCTCTCCTGGGGGATCCCTGTCTTTGTGATGAGCTGCCAAATACAGCCCAATTGAGCTCAAATAATGACTTTGCCCACATTTTTAAAACCTGTGAATATGTGTATCCAGAGTCTCTCCACTGCTACTTTTTTAGACTTTATAGTTCATGGAGGTGAGTATATGGACTAGGGATACAATGGCTCCTTCTGGGAATGTGGGTCCACACTAGCGTGATTTTGGCCTGGAGTCTTCTAACGGTACCCGAGGAACAGTGCTTTGTCCCTACATTCACTTGGCCTTGCATACAGTGAATTGTGATTCTATTCGAATTGTATGGCATCACAGCACACCAAATACCATATTGCCATGCATTGGGTTGGTGCACAATAAACTGGGCATTACGGCAGAATGATAGTGTGTAGGCCAGGGGTGGGCAAACTTTTTGACTTGAGGGCCGCAATGGGTTCATATATTGGACCCGGGGGCCGGGCCAAGAGTAGATGAATGATGTGTATGTGTGAATTAATATAAATTAAATTAAAATTTGTAACATTAAATGTTTAGATTAATTTAATGTAGAAAAGCATAAAAAGAGTTATTTTACAAAACTTTTATGCAATGTATTTCTTTCATAAAATAGTGCCTTCAATTTTAGTGGGAACAGTGTTGTTGGTCTCCCTTTTTTGTTAAGACATCAAAGTCAGGAGTTAGTTTTGTTGTTGCAATTCGCAGAATAGATCTGAGGTGTAGGTCAGTTAACTGGGATCTGTGACGGGATTACTGTGTAGCAGGGGAAAAGATGCAGGCCGCACAATCGCCACCAGTCACCAAATGAGACTGCGCAATGCTTTCTTCTTGGCTCAATCCGTACTCCCCCACAGCCCCGCCCCCCACTAGCTGCTGGCCGGCCCAGCCACTACCATGCCATCCATAGTAAGTATAGTAATTTTCCCCCATAGTAAGCATAGTAATTAATCCCCCATATAGTAATTCATCCCCCATATAGTAATTCATCCCCCATAGTAATTCATCCCCCATAGTAATTCATCCCCCATATAGTAATTCATCCCCCCCTATAGTAATTCATCCCCCATATAGTAATTAATTCCCCATATTAATTCATCCCCCATATAGTAATTCATCCCCCATATAGTAATTCATCCCCCATAGTAATTCATCCCCCATATAGTAATTCATCCCCCATATAGTAGTTCATTCCCCATATAGTAATTCATCCCCCATAGTAATTCACCCCCCCTATAGTTATTCATCCCCCATATAGTAATTCATTCCCCATATTAATTCATCCCCCATATTAATTCATCCCTCATATAGTATTTCATCCCCCATAGTACTATTCCCCCCCAAGTAGTAAGCCAAGTCCCCCCTGTGTCAATTTACTTACCTTTGCTCCGCGCGTTCCTCTCGCCGTGTTCCCGCGCCGTTCCGGTCTTCAGGGCGGACTGTGAGAGGAGCCTAGCTCCCCTCACGTTCGTCACGCTGCCCCGCCTACACACATCCTGACAGCCAATGTTTGCCTGCCCTGGCTGTTTTTTTTTTATCACGCTCCGCGGGCCGTAGTTTGCTCATTGCTGGTATAGGCCCTTATTGACACCCTTTGTAATGGGCTTATTCAGTAACAGTCAATAGTGATGTCTATTGTGCAGTAATGTGCAGCAACCAATGGAGTTTTATCTATGAAAAATAAATTGTGATTGGTTTCTGTGTTCCTGCATTATTCACTCTCCTCGATGTTTGCAAATTTTTAAAACTGCATCCAGCAGAGAGAACAGGATTGATAAAAGGAAGACAAAACAGGCAACAATGTGCCCCACACCGAGCAAAATACCTTCAGAAAAAGCAGGAGAAGAATCCTTGCAATAAAATAATCATGTCTGTTAAAAATTTTAGTTGCTGCCATTCCCGACAGCAGGGCGAGGAGTAAGACAGTCTACATCATTACCTTATATGAACTCCAGCTCAGGAAATAATTTAGCAGTGCAAAAAAATAAAAAAGTCTCCAAGATAAATATTGACCGGAGAAAAATGGGTTTCCAGCAGTTTGCAGATTTGATATAGAAATGCAATTAAAGTTGATAATCTGATTGAGTGCTAATGAAATTCACTGAATGGCCAATGGAGGGTACCAAATTATGTCGAAGTTCCAGGTTGATGAAAAGTCAGATGAGTGTTTTAAAATGGATATTGCATTGTAAGACCAACTTTAACAGAATAAATATGTGAAATTGTTATCTTTGCCTGTACAAAGTCCTTGTTTTTAGCCACTCACCATATTCCATAGCTCCTAACTGTCTATCATTTCGAGGGCCTGTCCCTCTTTTGAAACCAAGTCCCGCTTTTGAAACCAATTCCCTCTGTCCCTCTTTTTGCTACAGTTGTCCCCAGGGGCGGACTGACAACTCATGGGGCCCCCGGGCAATAGGGGATCATGGGGCCCCTGTGTCCTTGCCCAAACTCAAAAAAGCCTATGAAAAAGGTACCAGGGGCATCTCATGGAGCCCCCTACTGACCCCGGGTCCTCGGGCAGTGCCCGAGTTTCCAAATGGTCAGTCCGTCCCTGGTTGTCCCCCTTTTTGGTATAGTGTGTAGACCTTAGTTTTTTTAAAAAGTGCAACTTTACTCTCTTAATCAACATTGACTATTTTTGTAATCCTTATGCTGCTAGCATTAGTAAATAGATAGGAAAGTATATCATATTTATTTGTTGTAAACTATTTTTTTTAATTTCTTCAGTTACTTCTTGGTTTCTTGCCTAGGCAAATGATGTCATACATCCCTGGAGTCTTCTGGAGGGGAGGATGGTTTTTCTCAGCTAAGCATGCCCTCCTTCTTGTATGCCTGAGCAAGGGCAGAGGGATTCCAGGAAGTCAATGCTACATGAATCATCTGCCCTTACTCAAGATGGCTGTGACCAGAATTGCTATGGGGTGTTTTTTAAAGTGATTTCTCAGCAAAATAAAGCATGGAGACATGGATGGATGGGGGAGTTTGCTTTGAATATTAAAAATTAATCAAATAGCATTTTTGCTTTGTGGTGCTCAGATGCAGTGTAGTTCCGCTTTGACTTCCAAAAATATTCATCCAGTATGATGCCGCCTGTCGCTGATATTATCATGTATAAGGGCTAATGTACACTGCAGCTGATAAACTCACGTTTAGGAGCTGTTCAGCGTTTTTTTTCAGCAGCCCCTGAACTCTCCTTAATGTTTTCCTATGTGTCCATGTACACATCTTCATTTACAGTCATTTACAGGCATTTGAGTTTGCAGTTATTTTTTTTTGAACGCAAAAAACTTCAGCAGTCGATTTTATCAGTGTTTCAAACACAAAACGCTTGTAAATGTGGCTAAACATGGCAAATCGCGTTTACAAGCGTTTGCGTTGGAAAAATGTTTTTAACTCTTCCAGATCCCGATGCTGTCCAGAGCCTTTTTTCATCATGAAAAATGCAAGCAAAGCTTTTTCAAGGTACTTAAATGGACAAAACACCGAACACAGGATGTTCCTACCAAGCTTGTCACACATTGTAATGACCAATTCACACCTCAGACCTCTCCCACCCTTGGAAGCAAAAGATATGTTAATGATCATTCACACCTCAAATTCCTCATGGAGGCACCCTGCCAGAATGCAAGTCTGTGAAAAATGCGTGTTGCCTGGCTGTGCAGGACTATGGAGGGGCCCAAATCTTCAGCAACTCCTAAGGGGCTAGTGCTACATTTTCATTGATCCAAACTGGACCAATGTAACTATGTAAAAAATTGCAATACCTAAACTTCAGCTTTAAGACTAGGAACTTTTTACTGTAAAAGGTCCAAAAGTCCTTCGAACACCAGGACTAATAACTCTCAAATGCTGAAATCAAAACCTTGATTTATAGTATTTGACAATGTGTATTTGCAGAACCAGGTGGCTTTTATAAGTACAGTAGCTTCTAGAACTTTCATTCTTATGCTTGGAGCAATCTTGAAGAGACAAGATTAGCTAGTGGGCTAGGGAATAGGCAGCAGGGCCTGCCATAGGCACATGAGTGACAGGTCTTTAAGAAGACTTAAACGGGAAACTCAAATGGAAAACATACCACTGAAAGTTACATTGCTGGAAGGAAATGTCTGCAGAACTTTCACCCATTTTGTAGATATCAGAATGTTAGCTTCTTTGGGAAAAGGAACCAATATAAATGGTTCAATATTCTCTGTTATAGCAACGTGGAAGGAGATGACATTGTGTTAATAAATATATAACCCTTTATAGACAGAGAATATCTCTAGCTAGATGAAATGCAGATTTGGGAAATTTTTTCACATCCTCCCACCCTTTCTATTTTAGATAACAGTTATTCAGTTGCTAAGGATTACCAGATGTCAGCTGCCGATATACTGCGCCGAAGCATTTGTGTGCAGTCAATTGAATAAGCACAGGACCAGGGGCGGACTGACAACTCGTGGGGCCCCCGGACAATAGGGGATCATGGGGCCCCTGTGTCCTTGCCCACACTCAAAGCACACCCAAAAAAGCCTATAAAAGGTACCATGGGCATTTCATGGGGCCCCCTAATGACCCCGGGCCCTCGGGCAGTGCCCGAGTGCTCGAATGGTCAGTCCGCCCCTGTACATGGACCAATGTATATATGCAATCCATCCAATTTGACGCTATCCATCCAATTTGACAGAGCTTGAGTTTTTTTGCAAAGAAGAATGGGCAGAAACTGGTGGACTGACAACTCATGGGGACCCTGGGGACCCCGGGCAATAGGGGATCATGGGGCCCCTGTGTCCTTGCCCAAACTCAAAAAAGCCTATGAAAAAGGTACCAGGGGCATCTCATGGGGCCCCCTACTGACCCCGGGCCCTTGGGCAGTGCCCGAGTTTCCAAATGGTCAGTCCGCCCCTGCACAGGACCTATACTATTCTTTTTTTATTTCAACTACTGGATCAATGTGAAGAATAGTACACATGATCAGAAAATCGTCCAAAAAATGATGCTTTTGAAGTGATCGTACGATAATCTGATCATTATTACACAGCTTTCTTCCTTAATTTTTTAAAGGGACAAGCGCGAAATGTTTTCTTGTACAACCCCAGATTGTACTATTTTTGGTTAATCAGTACAGTTTCCATCCAAAAATACAATACAGTGCTTTAAATCTCTTTTAAATTTAAGATTAACTT
Organism: Staurois parvus; assembly: GCF_062004578.1. Taxonomy (NCBI): domain Eukaryota; kingdom Metazoa; phylum Chordata; class Amphibia; order Anura; family Ranidae; genus Staurois; species Staurois parvus. Next base: position 5,023,159 of record NW_028317980.1, on the reverse strand, counting down.
CAGTAACTTCTTAATTTTCGCTAAATGAGACTAGCATGCAAAAAAAAAAAAAAAAGGACAATCATTCGTCTGATATTCTCACTGTGTGTACGGGGCTTTAGAGATAAGCAAATCGCCTGCACAGTCAAATTCACCGCCATTGGCTGGGTAATTGACCCTATGCCAGTGAATTTGTGCATTGCCCATACTGGACAAAATAACAGTTTCCACTTCAGATCATTAAGGGCATGATTCAAGGATGATATGCACACTTGCTCTGCCTCAGTGTGATGGTCACCAAGTGCTGCTTTCCAAATAGGCGGGGAGACCTTACCCAGAGGCGCTGAGCATTTTTCCAGGTATCAGAGGTGCAAGGGAGTGAGTAGGACATACGTATACTCAGATTGTGGGCCAGAAGAGGGTGTAGAGTTGTGAAGTTCCAGGGCAGGAGCCTACTGTAAGGCTGCAAGCGATAATGTGCTTGTTAAAGGATCAGGCAGGGGCGGACTGACCATTTGGAAACTCGGGCATTGCCCGAGGGCCCGGGGTCAGTAGGGGGCCCCATGAGATGCCCCTGGTACCTTTTTCATAGGCTTTTTTGAGTTTGGGATTCCCAGCCTTCAGCCGTTTGACAGGTCGGGCTGTGATGATGTCACTCCCACGCATATGCATGGGAGTCACATCACCGCGGCACAGATCAGGGCCATAAATGTTTGCTGAAATATGCATGCGTGGTCAGTGAACATGACAGCTGAAGGACAGGAGGTTGCATTTATGGCAGAAGAGACCAAAAAGATTTCTTCTGTAATAAATACCCTGCCTGCAGGGGCGGACTGACCATTTGGAAACGCGGGCACTGCCCAAGGGCCCAGGGTCAGTAGGGGGCCCCATGAGATGCCTCTGGTACCTTTTTCATAGGCTTTTTTGAGTTTGGGCAAGGGCACAGGGGCCCCATGATCCCCTATTGCCCAGGGGCCCCATGAGTTGTCAGTCCGCTCCTGGATCAGGTCAACTTTTCTAAAAAAAACTCCTTATGCAGGTAAGGGGTGCCTGTAGATAAACAAACTGAAGCTTAGGCTAAAGTTGGATAATGGAAGAAAACAGAAGAAACAACAGTGCAACCACATAGTGTAGCATTAAAAATAAATTTATTGAAAAATAGAAAAGCACTCACAAAATTACGCATGTGTAGGGCATGGCATATTGGTGACTTGGGAGCCAGAGATGTCCGAGAGGAAGCCAGAGAACCACCAGCCTTGGCCAATGGCTGGGGATGAAGCGTGCTGAAGGACTGGAATCCCCCAATATCACTGTAGACACATGTGCTGTAGACATGGGATGCGTTTTGAAGCTAGTCGGCTTCTCCTTCAGCCTTTGGCCTATCCTACACAAACCTTTTAATACTGTTCACCAATCATTATATTCCACCATTTTTAGCCCTTATTTATTAATTAGTACTTTTAGTTTTTACCCATTTTGTATGATCCATCCATTTGGTAGATTCATTACAAATACCATCTACCTTATGTTGGGTTTATCAGACCACTCCTGAGTGCTGTGGTTTGTCTGGGCTTGAAAAGCTCGTTCGTTCACTTAATTGTTCCATGAAGTTGATCAATGCCCTTGCTGTAGGTGTAGCCCATTTACAAACTTTCTGAAGTCTAGCTGTGAAATTCACAGAGATGGCATCATCCTTTACTGCCTTGTTGCTAGGATGTTGCTGGGACACTCCCAGCTGTCACTGTTGGCCCTTCACAAAACCCTGAGCAAAACCAGCAGACAGATCCAGTGCTGATATCAGCCAGTCGAATACTGTACAGAGCCCATAGCCCTGTATTTGACATGGGGGTGCCGAAGGACAGTTTATTGAGGAGTATAGAGGAGTATAGAGGAGAGGACCAGCTGTTGTGGGAGCAGAAGATCAGATAAGTAAATCTGCTTTTACTTAAAGCGGAACATCACCCTAAAGGTTACCCTCCCCCACTTTTTTTTGGGGGGGGGGGGTTACCTGTTTTTGACAGGTACCTTCTCCCATGATTAGTTGGATCACTGCGGCGATCCACCAGAAGTTCTTCTCCCCCTTCTGCCCACAACCTTCTGGGACACATTACAGGTTCCAGAAGGCAGCGGGACCATTCATGAAGTGCAGCGGGCAGCTGGTTGTGAAGCTGCAAGAAATCACAGCCGGCTGACCACAGTAAACATGGTTGCACCAGGAACCCAAAGACCAGCGAAGCGCCAGTTCTGGTGAGCACAGTGCTGGACTCCTGGACAGGTGACTGTCCTTTTATAGAGAGTCAACAGCTGCAGTATTTGTGCCTGACAACTCATGGGGTCCCCGGGCAATAGGGGATCATGGGGCCCCTGTGTCCCTGCCCAAACTCAAAAAAGCCTATGAAAAAGGTTCCAGGGGCATCTCATGGGGCCCCCTACTGACCCCAGGCCCTTGGGCAGTGCCCGTGTTTCCAAATGGTCAGTCCGCCCCTGCAGGCAGGGTATTTATGACAGAAGAAATCTTTTTGGTCTCTTCTGCCATAAATGCAACCTCCTGTCCTTCAGCTGTCATGTTCACTGAGCCACGCATGCACATTTCAGCAAACATTTATGGCCCTGATCTGTGCCGCGGTGATGTGACTCCCATGCACATGCGTGGGAGTGACATCATCACAGCCCGACCTGTCAAACGGCTGAAGGCTGAGAACCTGGAAGGAAGTGTGGGCAAAGGTGGAAGCCCCCGTGCCCCACCAGATCGATCATACTGCAGTGCTGGAGGGAACTGTTTGGCAGGTACATCTGCCATAATGTACTAATGTGCCATGTATATAGCACATTATGGCAACACCCGCCTGGGGGCCCCTAAAAATAAAATGATGACTTTTATGGCTCTCATAAAAAAAAAGAAAACTTATATTTACTACCGCTTTAAGCATTTTACCTTTGCAGTGCAGGGCAAGGAGCATTTTTTTTTTCGCCAGAGATGGACTTTAAGTTACCAAAGACATACAATATTAAATCTCTAATAGGAATTTTACATCTTTCAGCAATTCTTTCTCTTCTTTATTCATCTTCAGCCTTCCCTGCATTTGCTGTGCTGTACTGCGCATTACATTCTGGCTAAGGTAATTTCAGCGGTTGTTTATTTTCTTTTTTCGTGTACAGATCACACCTGGCAACCCGTAAAACGTGAGCAGTGCCAGGGGCCAAGAGGACATTGCAACTGAAGAACCATGAAAAGTGGTGAAAAAAGGCAATTAAATCCAAATGAGAAAACGATGAACGCGTTCCAGGCAGAAAATCCGAAAACAGCCTCTCTACTGTGTAAAAACCCAAAAAGGTACAAAAAACCCTGAAATTATTTAATCGGCAGTCAGCAACTTTTTAATTAACAGTTACCGTTGAGTATGACACATGGTTGTGTGGGTTAATCAGACTGACTCACTAATTTCCCAGAGAACAAAAAAAAAAGTCAGTTTAAAGTTTCCAAACTTTCCAACTTGATGTTTTTCATGGCGTATAACTGTCAATTCAAGCGCTCGCCAACCTAGCGAGGCGTCACTCTATTGCTCTGCACACTGCTGGAGACGCAGAGCTGCGCGTACTCCGACGTTTGGAGTGTCACACGGATGTAGACCGCGTCTTGATTTTGTTTGAGCAGAAGAAAAGGTAAGCTTGTCTGACAATACGCCGAGCACACAAGGACAATCTGTTAATGGGCTCCTGAATAATTTATCGCTTGACAGTGAGAAGTAAATCTTTTCAATGCTTTCCTAAATTACAGGATCGCCTTGTGGTTTGAAGACAGGGCTGTTAGACATGTTTTTGCTGCATATGTTCCTCTTTCGGATAACTCGAGACAGATGCTGTTAATTTAGAAAATGGATGAAAGTTGCACTAAAAAAGTATACAAAAAAAAAGGAGAAAACTTGTTTTGAACTAATTCTTTTGGAGAGTCACTCTAATTTAAAGTGAACCAGTGAGAATAGAAAAGGAGAGCTGCCGTTGCTCACTTCTAAAGGTTAATTTTTTTTTTTAATGGAAAATAACAAACATGTCTATATACAGCGTGTAATGGTTTTGCACAGAGAAGCTGGGATCCTCCTCTTCTCGGGTCCCCACAAGCTCTCCTGACCCCTCCCTCCTGTCGGGTGCCCCCACAGCAAGCAGCTTGCTATGGGGGCACCCACTACTTTGTGTGTTCATTCACACTCAGATCCAGGGGCAGACTGACCATTTGGAAACTCGGGCACTGCCCGAGGGCCCGGGGTCAGTAGGGGGCCCCATGAGATGCCCCTGGTACCATTTTCATAGGCTGTTTTGAGTTTGGGCAAGGACACAGGGGCCCATGATTCCCTAATGCCCGGGGGCCCCATGAGTTGTCAGTCCGCCCCTGCTCAGATCAATGGCTTGGCCCCACCCCCTCTCTCTCCTTATTGTCTGTCCTGTCCTGCCCCGACTTGGCTTTGACCGCCTACAACAATGCGCTCTCAACAGCCCTTGACTCACTAGCGCCTTTAACCACACGCAACACCAGACCCCGACCGCTCCAGCCCTGGCAGACTGATCACACCAAAACCCTCAAACGACAAAGTCGTGCCCTAGAGCGACTATGGCGCAAAACCAAATCCAAACAAGCCTTCACCCGCTACAAATCTGCCTTCCGCACCTACACCTCCTCCCTCCATGCTGCCAAACAGGCCTACTTCTTGACCCTCATCAAGGCCCTCTCCTCCAATCCTCGCCGACTCTTCTCTGCCTTCAACTCTCTACTCTCTCCACCCCCACCTCCACCCAGCACCTCACTCACTGCCCTTGAGATTGCCAATCACTTCAAAAACAAAATTGACACAATTCGCAAGGACATTGCCGCAACTCACACGCCCTCTCAACCTGTCCCCTCTCACACAGCTACCCCCTTATCCCCCCTCCCCCTTGACATAACCCGCAGGGACTTCGTCGCTGCTCAAACTCTCTCCAACCCCCTTCACCCTCACTCAGCTACCCCCTCATCACCCCTCTCCCACGGCCCCACCACTGCTCTGACCTCCTCTTCCACCCCACCCTACATTCCTCATACTGAAGCTCCCCCAACACTCCACACCTTTGACCTTACTACCATCGAGGAAGTCTCCAAGACCCTCTATGATGCCCGCCTCACCACCTGCCCCCTCGACCCTATCCCCTCACAACTCCTACGACCTTCCTCCTCCTCCATCCTACGCTCCCTCACCCACATCTTCAATCTCTCCCTCTCCTCAGGCACTTTCCCCTCCCCTCTGAAACATGCACACATCACCCCCATACTTAAAAAGCCCTCCCTGGACCCCAATGACCCGAACAACCTCAGACCCATCTCCCTGCTCCCATTTACATCTAAACTCCTCGAGCGCCTAGTCTACACCCGCCTATGCTCTCACCTCAACGACAACAACCTCCTCGATCCCCTACAGTCCGGCTTCCGTCCCCTACACTCCACCGAAACTGCCTTACTCAAACTCTCCAACGACCTGCTAACCGCCAAAGCTAATGGACACTATTCAGTGCTCCTACTCCTTGACCTCTCTGCGGCCTTCGACACAGTCGACCACCCCCTCCTCCTCAAAAAACTACACTCCCTCGGCCTCAGAGATTCTGCTCTCTCCTGGATCTCATCCTACCTGTCACAACGCTCTTTCAGCGTTACCTATAATGCTACCACCTCCCCCTCACTCCCCCTCTCTGTTGGGGTCCCTCAAGGCTCTGTCCTCGGGCCCCTTCTCTTCTCCATCTATACCTCCTCCCTTGGCCAACTCATACACTCTCACGGCTTCAACTACCACCTCTATGCCGACGACACACAAATCTATCTCTCAACCCCCCACCTCACCCCCTTGGTCTCAGCCCGAATCACACACCTACTGAGCGACATATCAGACTGGATGTCGCTCCACTTCCTTAAATTGAACCTCTCCAAAACCGAGTTTCTTGTCTTCCCCCCAGCCCGGACACCACCCCCCATTGATTTCTCCGTCACATCCAACAACGCTACCATCAAACCCGCCCTGCAGGCCAGAGTACTGGGTGTCATTCTGGACTCCAACCTATCCTTCCAGCCCCAAGTCCAATCTTTAACAAACTCATGCAGACTCCACCTCCGCAACATCGCCAAAATCCGCACGTTCCTAACCCCAGAAACCACTAAACAGCTCATCCACTCCCTCATCATATCACGACTCGACTACTGCAACTCCCTCCTCACTGGCCTGCCTCGCCGCTGGCTATCCCCTCTTCAGTCCATCCTGAACACGGCTGCCAGACTCATTCACCTTTCCAACCGCTCTGTCTCCGCCACCCCCCTCTGCCAATCCCTCCACTGGCTTCCGATTGCGCAACGGATCAAATTCAAAATCCTAACGCTGACGTACAAAGCTGTCCACCATACTGCCCCGAACTACATCACTGACCTAATATCCAAGTACCGCCCAGCACGCACACTCCGCTCCTCACAAGACCTCCTTCTCTCTAGTTCCCTGGTCTCCTCCTCCCATGCCCGCCTCCAGGACTTCTCCAGGGTGTCACCCATCCTCTGGAACTCCCTGCCCCAACCCATCAGATTATCACCTACTCTCCTCTCCTTTAGGCGCACCCTGAAAACCCATCTCTTCAGGGAAGCCTACCCCACCCCCTGCTAACTTGCCTCCCTCCTCCACTCTTCCTACCACTCCATCCCCCACAGCTATCTCCTCCTGTGCCACCACCCCCTCCCTCCTAGATTGTAAGCTCGAAAGAGCAGGGCCCTTGATCCCCTCATGTTTTGCATTGTATTGGTATTGTTCTGTCACATGTTCTGTCTCCCTTTGTAATGTACAGCGCTGAGCGAACTATTGGCGCTTTATAAATACTGTATAATAATAATAATAATAATTGGCTGAATGGCTGTGATTGACAGCAGCAGGAGCCAATGGTTCCCACTTGCTGTCTCAGCCAATGAAGAGGCAGAAACCTGGGACAGCCGAGGCTGTCACTCACATTGCTGGATCGCGATGAAGCTCAGGTAAGTATTAAGGGGGCTGGGGGAGCTGCTGCACACAGAAGGTTTTTAACCTTCATGCATAGAATGGTAAAAAATCTTCAGCCTTTACAACCACTTTAATTTTGCAGGTACCAGGGCTGCCACAGGGCCATTTGTTAAAGAGGGAGTAAACTCCACTTTCTGATTTTTACCTGCAGGTAAGCTTATAATAAATGAAAAATGAATATATCCTACCTGTGCACCATTTAGGACAGGGTTCCCCAACCCCCAGGCCATGGAACAGTACCCATCCATGGTTTGTTGATGACTGGACCGCACAGCAGGAGGGGAGCGGCGACTGCGGTCCGCACGGGACCATACCAGACCAAGGTCGCTGCTTACCTCCTGCTGTGCGGCAGTGTCACTTAGCTTGTGTGTTTTCATCTCCCACACAGCTGTTGATGACATCCTATCAGAAGGGCAAAGGGTGGGAGCAGCTGGAGATCTGCACAAAGAGCGGGAGTCTTTTCATATTACCAAGCGGTAACCTGCTTGTTAACATGATAAGTTGGGTAGCTCCCGCCCTCTATCCAGATCTGCAGCTCATCCCGCCCCCTGCTGTATTGATGGGATGACACCGGTGGGCAATCGGGAGATGCAGAAGAGGACACACAGGCTGATAACTGCCTCTGCCGTGCCAAAAGTAGGACTATGCAGGGGAGGCAGAGATTTAAAGGGGTCATTGTGATGTTAGAGAGGAAAGGGGGGGCATGACTGCAAAGGGCATGTGTAGGGGGGCTGTGATTGATAGAAGGGTTTCAATGTAAAGGGGCACTGTTATATAAAGGGGACTGCACTGTAAAGGGGCACTGTAATCCTTGCAGTCCAGTCCTCCTTATATCACTGTGCCCCTTTACGGTGCAATCCCCTTTACATCACAGTGCCCCTTTATAGTGCACTCCTGTTACATTCATTTAAAAGGGACTGAACTGTAAAGGGGCACTGTCATGTAAAGTGGGGCTGTGATGGGACGGAGGACACTGAGGACACTGTGGGATAGCTTTAAAACCACTTGCCTACAGGGCACTTTCACCCCCTTCCTGCCCAGGCCAATTTTCAGCTTTCAGCGCTGTCGCACTTTGAATGACATTTGCGCGGTCATGCAACATTGTACCCATAAGAAATTTTTATCATTTTGTTCACACAAATAAAACTTTCTTTTGGTGGTATGTACTCACCGCTGGGTGTTTTATTTTTTGTGCTATAAACAAACATTGTATGAGCAAACATTTAAAAAAATTTTTTTTTCTTTGTTGATATTATAAAATTTTGCAAACAGGTAATTTTTCTCATTCACTGACATGCATTGATGAGGCTGCACTGATAGGTGGCAATGATAAGCAGCACTGATGGGCACTGATAAGGTTGCACTGATAGGCAGCACTGATAGGCGGCACTGATGAGCTGGCATTGATGCTGCTGCACTGATATGCAACAATGATGGGCACTGATAGGCGGCACTGATGGGCACTGATAGGTGGCACTGATGGGTGGCACTGACTGATGACACTGACTGGCAGCATTACTGGGCACTTCTGGGCAGCACTGATGGGTGGCACTACTAGGCACTGATGGGCACAAGTGGGTGGCACTGCTGAGCACTGATGGGCACAGGTGGGTGGCACTGCAGGACACAGGTGGGTGGCACTGCTGGGCACTTGTGGGTGGCACTGCTGGGCACAGGTGGGCAGCACTGGTGGGTGGCACTGCTGGGCACTGATCATCAGTGCCCCGATGATCGGTGCCAATCCGTCCTGTGACAGCGTGAGGAAAGTGCAGCCGATAACTGGCAACTGCATTTACCTGTGATCTGCTGTGTCATTGGACATGGCTGATCACATGGTAAAAGGCTGCTGTGATTGGCCTCTTACCACATCATGCGATCAACTGTGTCCGTAGGACACAGCGATCACAAAGATCACCGGGTGCGTGCCCCCGGGGGAGCGCGGGAGGGTGCGTTCTGGAAGGACATCATAGGACACCCTCCCAGAACTGGCCAGCCGCAGTGAAGCCATCATTCGGCTATCTGCGGTCAGCAAGTGGTTAAAGGGGAACTGTGATGTAACGTGGGACTGTGGACACTACACTGGTACAAAGGAGGCACTGTGCTGTAAAGGGGGGTTGTGGTATGAAGGGGTCTGAGGACCAACTCCGTGAATCCCCCCCTGAAAAAGTGCCTGCCGTTAAACTGTCCAAAAAGGTTGGGGACCACTGATTTAGGAGATATTTGCTTGTTTTGCAGCCGGTGATGTCACTAGCGCATGCTCACTGCGCTCTGAATTGAGGGCACAGTGAATGCTTAGATTGTAAGCTCGAAAGAGCAGGGCCTTCGATCCCCTCATGTTTTGCATTGTATTGGTACTGTTCTGTCACATGTTCCGGCCCCCTCTGTAATGTACAGCGCTGAGCGAACTATTGGCGCTTTATAAATACTGTATAATAATAATAATAAAAAGCGATACTAAAGGCTTAATTTTTTTTCCCTAAAAATAACAAAATGTCTATATACTTACCTACTGTGTGTAGTGGTTTTGCACAGAGCAGCCCGGATCCTCCTCTCCTCAGGTCACCTGAAGTCTCTCCTGGCCCCTCCCTCCGGTTGGGTGCCCCCACAGCAAGCAGCTTTCAGTGCCCAGCACAGCACATGTTAAAGCTTGTAGGAGGAGTTTTCATTTTGCTCTACGAGGATGCAGACCTCTGTCTGGACAGTGCTGATTGGCCCTGTGCTGACCACATGCACTCTCCAAAGAAAAAAGTAAACCTCTCTAGAAATACACACCAAACTGAGCATGTGCAGAGTGTCTTCACACAATATTTCTTATCAGGAGATAAGAGTAGTACACTGGAAGAAGAGTCAGAGAAGTCAGGATCAAACCGCGTTTTTACACAATGCAAAGGATTAACCCCTTAGGTTCCACAGTGAGTATATCAAGCATGCTTTACTGCATATGCAGACTGTACTGTTGTGGGTTTAGTAACACTTTAATCAAAGCTCCACTATATAGTGAGCTGCTCCAAAACCTTCCCAAAACCTGGTGCTGCTGCTGAGGAGATGTTTTGGGGTGCCATTACTCCTAGTGGAAAACCCATGCACTGCAAACTGGGAACCGCACTGCACTATGTGGTTTACCTGAAGACACATTTTTGAAAAAGGTGCAGGGCCTTTTGTCTGCGTTTTCAGGAGGTACAACATCCCGTTCAAATTAATGGGCTGCTTGGCCAGAGCAAATGGAGCCACAGGAAACCGCATAGATGTAAACCAGGCCTTAGGCCTAATGCACACAGGCATATGAATTTATGAACCAATACGCTGCCAGAAATTGGTGGAAAAAAATGGCTCTAATCTCATCTGTGTTTATGCGCAGTTACATATATATGGCATTTACAAGTGTTTGAGTGTTAACTTCTTCAAATTCTATTGCCTATTCATGTATTCTAGCCACTAGAATAAATGGACGTGCATAAATGTGAATTTATGCACGTTTATATGTGTTTGGGTGCATTTATGCGCGTTCACGTGTAGCTAATGCACAGACTCAGCTTTTGGTACATTTGTTATGCCTCTATACACTGATCCTAAAGTATGGATCTAAATGCACATATAGGCTAACACTGAACTGAGTTTAAAAAAAAATTATATATATAAATATATATTGAATGCTTGTAAAACTAGTGTTTTTCACACCTGTGTGCATGAGGGTTTAAAGTGTAAGTTCGCCTTATTTTTTACACCTTACTTTCTTACACTGATCAGCTATAGCAGGGTTTCTCAACCAGGGTTCCTCCAGAGGTTGACACACATCCAACACCTCCTATGCTCAGGGACCCAGATCAGAAGAAGGCCAATGGAATAAAATGATAAATGTTCATCCAACACTGATCAAAGGTTGTGCGGCTCTAACACGAAGCTGGGAAAGCTCGATATAGACTGTAGTAGAGAACAAAAAGCATAGCGCACCAACCTTGCAAGGTTGGTGCGCTTTGTTTTTCTTTCCTCCAGAGGTTGCCAGGGGTTCCTTGAGCAACGAGCAATTGTTGCCTCTCAGGTAAGTTCCCACTGACACCATTGATCTTTTTAGTATAATTCTTTCCAATGATCACAAGTGTAAGGATCATTCTTACCTCTGACTATCACACAAATGTATCATGAATTGTAGATAAAGTCATTTTAGCAGGGGTTCCCTTAGACCGGAAATTTATGTCAAGGGTTCCTCTGCGTTGAAAAGGTTGAGAAAGGCTGAGCTATAGCACTATGACAACTGGCAGGTTAAGTGAATAACATTGATTACCTCGATATAATGCAATCTTTGTGATGTAGGAGCACCGAACCTTATACAGATGCGTTTTGATACATTGGGTGGTTTGATGTCCTAGAGGCTGCTCAACAGCAACTGTCTTGCAGGATCCCCATAGGAGTTTGTTGAAGGTTTGAAAGTATGGGAGCACCACACCAGCTTGTACAGACTTTTTAGAAGGTTTTTATTTGTAACAGCCAATGTGTTTCGGGGGCTGAGTACTCCCCCTTCATCGGGGCTAAAAACTAGACAATAAAGGAAATACAAATAATCCTTAAAATGTATTAAAAGTTATGAGTATATAAAAAATATAAAAGTACAAATAACTTAATACGGTGTTATTGGAGCCAAAAGAGACAAGAAGGAGAAAAGAACAAAGAGTTGGCTGTTACAAATAAAAATCTTCTAAAAAGCCTGCACAAGCTGGTGTGGTGCTCCCGTCCTTTCAAAACTTCAGCTATCACGTTACAATGGGCACCTGAAAGTGGGTGGGATATATTAGGCAGCAAATGAACATGCCCTTGAAGTTTGTGTTGAAAGCAGAAAAAATGGGCATGAGTAAACTTTCGAGTGACTTTGACAAGGGCAAATTTGTAATGGATAGAATATTAGGTCAGGTCAACTTCAAATTGCATCTCTGCAGTGGTCAGTATGGACCTAAAATGGTCCAAGCAAGTAAAACCATCAAACCAGCAACAGGGCCATGGGCATCCAAGGTTCATTGATGAACATAGGGACCAAAGGCTGGCTGGTTCCGATAGAAAGGTGTCAGAACACACAGTGCATTACAGTTTGTTGCGTATGGGGCTGCATAGCCGAAGACCGGTCATGGTACCCATGCTGACCCATGTTCACAGCCATAGGAGCTTACAATGGGCAGGTGAGCATCAGAACTGAACCATGGAGCAATGGAAGAAGGTGTCTTCAAGTCGCTGGTCTCTAAATTCTCCAGACCTCAATCAAATTGATCATCTGTGGGATGTGCTGGTAAAACAAGTCCGATCCATGGAGGCCCCACCACACAACCCACAGAACTTAAAGGACCTGCTACTGACGACTTGGTGCCAGATACTGCAGAATACCTTCAGAGGTCTAGAGGAGTCCATGCTTTGATGGGTCAGGGCTGTTTTGGTAGAAAAAGGTGGCCCTACTCAATATTAGGTGGGTGGTCATGACTGATCGGCGTATCTCAGAGTTTAGCTTTAAGACCAAACATAAGAAAACAAATCAAACTTGACGATCGTAGTTTATCTACAGTAATTAGCAGAGATGAATTTGCTGTTTTCCTCTGATATTACTTGTGCTTCTAAACCAGACCGATGTTCTCAACGTTCCTGCTCTCCTGAATGACGGACACCTTTAGCGGGGCTGTTGGGCTCACTTTGCCAGTTGGCAGTATATCACCGTGCAGCTATCCTGAAATTTAGGACACATTGTAGTTGTAAATGAAGTGCCCTAATGGATGTCATATACTTATATATCACCGCCGTTTGGCAGGAGATTGCCAGCTGAAGTTTACGGCCACTCTAAGGACATTTCACTGGAGATTTTAGAAGGTGCAAAAGAATAAACCTGCTACAGTGCCTTTCCTGAGACTTCAGAACAGGCATGATAAAGGCTTACTGATTGACTTTAAATGTATCTGAAGGGTTCACGATAAATTCTACTGAACTAATACAACTATATTGTATTTTTATAACATGTTACAGATACTGTATGTCATCACATATTTCCTTTCTTTTCCCCACCTCTGTCCCTCACCCACCTGTCTCTTGCACCCCTTCACTGTCTTCCTTCCTGTAGCTCTGTCACCGTAGCTTTGTTATCTATTCTATTCATCTCTCACCTACCTTTTTCTTTCTTTCTCTACTTTTCCTTTCTCTTTTTCACTGTCCCTCCCTCCCACCACCACTTCCTACCTCTCGATCTCTTTTCCTCTCTCTCTGTCCCCCCTTCTTATTGTCTTTCACATTCTTTACATTGATTTTACATTCCTCCTACTTGTTTCCTATCCCTCTGTCTCTCTATAGCTCATGCTCTTATTTCCCCCCTCTATATTTCTTGTTCTCTCTCTCTCTCTCTGTTTCTCTCTCCTTTTCGTTCTATCTTGCTCATTCATTCTTCACCCACTGCCTCTCACCTGTCTCTCCTTTTCTTTATCTTTATTCCCCTTCTTTTTCATTCTGTATTTCTGTCTGTCTTCCTACCCCTATCTCTCTTTCACTTTGTCTCTGTTTCCCTCACTCTCTCTATCCCCCCTTCTCTCTCTTTCTCCCACTCTCTCTCCTTCTGCTTCTCTCTCTCTTCTGCTCTCATTCTTTCTCTTTATCCCCCCTTGTCTTTTTCTCTCTTGCTCTCACTCTATCCCCTTTCTCTATCTCACTCTTTCTCCCAATCTCCCTTTCTTCTCTTTCTCTATCCCCCCTTCTCCTCCCACTATTTCACCCCCCACCCCATCCCCTTCTCTCTTGCTTTTGCACTCCCTATCCCCTCTTCCTCTCTCCCTTGCTCTCTTTCTCTTCATCCTGTGTCTCCTTCTCCCTTTGCTCCCACTCTCTCTACCCCTGCCCCTTCTATCCCCCTCTTCTCCCTCTTGCCATTCTTCCCGCTTTCCCTATCCCCCTTCTCTATCTCACTCTTTCTCATTCTCTATCGCCACTTCTCCTACTCTATCTTGCACTTATTTTCGCTATCCCCCTTCTACTTTTCTCTCTTTCCCTCATTCTCTCTCTATCCCTTTTTCTTGTTCTCTTTCTTGCTCACACTGTCTCTTTCCCCCCTTCTATTTCTTGCTCTCATTCTCCCTATCCCTCTTATTCTACTCTTTCTTGCTTTTGCACTCTCTATCCCCTCTTCTTCTCACCCTTGCTCTCATTCTCTCCATCCAGCTTCTCCTTCTTCCTCTTGCTCCCACTCTCTCTATCCCCCTTCTATATATCTCTCTTGCCCTCATTCTCTCCCTATCTCCCCTTCTTCTTCTTCCTACCATTCTCTCTAGCCCCTTTTTTTCTCTCTCACTCTCCGACTTTTTCTATTCCCCCTTTTCCTTCTCTCTCTTGCTCCTTCTCTCCATATCCCCCTTCTCCTCTCTCCTGCTTCCACACTGTCTATCCCCACTTCTACTCTATCTTTCCCATGTTTTCCCTACCCCTCTTCTCCATCTCTTTCTTGCTCTCACTATCACCCCCCCCACCTTCTCTCTCTTTCTCTCACTCTCTCTAGCCTCCCTCTCTCTCTTGCTCACACTCCTTCTATCCCCCCTTCTTCCTCTCTCTCTTGCTCTCATTCTCTCTATTCCCCTTTTTCTACACTTTCTTGCTTTTGCACTCTATATCCCCTCTTCTTCTCTCCCTTGCTCTCATTCACCCCATCCTGCTTCTCCTTCTTCCTTTTTGCTCCCACTCTCTCTCCCCCCCCTCCTTCTCGCCAATGCACCCACTCTCTCTAACCCCCCTTCTCCCTCTCGCCATTGCTCCCACTCTCTCTCACCATTGCTCCCACTCTCTCTACCCCCCTTTCTCCCTCTCGCCATTGCTCCCACTTTCTCTACCCCCCTTCTCCCTCTCACCATTGCTCCCACTCTCTCTCCCCACCCTCCCTCTCGCCATTGCCCCAACTCTCTCTACCCCCTTCTCTCTCTCGCCATTGCTCCCACTCTCTCTATCCCCCCCTTCGTCCTCTCACCATTGCTCCCACTCTCTCTACCCCCCTTCTCCCTCTCACCATTGCTCCCATTCTCTCTCCCCACCCTTCCTCTCACCATTGCTCCCACTCTCTCTATCCCTCCCTTCTTCCTCTCACCATTGCTCCCACTCTCTCTCCCCACCCTCCCTCTCGCCATTGCCCCCACTCTCTCTACCCCCCCTTCTCTCTCTCGCCATTGCCCCCACTCTCTCTACCCCCCCTTCTTTCTCTCGCCATTGCTCCCACTCTCTCTACCCCCCCTTCTCTCTCTCACCATTGCTCCCACTCTCTCTATCCCCCCCTTCGTCCTCTCACCATTGCTCCCACTCTCTCTATCCCCCCCTTCTTCCTTTCACCATCTCTCCCACTCTCCTTATCCCTCGTCTCTATCTCTCTCTCGCCCTCATTCTCTCTCTATCCCCCTTTTCCTTCTCTCTTTTGCTCCCACTCTCTCTGTCTTCACATCTCCTTTTCTTTTTGCCATCTCATTTTCTCCTTCTCTCCCTTGCTCTTTCTCCCTCCATCCCCCTTCTACTTCTTTCTCTTGCTCTCACACCTTCTCATCCACCTTAATTTTTTTCTTTCTTGCTCTCACTTCTAGTTCTTGTCCTTATTTTCTTTTTCCTTCAACTTCTTGTTCTCTCTTTGCATAATTTCCACATCCTTCTTTTTCTTTGATCATTCTTCTCTTTCCTCCTATCAGCTTGTTCCTTGTCAGTAAATTTGCACGCAGCACACCTGATTGGCTCCCAGTCTTGACTCTCCACCTTCCAGGTTGGGCTCTGCTGTACAGATGATTGCAATAGATTGATATCAAGTCAAATTCAGATACTTACACTGTTGCATTAAAAAAATGCATTTGATCATTTATTAATGAATGCAAAGATATTTTATTTTGGGGGAGATTTACTAAAACTGGAGCATTCAGAATCTGGTGCAGATGTGCATGGTAGCCAGTCAGCTTCTAACTTCAGCTTGTTCAATTAAGCTTTGACAATAAAACCTGGAAGCTGATTGGTTTCTATGCACAGCTGCACCAGATTGTGCACTCTCCAGTTTAAGGGCCCTGTCACACCTAAAGCAGTTGGATGCAGTTGGATGCATTTTGCACTGCACTCCAAATGCATAGACAGCCCAAAATCCAGGAAATCCTATGGGCATAATTCACACCATTGCATTGCAACACAGTGCAGAAAGGTACAGTATGCTGCGTTCTTCTGTACCGCAAACGCGTAAAAACGCATGCAAACGCACTGCAGTGCAACGCAGTGCACATAGAAGCCCAGGGAAAAAAAGAAGAATGAAGTGACTTCACGGGTTAAATGCAGATAAAAAAAGTGAATATCAATTGCATGTAAAATGCATGTCAAGGAAAAACATCCAATCCCGGCTAAATTTAGCAAAATACATCTGAAGTCTCCCAAAAGCATGTAGGAAAATGTGTTATGGTCTGATGAAACCAAGGTTGAACTTTTTGGCCATCGTTCCAAAAGATATGTTTGGCGCAAAAACAACACTGCACATCACCAAAAGAACACCATACCCACAGTGAAGCATGGTGGTGGCAGCATCATGCTTTGGGGCTGTTTTTCTTCAGCTGGAACTGGGACCTTAGTCAAGGTAGAGGGAATTATGAACAGTTCCAAATACCAGTCAATATTGGCACAAAACCTTCAGGCTTCTGCTAGAAAGCTGAACATGAAGAGGAACTTCATCTTTCGGCATGACAACAACCCAAAGTATACATCCAAATCAACAAAGGAATGGCTTCACCAGAAGAAGATGAAAGTTTTGGAATGGCCCAGAAGGATCCCAGACCTGAATCCCATCGAAAACCTGTGGGATGATCTGAAGAGGGCTGTGCACAGGAGATGCTCTCACCATCTGACAGATTTGGAGTGCTTTTGCAAGGAAGAGTTGGCAAATATTGCCAAGTCAAGATGTGGAATGCTGATAGACTCATCCCCAAAAGACTGAGTGCTGGAATCAAATCAAAAGGTGCTTCAACAAAGTATTAGTTTAAGGGTGTGCACACTTATGCAACCATATTAGCTTAGTTTTTTTTTATTTTCACTTCCCTCCACCCAAAAGATTTCAGTTTGTTGTTCAACTGAGTTGTACACTTAATAAAACGTGGAAAAAGTACTGAAATGATTTATCTTTGTCTCATTTTTTTACATCTCAGAAACCTGACATTTTAACAGGGGTGTGAAGACTTTTTATATCCACTGTACATGCAATTTCTGGTGTGAATGGGCCCTTAGTATCCCCCCCCCCTCCCTTGTATCTTTTATTTGTGTCTTGCTCAAGTTCCCATCGAAAACCTGTGGGGTGATCTGAAGAGGGCTGTGCACAGGAGATGCTCTTGCCATCTGACAGATTTGGGGTGCTTTTGCAAGGAAGAGTTGGCAAATATTGCCAAGTCAAGATGTGGAATGCTGATAGACTCATCCCCAAAAGACTGAGTGCTGGAATCAAATCAAAAGGTGCTTCAACAAAGTATTAGTTTAAGGGTGTGCACACTTATGCAACCATATTAGCTTAGTTTTTTTTTATTTTCACTTCCCTCCACCCAAAAGATTTCAGTTTGTTGTTCAACTGAGTTGTACACTTAATAAAACGTGGAAAAAGTTCTGAAATGATTTACCTTTGTCTCATTTTTTTACATCTCAGAAACCTGACATTTTAACAGGGGTGTGAAGACTTTTTATATCCACTGTACATGCAATTTCTGGTGTGAATGGGCCCTTATTAAATCCACCCCCCCTTTGTATCTTTTATTTGTGTCTTGCCCGAGTTCAACTTTAAGTCAACTTTTTGCACGAAAGAAGTTAGCAATTACTTCAGTTATAACTCCAGGAAAAGATTCTGAGTCGGTTCCAGGTTGCGTTGTGTGGATGGTGTTTGCACCTAGAATAGACGTAGCATGCTATTTCTGTGCTTCCACACGCAGGGAGCGCAAGTGACAGCTCAGTAGAAAGCAATCATGGCACATCTGGAATGTAAGCTGTTTTGCTACAAAAGCTACGCCAAGGCGATGAAAGATGGGAACACCTGAAACTAGTCGGCAGCTGGCCAGATTCTTGCAGCTCTGGTTCTCTAAGAATGTCAACTTAACGAGGGGTTTTTGTTTTTTACTTTAAGTCTTAACAAAGAATGCATGAAAAGCACTGCATAAAATAACCGTGTGCAGAGTAGTCAACATAGCCGCTAATGCTGCTGATCCGCCAACAGGCTTGCCTCTTGTTATAATGCACCTGTACTTGTAATATGGAAGTGGGAAGCAGCATTTTCTGAATTAACATGAAGACTGATTAATTACAGGTGCCAGTATCAAACAGGTGTAATATAAAACCAGAACTCCAGCCAAAAAAAAAAAAAAAGCCCATTATAAGATAGAATAAAAAAAAGCAAGTTTTGCTAAAATACTTTCATTCCAGAGCTGTTCTCCTGCGGTACTTGTTTTCCATCATTATTATTATTATACAGTATTTATAAAGCGCCAATAGTTCACTCAGCGCTGTACATTACAAAGGGGGACAGAACATGTGACAGAACAATACCAATACAATGCAAGACATGAGGGGATTGAGGGCCCTGCTCTTTTGAGCTTACAATCTAGGAGGGAGGGGATGGTGGCACAGGAGGAGATAGCTGTGGGGGATGGAGTGGTAGGAGGAGTGGAGGAGGTTGGCAGGTTAGCAGGGGGTGGGGTAGGCTTCCCTGAAGAGATGGGTTTTCAGGGTGCACCTAAAGGAGAGGAGAGTAGGTGATAATCTGATGGGTTGGGGAAGGGAGTTCCAGAGGATGGGTGACACCCTGGAGAAGTCCTGGAGGCGGGCATGGAAGGAGGAGACCAGGGAACTAGAGAGAAGGAGGTCTTGTGAGGAGCGGAGTGTGCGTGCTGGGCGGTACTTGGATATTAGGTCGGTGATGTAGTTCGGGGCAGTATGGTGGACGGCTTTGTACGTCAGTGTTAGGATTTTGAATTTGATCTGTTGCACAATCGGAAGCCAGTGGAGGGATTGGCAGAGGGGGGTGGCGGAGACGGAGCGGTTGGAAAGGTGAATGAGTCTGGCAGCCGTACTCAGGATCGACTGAAGCGGGGATAGCCATTAGACACCTTTAACCTCCCTAGCGGTCTGATTATGTCCATATATCTCTGTGCTCTGGGGCCCCTACCAACCTGGCAGCTGCTCTCCAGAATTAAAGTATAAGTGGTTGGTAGAATTAAATATATATTTATTAATACTTTCAATAAAATTGATCTTAACCTCTTGCCCTCCAGAGGATTCCACCCCCCCCCCCCCCTTCCCTTCCAGGCCACTTTTTTGCGATACGGCGCTGGGTTACATTAACCTCCCTAGCGGTCTGATTATGTCCATATTTCTGTGCTCAAAGTGGTACATTTTTTTGCATGGAAATATGTAGTTTTTTTATTGTAGGCTGTAATTTTTAGGAATAACTCACTGAAATCTGTCTGAACAAGAGTCTAGTAAACATCCCGGGTATGATAAAATTTGAAACCCGAAATCATAAATTATAATTTAATAAATAATCATAAAAATAATAATATAATAACAAATTTAATTCAATAATATAATCAAACCAAAAACACTGAAATTTGAAATATAGCGCCAAGTTCGCACATCACTGAGCAAAGTCGCAAAATCATTTTCAGAGTCTGATGAGGAATTTTCCCCACAAATCATTATCACTCAATTCTGCAAGTGGTTCTGATTTACTATCGCTGTTCTCTAGCCGGTCTAAAACCGCTTTTGACCTAAAGGGGCGCTTTTTGGACGCCATGGACGTTTCTCAGTTCCCAGGCAGAAAGAACAGTAAAAATGCAGGCAGGGCGCAGGACAAAGCACTCGGGACAAAATGTATGTGAAATGGTTTGATTCAGTAATGTAATACTATGAGATTTTAGTGAATTTAGTGAATGTCACTTTTTGTCATTTTCAAATTTCCCGCCGGTTCTGTCCCCCATACATCCCGACGTTGCAGGGAACGGAACCCAGAAGACAGATGCCAGCATCCGCCAGAGGACATTACAGGGGACACTGCAGGAGGGACATCGCGGGAGCGCAGGACAAGGTGAGAGAAAAACAGATCCCGGAGCAACTCCGCATGGTAAGCCGAGTGTAGCTCGGAGTTACCGCTTTTGGTACTGAAACTTTACCCCGAGCTACACTCGGGAATACCGCCAGGGAGGTTAATGTGACAGCCAGTATCATTTAACCCACTTCCTCTGAGCTCCGGCCATTATGATCCTGCCCCCAGCCTCCCTGTATGGCTTTGACAGTAAGCCCCGGTTCACACTGATGCGGTGCAGAATTTTCCAGTGTTTTCTGTGCGAATTACGCACCGCATCAGAATCGCACCCCGTTCATGCGAACCACTGCGGGTGTGTAAGTTAAGTTAACAACACCCCAAAATTGGACTGCAAAACGCTGTGCAGAATCGGATCATATAGGTGTGAATACCCACGCAATCCAATTCTAGTGTGGACAAAAAAAAGGGTCCTGCACCTTTTTTGGTGCGGGTGCGGTGTGATTAGAGCCATACAAAATGTATGGCTCCGATCGCACTGCACACAAATCGCATGTGATGTGCACAGGAATGCAGTGCGGTTCCTGTGAGAATCACATGCGATGTACCGCACCGCATATATGTGAATCCGGGCTAAAGCAGAAACAGCATAGCAATGATTTATTCTCTCAGTCACCCTGCTCTCTCTTTCTGTCAGCATGTTTCTTGTGATATACTGATTGGCTCTTTGTATTGCTTCTCTTTCTCCAAATCTGACCTGTGCTATAAAAAGACTTCAAGATGCTGACACCAAGTCCAGTTATTTTATCTATGTGTTTCAGGTACTTATATATCACCATCAATTTACATATATATTGTACATTCATATCAGTCCCTAACCCTCAAGGGGTGTACAATCTAAGGTCCCTAACTCACATTCATACATACACATACTAGGGACAATTTAGACAGGATCCAATTAACCTACCAGCATGTCTTTGGAGTGTAGAAGGAAACTGGAGTACCCATGGAATACCCACACAGGCACAGGGAGAACATACAAACTCCAGGCAGGTGGTGCCGTGGTTGGGATTTGAACCAAAGACCCTAGTACTGCCAGGTGGAAGGGCTAACCATTTAGCCACTGTGCTGCCCATTACTGCTACTTACTATAGGCTTGCTTTAAAAAAGTACATTTCATAATGAATTAACATGTTTGTAAAGGTGTTTTTTTGTTAAAATAACAAACTTTTCTCGGCGTACCACAATAGGAAGGCACTATGGTGGCCCACCTGTGGGTTGGATCTCAAGTTGGGTCGTTTGCATCTATTGACACGCATAGCATGGCTTAGCCCCACCCCTTGCTCTCTTCTCACAGGATTTGATTGACAGCAGTTGGTGCCATTGACTCTTGCTGGTGTCTCTGTGAGCAGAGAGAGAGGGGAGAACTGCTGTAGAAGGGAACAGTGCCGGATTGAGATACAGGGGGGTGAGGGGCGATAAAAACACTTGGACATTTTTTACCTTAATGCAGGGAATGCATTAAAGCGGACCTTCACCCTCCCATGGCACTCTCTCCCTCTCTCTTACTTACTGGACTTTTTTGGCTTCCAGCATTTGCCTAGGCTAATGACACGGTGTCCCCGGTGCCTCCTGGGATGCATGATATGCGTCCTATTCAGTTAGGAGGAGGGGACAGGCCTAGTGGCGCCTGTACCCGGAAAAGCCAGCAGCTGTCACAGGCAACATGGCGGTAACATGCAGCAGGTTCAGACAGGAGGATCCCAGCTGCTCAACGCTGGATGTGCTGGCTGGGTGAGTATCCTTACTGTGCAGAAGACAGTTAAAGGTAAGCAGGGGGGGAAAGATGGGGGAGGGGAAAGACTGAAGTTTCTTTTTAACTAATTGCGCTCCAGAGGATTTACCCCCCTTAATGACCAGGCCTCTTTTTGCTACTCGGCGCTGCACTAATTCAACTGATAATTGCGCGGTCATGCAATGCTGCACCCAAACGAAATTTACGTCCTTTTTTTCACACAAATAGAGCTTTCTTTCGGTGGTATTTGATCACCTGTGCGCTTTTTATTTTCCACGCTATAAACAAAAAAAGGCCAAAAATTTTGAAGAAAAACAATATTTTTTACTTTCAGCTATAAAAAATATATAGTAAACTCAAAGTTAGTTATAAATTTAGGCCAAAATGTATTCTACTCCATGTTTTTGGTAAAAAAAATCCCAATGAGTGTATATTGATTGCTTTGTGTGGAAGTTATAGCGTCTACAAACTATGGTATAGATACTGCAATTTACGCCATTTTTTTGCTATACAGCACTGTGCTAGTTTACCGGACAATTGCGCGGTCATGCAATACGGTACATAAATGAAATTTACATCCTTTTTTTTCCCCACAAATTGAGCTTTCTTTCAGTGTTATTTGATCGCCTGTGTGGTTTTTATTTTTTGCGCTATAAAAAAAAAAGGGTGACAATTTTGAGGAAAAAAAACTATATTTTGGACTTTTTGCTATAAAACATGTCCAGTAAAAAAAATTAAAAAATCAAATTTAGTCATAAATTTCTGCCAAAATGCATTCTGCGACATGTCTTTGCTAAAAAAAAAACCAATACGTGTAAATTAATTGGTTTACGTAAAAGTTATAGCATTTATAAATGGCGGGAAAGATACTAACTTTTTAGTTTTTTTTATACTAATAATGGCGGCGATCAGGGACTTATGGCGGCAATCAGCGACTTATGGCGGGACTGCGGCGGACATTCTGACATTGGGGGGTACTGACTTGGGGTCACTGACATTCCCAGTGACACCAATACAGTGATCAGTGCAAAAAAAAAACACTGACACTGTACTAATGGCAATGGGGAGGAAGAGGTTAACTTTATTAGTCAGGGAAAGGGTTAACTGTGTGAGGGGAGTGTTTTACTAGGGGGCGGGGTGTGTACTGCAGGGAACACCGCTGATCGGGAGAGAGAAACTCTTCTGTCCCGATCAGCATGTCCTGGAGCTGTCAGGGAACTGACAGAAAGCACAGCTACTGCAGCTGTGCTCTCTGTGAGTGATTGCCGCCGATCGCCGGGACATAGCCGGTAACGACCGGCTGTGACCCGGCGACTGACATCCATGGCTGTGATCGGCGGGACAGGTAGGGCGGCGGCGCGCCTCGCACACGCCCCCTACCTGTTTTAAAAACACACGTTTTAAAACGTGCTTTTGCCCAGCCGTGCCTCCCTGCCGCCGTATTTCTACAGTGGCTGGGCGGCATGTGGTTAAGGTAAAAAATGTCCAGGCTTTAGAATCACTTTAATTTTGTGTTTTTACCCATACATGGAAGAAAAATATATTTTAAATATATTTTAAAAATATTCTTCCCAAATATATTGACATATATTTGAAATGCTAAAATTTTGGCCATATTGAAAATATATTTCAATTTATATTTAAAATATATTTCAATAAATAAATATATATATATATATATATATATATATATATATATATATAATGTTGAAATGTGTTTTTATTACAAAATATATGAAAAATATTTTTAAAAATACATTTCAAATATACTGTATGTTTTTAAAAATACAAATCTACATTTTTGGAATGCATTTACAAATATATGTAAAAATATATGTTAAAAGGACTTTTTTATTATGTTAAAAAAAAATCTGAAGTATATATTTCAAAGATATACATTTTTAAAATTTGTATTTTTAAAGACAGTATTTTAGTAAATGCTATCCACCTGGTTTAGTTTTACTTTGCATTACGTGGTAATCGTATACAGTATATTCCTACTTTATAACATGAAAGTTTCCTTTAAGACTCAGCAATGCCAATACAACCTTGTCCTCCACATGTTGCTGTGACATGATGGATCATAGAGCCACTGAAGGCACTGACCAATGCCTGTGGAGAAGAAGAAGCATATTGGGAACTCTAGACTGATACCTGGGATTGAGGTATAAGGCTTGTTTCACAAGGACATCAGCTGGCATAAGAACAGTGTGAACAGCAAGCTTTGACAAAACGTTTTACAGAACTTTCAAGCTTTATTAAGGCTTCCTTCACATCTAGGCATTTTGTATCACGAGCAGAATCGTGGCGACTCTGTCCATTATTCTCAAAATGCTCTGCAAAAAGATCAGGAACTTGTTAAGGGGTGACAAAAATTGTGGAAAAGCATGGACAATCTCAAAGATACATGTCCATATCCAGAGATCTTAATGTTCCTGTATCCATTGTGCGCAACATTGTCAAGAAAACTTACAGCCCATGGCACTGTAGCTGATCTCCCTGGACGAAAGAGAAAAATTGATCAAAGTTTGCAATGAAGGATTGTTCGAATGGTGGATAAAGAACCTCTATCAACTTCCAGACAAATTCAAGTTGACCTTTAGGCACAGGGTATAACTGTGTCAGCTCGCACTATACATCGACCTCTGAATGAAAAGGGATGATACAGTAGGAGCCCCAGGTGGACTCCATTGCTGACACAGAAATGTAAAAAAGACAGATTGGAGTTTTCCAAAAATTACCTGAGGAAGCCAAAATCTATTAGAGACTGTGCTGTGGACAGACAAAACAAAATGACAGCTTTTTAGTAAAGCCCGTTACTATACTGTTTTCAGAAAAAGAAATGAGGCCTTTAAAGAAAAGAATACAATCCCTACAGTCAAACATGGTGGACGTCCACTGATGTTTTGGGGTTGCTTTGCTGCTTCAGGCTCTGGAAGACTAGCAAAGAATTCTGGGGTGCAATGTAGGGCCCAGTGTCAGAAAGTTGGGTCTCCATCTGAGGTCATGGGTCTTACAGCAGGACAATGACCCAAAGCACATGTCAAAAAGCACCCAGAAATGGTTTCAGGCAAAGCACTCTAGAGTACTGAACTTGCCAACAATAGTCCAGATCTCAATCCCATAGAGCACCTGTGGAGAAATCTCAAAACAGCAGTTGGGAAAAGGAATCCTTCCAATCTTAGAGACCTAGAGCAGTTGGCGAAACACGAGTGCTCCAAAATTCCAGTAGAGAGGTGGAAGAAACTCATAGATGGTTACAGGATGCCATTGATTTCAGTTATGTTTTTCCAAGGGGTGTGCTACCAAATATTACACAGAGGGTGCCAATACTTTTGTCCAGTCCATTTTTGGGGGTTTTGCGTGGAATGTGTTAGATTTGGCTTTTTGTTTCTCCACTTTTTTTGTGTCACACCAATACAAACAAAAGAAATAAACACGAGAATGCCTAAACATTTGTATTAGCAACAATTTTCTTGGCAAAGTGGAGCATTATCTGACAGAAATGCAGGGGTGCCAATATTTTTGGCCATGACTATATAGCTACCTGAAGCTCCCACTGTCTAGCTGGATAAGTGCAATATCAGGTCACTCTGGTGGATGATGCGGATTCACCAGAGGTGCAGATGATGCAGATTCACCGAGGTGCAGACTCTAAGCACTAATCAGTGTTCACTTGACCTCCTGATGGTGGAGATACCTTTTTGTTGTGTGCTAGTACCAGGTCATAGTCTTCAGGATCACCCCACCAAGAGGTGAGCAAGCCGGGGTTCAGTAGCAGATATCACAGGTAGGGATCAAGCAGAGGTGTAGTAAGTAATCAAGCCAAAGGTCAATAATGAGTGGTACCAGAGATACGGATGATAGCAGGGGAGACAAGAGTGAGATATTGGCTGGAGAGACCACAATAATCTGGCAAATGGGAAGTGCAAAAGAAAGTTAACAAAGAAAGTTCACGGGAGGAACAAAGGGTTCAAGGTTCAAGACAAGATCATTTAAGGAGTTGTCCATCTCAGCTGGCTCAGCAAGAAAAGACATCACCAGACACAGAAGAAGTCACAGAGTCAGATCCATGTCCTGACACCTAGAGCCCTGGTGCCCATCCTCTAGCCTGAGGCCCATATGTGGCTCTTGAGTACTTGTTGTTTGGCTCATGGGTCCCAGCTATTGGTGACAAGAATAAGATCATAGGCATGTATAGGGGTATTGTTGGGGCATTAATTGCTACAATTCTCAAATAACAAGTCCCCAGTCTCTCACTGTCTTCTACAGAATGTTTCCAATCTAACCTGGATCATGTCTGTGGTCTCTGACCATCATTTCCTCGTGCACGTCTACAGTCCTCTCTAGATTTTGATATACTGAACATTATGTGTGACCCTTTGATGATATCAGGGACCACTGATCAGGCACCCTATACCTTGCAAGTTGACAACTGCCTTAAAGTTCTCAGTGGGATTGCATAGAAAGAGGGGTATAAAAACTCTAAAGTGCTACATCAAAGAAACACAATGCATATCTTCACAGAAAAGGTTGCAGATTGTTGTTCAAATTATAATAACTATGTGTCCATTTTCAGATGGAAAAAAAGATAAAAAAAAATCATGTTTTTTCGTTTTCATTCTGAACTGCTATCGATCTGCAGTCAATTATCAAGACCTGTTCAGTAAATGATTTTGGTTTCCATGCACCTGTATTCCTCAAGGCTGCTTGATCGCCGACATCTACAGAAAGAACAGAGCCTTGTCAACACATCGACCTGAAAGCAGAAATTAGCATCACTCTAGCCACAGGACACACCTAAAAGGAAAAACATAAATCAGCCAATATACAGCAGAATCCGGATGTTCTGTCTATCGTGGGGTGTACCGCTTTCTCTGCTGTCAGCATGTACATATTGTCCTTAGCAGCTGGAAGTGTCATGAATAGAGGCGGTAATTCTTACAGATGCCTTTTATTTTGTCAGCTCCAATGTATAAAAGTAATGATTTTTTCCAACATTCTCATTAAAAAAAAAAAAAAAAAAGTATTTATCTGATCCATAGACTGAACGCTGGCTTCCATTCTGTGGTTTGACAATTTCTACATCTGAAAAGCAAACTGTAGTCAAACATTAATATGTGGCCTTTAAACTGAATCAGGATAAACAGTCTACCGCGGCGTGTCTTTGATTTTTATCTTGGCATGCATGCTCTGCACCTGGCTGCCCAGCTAGGTGTATCCGTATGGTGGTTGGCTTCCCGTATCCTTGTATTTTGATTGGCTCTGGATTTGCTGCTTTGATAGCGATCCCCTTTCTCTAACTTCCAGCTCTTGCCCAAAGCAAATACTGGCCAGAGGAATGCAGAGGAACAAAAGGCTGACATGTCACACTTCTTTCTGCATTCCTCTTGCCGGTGCTTGCCTTAGGCAAGTGATGGGAGCCGGGGACAAGCACTTGCTATCATAGCAGCCATTTCCTTGCTAGATGTACTACTAGGTGGCTGTGCGTCAAAGAGGGTGCCCTATGTGGCATCGCAGCTAGTATTAAAGGGCTATGAAAGTTCAAAGGTTACTGTTAGCGCTAAGGTTGGCAGTAGGTGGCCAAGCAAAAAGGACTGACAAACAAACCCTTAACCTCCCTGGCGGTATGATTATTTCCAATTTTTGGTGCTGAAAGCGGTACCATTTTTTGCATGGAAATATGTAGTTTTTTTATTGTAGGCTGTAATTTTTAGGAATAACTCCCTGAAATCTGTCCGAACAAGAGTCTAGTAATCATTCCGGATATGCTAAAACTTGAAACACGAAATCATAAATTATAATTTAATTAATAATCATAAAAAAAATAATATAATAATAAATGTAATTCAATAATATAATCAAACCAAAACCACTGAAATTTGAAATACAGAGGCAAATTCGCACATCGCTGAGCAAAGTCGCAAAATCGTTTTCAGTGTCTGATGAGGAATTTCTACACAAATCATTATCACTCAATTCTGCAAGTGGTTCTGATTTACTATCGCTGTTCTCTAGCTGGTCTAAGACCACTTTTGACCTAAAGGGACGCTTTTTGGACGCCATGGACTTTTCCAGGCAGAAAGAACAGTCAAAATGTAGGCAGGGCACAGGACAAAGCAGTAGGGACAAAATATATGTGAAATGCATTGAAACAGCAATGTTTTACTATGTAATAATCATTTTTAAAAAAACGAATTTTTTTTTAAATTTCAAATTTGCCCGTGGTTCCGTTGCCCGTACGTCCCAACGTCACAGGGACTGGAACACGGAAGCCGGATGCCGGCATCGGCCAGAGGAGATGGCTGAGGATGCTGCAGGGGGGACATCGCGGGAGCGAAGGACAAGGTAAGTGCTGCAGGGACTCCTTGAGCAACGCCGCATGGTAAGCCCGAGTGTAGCTCGGGGTTACTGCTCTTGGTACTGAAATTTTACCCCGAGCTACACTCGGGAATACCGCCAGGGATGTTAAAGTGGTTCTAAAGGCAGAAGGTTTTTTACTTTAACACACTGTCTGGATTAAGATAAAAGCCTTCTGTATGCAGCTCTTCCACCAGCCCTCTTATACTTACCTAAGCCCGAACTCGATCCAGCGATGTGCCCGACAGCAGTGGCTCCCTTGTCTCTCTGTCTTCTCAACGGATAGATTGATAGCAGTGGGAGCCATTGCCTCCTGCTGCTGTCAATCACTGCCAGAGAGCAGGACCGGAGCCAAGCCACACTTTGTGTATCATGGACAAACAAAGCACAGCTCGGGATCAAGCAAGCATGAGTGGCACCATTGCAAGTGGCTTGCTATGGGGGGCACTCAGCAGGGAAGAGGAACCAGGAACCAGGAGCACCAATGGGGGACCTGAGAAGAGGAGTATCAGGACTGCTATGTACAAAACCATTACACAGAGCAGGTAAATAAGACATATTTGTTAGTTACAAAAAATGTAGGTTTACAATCACTTTAAATAATCAGTAAAACAATATTTGCAGCACTTATCAATAAACATAAATCATATACAGTATAAAAACAGTAATCATAAGTGGCAAAATAAAATGAATAATAGCTTGAGAGGAAGTATACATCCAACAAAGTGAACAACACACAACAAAAGTGCAAATGCTCATTAACTGCATGAACAGTCCACAAATAAAATGATATTATGATCAAAAGTCTATAAATCAAAGTGTGGGTGCAAACGTCTTCCAGAATTGTATCTTCCACCAATGATAATTAGCACTGAATCTTCTAGTGTATGACCACACACCACCCACAAGTGACTTGAACACTCACCAGAACCGTAGGCTAAAAAGCACACAGCATCATACAATGATTACTCAGAGCAGCTCTCCCCTTTGCAGCCAGCCAGAACGCAGAAAGAAACAGCTTGAAAGCACATCCATTCCTCCTGTTTCCGATGGAACTATACATCAGCAAACTGTGCTGCAAGTCTCACAAACGGGGCAGACAAAAAGAGGCCATAGTTCAATATATTTTAAGATATATTAAATCATCAATGAAACATTAAAGCATAAAAAACAGCATATGAAGCATATGATATAAAGCTGCTTCTTGAAATCCAATGCAACAACATGACATAAGCGCATAGACTCCACCCTACGCGGTTCGTCAAATAGGACAAAATTGTCCCTGAGGATGTCCACTGACACTGAAGTTATTTCTTATTCTATTTTGTCACTTATGATTATTATTTTTATGCTATATTTGATTAATGTACAGGTAGTACATGGGAAAATTAAATAATAGTAATATTTATTTTTTAATACACCAGAGTGGATGGTAGATTGCCTTCTGTCAGCCCCAAAGACGAAGTGAATTTCGTTAAGTATTTTTGCACATGTATTTTTCATTGTTGCTTACTGTCTATGTTGTAGTATCTGACTCTTTAAATATTTTCTTGTACCCCTTTTTTTCCTTTTTTGTCATTAAGATGATATATAAAAAGAGTCAACGGATTCTCTAAATGCTTTAAACAAGAACTTAAAGAATCCTTGTCTCTTTAATGAGTGCTATTGTATTTCAGAACTCTGTCACCTTCCTGTCTGTGTGGCAGACACAAGTTCTAAAGGTCAGAATTGTTACAGCAGATATGGTGATCTGTGCATGTTGACATTAAAGTGGAATTCCAGGCTAGATCTATTTAAGCGTAACATGGCTCCCACCCCCACCCCCCTCAAATATTTACTACCCTGTTGAAGTTTAAGTTGCATATGCTTACCTGTTCTCAGGGTGCTTTGGTACAGTCATGTGTGCTCCCTCCGAGAGGAAGGACAGCTGACAACAGATGCCCCTTAGTAAACCTATAGGTGATGTCACCACCCAGGCATTCCATCCATTGTCAGATCTCTCTCCTCTCCACAGTATTCTAGGACAGCGCTCTCTTGCTGCTGGGAAGAACCCCACCTCACTAGTCTGGATATTGGAATGTTTTCTTCTTTTTAGGCATTGTCCCTAAGGTGACCCTACTCACCAGGAACCTCTCCTTGTGCTTTTCACTCTCCCTAACAAGCAGAGTCTTTATCTCTGACCTACCACCTCTGTATGATGTGGATACCCTATTGTATAAGGTCCTTCACAAAGATGGCTGCCAAAGCTCACCAGAAGTTGCAGTGTCCAATCAGACAATTGGTACTTCTGTGACACAAACGGAGACCAGGAGGGGACAATTCCTTTGGAGGCTCCACTCCATCTGTAGAGTGGCACAGCGCCACCTACTGGACAGAGAAAAACCTGCACCTGCCTACGATCTTGCAAGGTAAGAGGCGGCAGCAGGGGATAATTTGTGTGAGCCATGTAAAGGTGTAAAGGTGACCCAAAACATAAAGACTTTTGCATAGGCATTAGTATGATTGTGGATGAGCATCTTAGTTCAAGAAGCAGATGCTGAGCTTTGATAATGCCTAAAAAAGATGGCATCGACGGGAAAGGAAATGTAAGTTTATTTTCAGAAAAAGTACTCTGATCCCCGTAAGAGGTGATAAATATTTGTAAGTAATATATTTATACATTACATAGTGTAGTACCAGCTAAGGGACCCACTGAGTTGTCCCAAGGTTCTATTCCCAAACTAGTATATTAGCAGCCGAACGCAGTCCCGGTCTCTCTTCTAGCTCAGTGAACAGTCTAGGGGTATCTTTTCTTGATATTTTACGAAAGGTGAGCTTGGACAGGGTGTAGGGAAGCTGTGGGATACTCCAGTGGCACAAAAACAGTAACACAAAAACACTTCTCAACTGTCTTAAAGCTTCTTAGCACAGTGCTTGCAGCAGCAACTGGGGAACTGAGCTGTACTGGGACACCATAGGAAATGTCCATATTTTGAGCAAGAGCTGACACTGACTCAGGGACCAGCATAATCACTAGGATTCTACACTCAGGTCTTTACTCACAATGTCCCTGGATGCCTCCTTCCAATATCATCCAAACATTTCTCCTGTGAAATCTCCTCACCAGATTCTCAGTAGAATCCCTCAGTCAATTCCTGCAAAGTTTAGTAGGATTATTATTATTATTATAAAGTATTTATATAGCGCAAAAAAGTTTGCTCAGCGCTGTACATTATAGTGGGGGACAGTACATGAGACAATACAGTAACAATACAATACACGAGGGGATTGAGGGCCCTGCTCTTTCAAGCTTACAATCTAGGAGGGAGGGGATAGTGGTACAGGAGGAAGTGGCTGTGGGGGATGGAGTGGTAGGAGGAGTGGAGGAGATCAGCTGTTAGGTGAGAGTGGGGTAGGCTTCCCTGAAGAGATGGGTTTTCAGGGTGCGCCTAAAGGTGAGGAGTGTAGATGACAGTCTGATGGATTGGAGTAGTGAGTTCCAGAGGATGGAGGAAGACCTGTAGAAGTCCTGGAGTCGGGCATGGGAGGAGAAGACCAGGAAACTGAGGAGTAGGAGGTCTTGTGAGGAGCGAAGAGTACGTGTTGGGTGGTATTTGGATATCAGGTCGGTGAGGTAGTTTGGGGCAGTATTATGAATAGCTTTGTACGTCAATGTTAGTAGTTTGAATTTTAGGCGTTGGGCAATCGGAAGCCAATGGAAGGAATGACAGAGGGGGATGGCGGATACAAAGCGGTTGAATAGGCCCCCATCTCTAACACAGCTGGGACCTCGATGAACAAGTGTAGAAACACAGCTGGACTGCCCAGAAGAGTAGCTGCCCTTCTGGCTGGGAACGTCTCCTGGACAAGAACCCTGCTGTGCCAAACGTCAGCCTATTTATACACTCCCCAGACTCCTACTGGGCACACTCCCTCAGGGATTAGCTGGGACCACATACATATTCAGGCTGCTTATTTGCCTCTCTCAGCCCACTTCATTCCAAAATCCTCCAGAAGGCAGGGGGAGCAGTCAAATTTGCAACCAGTGAGACACAGAACAGCCCAAAATAATCACAAGCTGCTCAGCTGATTACAGGTGAGGAACTAAGTTGACCTAACTTAACTAGCAGGCTATCTAGGAGGGTGCTACATTAGCATCTATGCACTTCAAATAAAAGATCCAATATAAAGTTCCAATGAGCCCTCTGTACTCATCACTGTAATGCTGTCACGCTGCATATACAGCTTGACTGCATTACAGTGGAGCTGTAATGGGTGGAGCCACATTGCTGACGTCACGCCGCCACTGCCGAAGGATGGAGCGGCAGCCATTTTGGTACCTGTCTTTTTACCTTTTATCACTCCACATGGATATTTTACTCTGCTTTGTAATACTCAATAAAATACTACACTATGTACGATTTTCTGGCTCTTGTGGTGAGCTATCTCCCCTAGGACAAGGGTTCCTCTTCCACCTATGCCTCTGATGGAGCAGTTCGTTTAACTCCCTGGCTGCCTCTTTGCCTCCAGATGTGATATACCTATATGCCTGTTATCATTAACCTTCTGGCCAAGGTGGTGGTTTCCCTGTGTGATTAGTTTCACATTCACATCCTGCACTTTAGATTACTGCACTTTATGAATCTATGGACACTGTTTGAACTGAGTCTCTTTTACGGACTTATAATTTTAATGTTGCACAAATTACGGGCAGCACAGTGGCTAAATGGTTCGCACTTCTATCTGGCAGTACTAGGGTCGTTGGTTCAAATACCAGCCATGGCACCACCTGCCTGGAGTTTGTATGTTCTCCCTGTGCCTTCATGGGTTTCCTCCGGGTACTCCGGTTTCCTCCCACACTCCAAAGACATGCTGGTAGGTTAATTGGATCCTGTCTAAATTGTCCCTAGTATGTGTATGTATGAATGTAAGTTAGGGACCTTAGATTGTACGCCCCTTGAGGGTTAGGGACTGATGTGAATGTACAATATATATATATAAATGTCTGTAAAGTGCTGCATAAATTGACAGCGCTATACAAGTACCTGAAATGAATAAATAAAATAAATTACCAATATGCAACCATGAATATCAGTAATATTACTATTTATTGATTATTTTAGTTGCCCTTGTAGTGCACCTATCATCACTTCTGCTCACGGACATAATTGCCTTACCGCTTGCTGATTTGCTGTCCATTATATTTGCAAGTTTTATATATTTATGTGTTGCACTTTACTGTTCCACTTGATACATTTCATTTTTTATTGTGAATTTAGTGCTGCACCTTTTTATATATACATATACTTGTGGGGATTGTTACCTCTACCTTGTGTGCTAGCTGCTCTATAGTCATCACCAGCGCTCGCCTTTATACAATATATTTGCATATACAGTACACATATGCTCTCCTAAATTTGTTTTTTGTGATGCTATGTACTGTAGCAGGAGCTGAAATACTTTGTTGGATCATTGCTCTCACACATGTTTAGCAGTCCTAGCCTTGAGCGGTTTGAAACTTCCTCAGTAGCACTGTGGATTGGAACAGTACTTGTGTCCGACTCTCCAAGGTTCTGCCAGCCCAGGGTATTTTAACCCTTGCTGCAGCTGTTATACACTAAGAAAACCTGAAAGGGCAGCATTTTTTTTAGTTGTATATACTGATGGACCAGGGGTGGACTGACAACTCATGAGGCCCCCGGGCAATAGGGGATCATGGAGCCCCTGTGTCCTTGCCCAAACTCAAAAAATCCTATGAAAAAGGTACCAGGGGCATCTCATGGGGCCCCCTACTGACCCCAAGCCCTTGCGCACTGCCCGAGTTTCCAAATGGTCAGTCCGCCCCTGCGATGGACCATGTTACAGTAATAAATATTGAGAGCCTGATAAGGCTTTAAGTATATGCAGCGTGTGACCAACAGCTGGGTGAAATTTAGACTGATCATTCTAAATGAGGATTAACATACCTACAAATGTCAATCTGTTAAATGAAGGCAGCTGGTGCAACCTGTGGCACATGGTTAACACAGTTGACTAGTGGATTCCTCAATTCTTTTCCCTTGCTGAAATTACCAATAAACACACAGACTGTGCAATTGGTTTAAATTGCCACAGCCACCCTTTATTGAAACACAAAAC
The DNA here is from genome assembly GCF_062004578.1 of Staurois parvus. Taxonomy (NCBI): domain Eukaryota; kingdom Metazoa; phylum Chordata; class Amphibia; order Anura; family Ranidae; genus Staurois; species Staurois parvus. The sequence continues at coordinate 4,988,826 of NW_028317980.1, read as the reverse complement.
AACTAACAGTTCCAATTAAAATTAACCCTCCAAAAATACCACATGAATAACATGGCAGCTGTTGGTCTTTGGAGTCTGTTAACCAAAAAAGCCAAAATTCTCTATTGTTCCCAGCAGCACCACAACTGAATATTTCTGAAGTCCCCATTAACACAATTGACAACCAATGGGGGAAGACCATAACACCAGATGAGCCATCACTTTGTAACCATCTAACCTTTTCACGGACCCCCTAACCCACCAACCCACCGTGACAATCACATGTAAGTCCAGATCTGTTGTCACTCAGTAATAGAGGCAAGGTAGGTGCAGGAGCGGACTGACAACTCATGGGGCCCCCGGGCAATAGGGGATCATGGGGCCCCTGTGTCCTTGCCCAAACTCAAAAAAGCCTATGAAAAAGGTACCAGGGGCATCTCATGGGGCCCCCTACTGACCCCAGGCCTTCGGGCAGTGCCCGAGTTTGCAAATAGTCAGTCTGGGTAGGTGGGACAACTTTCTTCCTTTGTTGACTTTCTGGTATCAAATCCCAGCAGTCTCTGCAAATTCCACCCATGGGGTTCCTCTCTACTGTCTGACCCTTGACCTACTATTAGGTAAGACCTACTGTTGCTGCTCTAATAGTTAACTCTTTCATGGTAGCCATTCCTGGTGTCATGCATCTCCTCTGTTAATTTTCCTCCAGGTCTGACTCTTGACCTATCTGTTCCATATTGACCCGCAGAAGTCTGATTGGGCTGTATTGGTATAGTTTTATCTTCAAAATATGAGTATCCTACTCAACAAGTAAACTTGGGAAATCTAATTAAATTTTAAAATGAGCAATGTTTCTTTACAATGAGCCTCAGATTCTCAACAAATTTCGTTTTTTGAAACTTTGTCTTTGCTTTAGTTTGTATATTCACAGAGAGTAACAAGTTCCTTTCAGACACATTTCAGCGATGTGATAACATGCTCAATCACATTCACTCCTCCGAACCTGTCAGCGCTGGGAAAAGTTTATTTGCTGTGTCGTCTGCGGTCTGACAGACTGCACAGAAACACAACAATATAATCTGCGGAGCTCCAGCCTATCCCCTGCCAAATCCAATACCCCATCATCTCTCGGCGGAATTTACAACTTCTATAGCTTAGGAGCCAAAAACAGAAATACAGTTCACTAATGGCTTGTTTGTTTCGCTTTCGGGCGCTTGCTCAAACAGAAAGGTGGTAACCTGGGATTGTTGCAAGGATTTAATAACAATAGTTTCCAAAAGTCATTAGGAGGCTCTGGGCGAGATGCCCAACCAGGGTATGGTTTCAGCAACATAGTTGCCTTGACAGCGTTCAGTTCAAACTGACTGAGTAGGAACACAGGGGTGTAAAAAGGCAAGAGTCAACTGTCCCCTAAAATAGGGGATAGCTCTTGTTTTTAAAAGATTTTGTTTTTACAAAGATAGCATTTGGAAATTTCTTTAAAGCCCCACTCAGGGATCAATGTCAACCCTTGCCCATCCCTCCTAAGAAGAACTGAAAGCAAAGAATAAAAAACTGCAAGCCCTTCTGCAAAAAAATAAACCTACCTGCTTGCGTGCAATCCAGTGCGGAAGGTATATGGAGTTGCATATGCATAGCTTCGTCTCTAGTTGTGGCACCGTGCTAATGTGCTGGGATCAATAGTGTCAGGAATGGACTTGCCAGTAATGGTGGGACTCACCTGCCTTGTAGGCTGCAGTACCACGGCTGGCCAGCGGGTGCTCTCAGCAATCAGAGTGTCAGGGCTCCCGGGTATGACCAGAGATGTGTGACTGACGCAGGGAAAAGCAGACTTCAGATATGTTATAAACAATGTAATTTATTAACACTAACCATACAAACATAAACGCAGTGCAATACTAAAACATAACACAGTGCAAATAAACCAACCAATCACCCACAGATAACAGTCAATATCAGTCGGGCAGGTAGGTACAGGGGGAGCAAGCGGAGAATGGTCGGGGTCACAGGCCAGGTTCAGCAGGTAGCGGGCAGCGTGGTACAGAGGGTCAGGCAGAAGAGAATGGTCAGACAAGCCAGGGATCAGAGCAGGGTCAGCAGAGAATCAGACAGGAACAGAGAGCAGGAACAGGATACAGGGCCCAAGAGAAACACAACACCAAGGCAGAGTCTGCAGGTCTGAATGTCCCTTAAATACACCAGTATAATTAGTTCCAGGTGTTTGACTGGCTGCAAGGTTGAGTCTCTGATTGCTGGGAGCACCCGCTGGCCAGCCCTGGTACTGCAGCTCATAAGGCAGCTGAGTCCCACTATTGCTGGCCAGTCCATTCCTGACACAGAGACTCAACCCTGCAGTCAGCCAAAACACCTGAGGCTGATCACAGGTGTATTTAAGGGATGGCCAGACCTGCAGTCTGTGCCTTGGTGTGTGTTTTTCTATGGGCCCCTGTATCTTGTTACCTGCATTCCTGTTCCTGTTCCCGTCTGACTGACTCGTTGCTGAACCTGCCTGATCCGGACCTCTGCTGACTTCTCCTGTTTGATCCCTGGCTTGTGACCCCGACCATTCTCTGCCTGACCCCCTTAACCTACCTGCCCGTTAGTTGATGTACCCGGCTTGTGATCTGACTACTTTCTGCCTGCTCCTCCTGTTCCTACCTGCCCGATTGTTATTGACCCGGCCTGCCTGACGACGCTTGCATTGTATGTATTGTTATCTGTGGGTGGTTTGGTTTAGTTCGTTTGCACTGTGTTATGTATTGCACTGCGTTTATGTATTGTTAGTATTAATAAATTATATTGTTTATAACATATCTGAAGCCTGCGTTTCCCTGCGTCAGTTCACATACCTCTGGTCATACCCGGAGCCCTGACAAATAGCTTACATGCATGCACTTGAGTGGCATCATGCCAGACCAGCAAATCAAGATGGCCGAAGACTGGCCCCTGGAAGAAGCCAATGAAGAACCTCACAAATGTTGAATCGTTGGAGCATAGGTAAGTTTTCTTGCATTTAGTGATCACATGACCCCTAGCTCCTGAGTCCTCTTCTGTTTACTTCCTGCTTGGGGTTCTTCTTTAGGTGTCCATGTCACTGTCTGCATGACATGGATACTTCCTATTGGATGGTGCCAGCAGGGTCCTCTTAAGAGAGCGAAAGGGAATGATGCCATCACAGAGGGATAGAAATTGGAAAGATGGGCTTGGGTGCCAACAGTAGTCTTGGGTCAGGCACTGGATTAGTTGTCCCTTGTGACTGTAACTGGGATGGGGGACTGAAATGAGTATTGCTGGCTTCACCAGGCAAGGAGGAAAAAAGACTGTCAGAATAGGTTAGAGAGGGGTGCGAGGGATGGGTGGTAGAAAGTTACTTTTACCCACAGCAGGGCTTTAAGCACCATAACTTAACATTCTCTTAATCCGCATTAGAGTGAGCTGTGTACCTGTTGGGGAAATTCCCCTCACTTCTTGTGTGGTCACCGAAACAAGAAAATTTCCCAAACAGGGATGAAAATTGCAATAAAAGCCTGACATAGTTCCTAACACTTTCTTACTCTGTAAAAAGCAAAATGTTTTGATGGATGGTTTGCCTTTAAGGAATACATATATCCAATCACTAAAAATATCATATAATGTATGCTTTACAGAGCAATGTAATGTCCAAAGTGATTTCTATTATCTTTTTAAATCTTCAGCTTTCGTTAAAATAATACCTGGTGATTCTGCCATGAAGGTTCTCCCTGTGTATAGTATGACATCATCTGGTCACTTAGTTAAGGAAAGAGGAAAAATAGTGCTGGACCAGTAAGATTATCTTATTGGTTTGGTATATTATCTTGAAGTGGTTGTAAAGACTCAAGGTTTTTTACTTAATAGGTAAAGGTAGGAAGGTAAAAAACGTTCAATGTGCTAATACTCACCTGAGCCCCCTTTCAATCCAGTGATGTACACAGGAGCCTTGCCTGTCCTAGATCTCTCTCTCCTCGTTGGCTGAGACACAGCAGTGGGATCCATTGAGGAGAGAATGGGGGGTGGGGCCAAGCCATGGCTCTATGTGTCTTATGGATGCATAGAGTGGGGCTTGGGTGTGAGCATGCGCCAGTGCCCCCATAGCAAGCGGCTTGCTATTAGGGGAAATGGTCAAGAGGGGGGGCAGGAGCACTAGCAGGGGACCCCAGAAGAGGACCAGGTCTGCTCTGTGCAAGATCACTGCACAGAGCAGGTAAGTATAACATGTTTGCACCACATAACTGATAAAATATAATAAAAATATGAAATTTTTCCAATAAAGGCCGGGGGGGGGGGGCACCAACCCTTTCATTATGGCTTGAGATTGGCTGCCAAAGCAGATGCTGAGATCTCCCCTTGTCAATCACACTGGAGGAAATGCCATTAAGGATCTAATTCACCTCTGGTCCATTTATATTACTTTCACTCTCAAGCCCTGATGAAGGGGACAGTTTTGAAATGCTAAAGTACGTTGTCTACTTCTTCAACCTTTATTGAAATAAAGTCCTATCTAGACCTTTTAACAGTTGTGTGATGCTGTCACGTACCTGATGGGAGACTGAATTGATGAGGTCGGCCTCACTTGTGTCACTAGCCCTGACCCCGCTGATGTTGGAACAGAGGGAGTCTAGGGACCAGGGGGACAAGAGTGCCAGTGGTTGTTGTTTGCAGCTCTTGCAGATGATGACCTTGGAAGGCGGATGATCCTCTGATTTGGACACCGCAATAATAGACAGAGCAGGTCTTGTGGTTTGCCAGGCGTGCAGCAGAGCGAGGTAGGTAGTGAGGACAAGAGACTGGAGCAGGGTCATGGGATAGCCAGGGTCATCAACAGTCGGGCAGTGTGGTACAGAATCAGAAGGAAAAGCCAAGGTCAGGAGCAGAGCCGAAGTCAGGAACCGGTATCAGGAGAGTAATCAAATTCGGGTCAGGAACAAGCTGGGTTGGTAACGGAGGTATCGTACAGAAACAAGCAGAACACGGAGGGGAGCTAAAGGCCAGTCAGCACTGAACATGAGCAGAGGCACTCCTTAAATGCGCCAATCTTTGCCGTGCATGTGCGTGTGCGTGATCGCGCATTCCTGCGCGTATGTGCACAACCGGCATTTCTTCTGCGGGAATTCCTATGCGCATGTACATTCCCGATCGTGATTCTTCTTGCTGGAAATCCCTTACAGGTGCTTCAATTTACATTTTTGTTACATTACATCTCTCTGCTCCTGTCACCCAGTTGTACTCCTGGGTTGTCACCCTGATTCAAGGGCTACCAATAAAGACTTAGAAGCAGTAATTTCAAGATCCAAAGACATCATCAAAAACTCTGTCATCGATAGTGCTAGAAAACATGAATATCAGACGTCTGCACTTTGAAAGCCTTAAAGCAGAAGTAAAGTCATTTTTTTAAAACCATTGGCAGGTAGAGTTTTTATAACAGAAGAGATTCTGCTTGTCAGCATATGTGTAAACCGCACATGCCACGTTACATCATCCCCAACCCAATCAAGAGGCTGAAGACTTCAAACTTGGAAAAAGACCTGGAGAAGATGGAAGCTTCGGTGACAGTAGGGAGCACTGACATCGCAGCTTTGGAGGGAATTGCTTGCAAGGTAAATCTTCCAGAACGTGCACGTGTTGTGCTTACTAGCACATTATAGCAAAAAACTCCTGGGGGTCCAAGATTTGTCTTTTGTGACAGAGCTTTACTTCCGCTTTAATGCATGCTCATTAAAACCCGGGAAACACCTTAAATATTTTACAGAAAAACTAGTGATTAAAATAAAGTTTTAAAAACTGCAGAAAGAATAGTAATCTTCTAAATCTTTTTTTAATAGACTGCATCTCAAGAGCTGTGCATACAGTAGAGGGTTTAATTGGCCATAGCGGTGCTGACTTTACAGTATTTAACAGCACATAAATCTTTCTTCTTGGCTCTGTAAAAAATAAAAGTATCTGAGCACAATCAAGTGTTTTCTTCTGTCCACTGGACTGTGACTCAGTGGTTTGTGTTCTCTCTATCTCTGCTATTCAGAGGCCAAGGTTAACATACTCTCCTTACATAGCTGAGGTTTCATTCCAGTGCATTGATGTCACAGAGGGTTTTGGTGTTGCAAAGGGTGAGCACAGAAGAAGCTGTTTGCTTTCAAACTGTTTCTCCCTAATTGATATCCACTATGGCCATGGCAGGAAAGGAGGGTGAGGGTGCACAGCCCAATGCATAGATCAGAAATTATAGCTGGCTGGTGTTTCTTCTGCCTTTAGCAGCCCTTGTTCCTTGTTAAGACAAGCAGGCCTACCAGTACTTGGTTGCCCCTAAGTCTTATAACATAATACTATCTTCCCTTTCCAGATGGCACTGGGACTGAGCAAATGAGATAAAGAAGGATACCTGTAGTCTCGCGGCTAGTCAGACAGTGGACAGTCTAAGGCGACAGTCCAAGTTATAATCCTAGGACAGTCCAGGGGTCAGGAAAGGTAGTGGGAAAAAAAGCAGACAGGCATAATCCAATGGACAGTTCCCAGGTCAGGGCAGGATGCAAAAAAAGTGTAATCCAATAGACACTTTCCAGGTCAGGGCAGGTAGCAAACTAACGTAATCCATAATCCAATAGACCGGTCCCAGGTCAGGGCAGGTAGACAACAAACGTAATCCAATAGACAGTTCCCAGGTCAGGGCAGGTAGACAACAAACGTAATCCAATAGACAGTTCCCAGGTCAGGGCAGGTAGACAACAAACGTAATCCAATAGACACTTCCCAGGTCAGGGCAGGTAGATAACAAACGTAATCCAATAGACAGTTCCCAGGTCAGGGCAGGTAGACAACAAACGTAATCCAATAGACAGTTCCCAGGTCAGCGAGCAACTATAGTCCAATGTACAATCCAAGGCCAAATTCAGGTGGCAATTCAAAAGCAATCTGCTTACAAGAGTCAAAGTTTAAATTTAAATACCTTTATTTATCAATAAGCAGAGCAACTGTTACAATAATCTACAAAATGTTTGTAATAAGCACCATGACTCCTAATTTAGTTTCTCGGGAATCCCAAATAAAATGCAGCTATTTGGACAAATTCACCCCAAAATACAAGGTCTTCCAAGATCTGCTTTATGAATTGCTTCTCTGTATTTAAGAACAAAGGCTAAGAAACCCCTGCAAGCCATTTCTGACCAACTGAGTATCAAAGGGTAATCAAAAATCCCTCCCTTGCAAATATGACAGTATTTTAACATTGATCTCACAACCACTACTGCTGTAGAACAGGTGGGAATATCACAAATTGGCCTAGACATAAAATAATGTAGAAAAATATTCTTTCTTCCTTCTTTAATTTTTCCTTTGGACTTCACATGTGTTCACATTGTGTTCCCTTGTTCATCTTTAAATTAGATATTGTTAGATAATGCATGCCATACAATGGGACAACAGTGCTGTATACATGCCATACAATGGGACAACAGTACTGTATACATGCCATACAATGGGACAACAGTGCTGTATACATGCCATACAATGGGACAACAGTGCCGTATACATGCCATACAATGGGACAACAGTGCCGTATACATGCCATACAATGGGACAACAGTGCCGTATACATGCCATACAATGGGACAAGAGTGCCGTATACATGCCATACAATGGGACAACAGTGCCGTATACATGCCATACAATGGGACAACAGTGCCGTATACATGCCATACAATGGGACAACAGTGCCGTATACATGCCATACAATGGGACAAGAGTGCCGTATACATGCCATACAATGGTTCAACAGTGCCGTATACATGCCATACAATGGGACAACAGTGCCGTATACATGCCATACAATGGGACAACAGTGCCGTATGCATGCCATACAATGGGACAACAGTGTTGTATACATGCCATACAATGGGACAACAGTGCAGTATACATGCCATACAATGGGACAACAGTGCTGTATGCATGCCATACAATGGGACAACAGTGCTGTATACATGCCATACAATGGGACAACAGTGCTGTATACATGCCATACAATGGGACAACAGTGCTGTATACATGCCATACAATGGGACAACAGTGCTGTATACATGCCATACAATGGGACAACAGTGCTGTATACATGCCATACAATGGGACAGCAATGCTGTAAACATAAATATACACATACATCTTTATTTTCACTTGTCAATAGATATAACCAAATTCTCTCAATTATATACTTAACAGATCAAAAGGGACCAAATAAAAGGGATTCATTGCTAGTGTTCACTTACCTTTTAACACTTTCCCATTGGCTATTCGCAGATATGTGGCAGCTTGGCAGTAGGCTTTAAGAATGGGCTGCCATATACATGCATATAGCCAGCGTTGCTGTTCTGTGCTGGGAGCACACTTAATTGCATGCTCCCAGCACTGTGTCTGAGCTGTCACTGAGAGCTCTCAGTCACTGTTTATACTGTAAGGTGGTAGGATCAGCTACCAATCATGTGACCACTGTTACAGCTAATCACAGTGATCACATAATTGGAAGAGGCAGAAAACCCCTTCCTCATTTAGAAGTCCTAAAAGGACCAGAAGGTGAAAAGTGTCTCACCATGGGAGATAAATTCCCTAAACTAAGTCAGGATTCTGTAAATCATTTCTGAATACCAATCATTACTAACCAGGGTCTTCCCACTTTTTACATTCATTTTGCATTAACAGCACTTTCCAGACACCATATTATGTGTATGTCTCTTTGATGCAAAATGTATAAACTGTTATAACTGTTGATACTTCTTGACTTGATATTTATTATTTAACATTCCCGCTCCAGTAAATACATATGCTCTAAAATCTTCCTACTTTAATTTGCTGGATTTATTATGGAGTTTAGCTAAATGTGATTAAAAATAGCTTGTTAGTACAATCAGTAAATAAAATGTATAATGGGATGGCAGCCATGCACAGTGCTGGCAGGGTTAGAAAAATGGTCCATATCTAAACTAAATTTTTGCAGTTGTCAGGGGTGAAAATACCATTTGTGCAGACCCAAGGGCCATTTGATACATATTTATAGTATATTTTTTGGATTGGTGCTTGGACCTTTATACTGTTCTGTAGACCTAGATACTGCGTACTTCTGTGTAGCTGTCAACTGATACACCATGAATGTCACGTAGTTACATAGCGAGGTTAAAAAAAGACACAAGCCCATTGAAATTGCTGCGCTGCCTCTCCCAAAAACTACTTAAAATAATTAATTAAATAAATAAATGAAATCCCTACTACAGAAAGGGTCCTCACAAATGTGCATATCCTATAATGCCCCGTGGGCTGGCAATTATATCCCTCCTCCCCAGCAGCCAGCCTAATTGATCAGTCATCTGCACAGGTTATACTCACACCCAAGTCCATTGAGTTCAACCAATAGAAAAAAAAATAGTAAACAAATTGAAAACCTCCATATACAGATCCCTGTACTTAGTTGATCCAGAGGAAGGCAAAAAAAACCAACATAGTTTGGGCCAATTTGCTAGAACAGGGAAAAAAAGATCCCGGAAGCTGGCCTTTCTAAACTTTTTTACCCCAGAGGAATACTTGAAATTATTTTCAGGTCTCATAGGTGGAGCAGACCCTGTGTGGGTGAGCTGTCTCCTACATGAGTACATCCCAACAGCCCGCTATTATTTATTCTGTGTATTGGTATGGCGATGGCTGTTTTGATTTGCTCTTGTTGCTTGTGGCCCACTTATATGCCTCCTTTTGCTCTTTTCCTTATACTGGAAATATTTGCACTGTTATCTTGTGATGTTAAAACTGTTGAAGACTCTAAAAACATTAATGTAAAATAAATAATTTTCAGGTCTTGGGTACCAACACCATGTCAATGAAGGTTGGTGGGAATATGCACCTTACATTGGTGTCTACATGCAGGGCTGCTGATAGAAACCATGGGACCCCATACAGCCAACCTGACAGGACCCACTAAAAAAAAACCAAAAACACAGTTTACTATGCTTTAGTTATGAGTGATCGGTACCAATCACTCATTGCGTTCATTCAAGAAAGAAAGGGACTAGTAAATGTGACATATTTACCGGACCCTTCCCTCAGTCTCCATCCTGAAGAACCCTTTTGCGTGACTGCAGTTGCCGGTGGAAAGGAGAGGAGGGAAGATGACAGCACTGCAGGGGTGGGGACAGGGGCGGACTGACAACTCATAGGGCCCCCGGGCAATAGGGGATCATGGGGCCCCTGTGTCCTTGCCCAAACTCAAAAAAGCCTATGAAAAACGTACCAGGGGCATCTCATGGGGCCCCCTACTGACCCTGGGCACTCGGGCAGTGCCCGAGTTTCCAAATGGTCAGTCCGCCCCTGGGTGGGGACACACTGGAGGGCCTGGGCAGAAAAGGGAAATGCTTGGTGCAGAGGCTGCTGGGTGCGGTGGGGAGGGGGGGATTACTGGAACTAACTCCATTTATGGCTCTCTGCAGCAGATGAAAGCAAGCGGGAGGGAGAAGAGAAGAAGCCAGCTTTCAGCTGCTGCAAAAAGCCATTCAGGGGATTGGTTCCAGTAATTGCCTCCCGCTATGCCAATCGTCCTCCTAGCCCACAAATATGATTCACCCAGCTGCCTGGGCCCCCCTGCTGGCCCCGTACAGGTACCCCCTTATCCACGGCCCTGCCTACATGGAAGAATGCCCCCTTTACATTAGAGGTCATAATGCTGCCCTATCTGACAGCTAAAATGATCATTGGTGTCATGCAGATGGCTCTGCCAAGTGCTGTTGGCCCTGAAACTATGCAGGCTCCATCAAATCGGAGGTCATTGAGCAACAACTCCTAACAACCTGTGGAGGAACCCTGGCTAAGAAAGGCTTCCCTAGGGCAATCCAATATTCCCTGGATTAACAATCTGTGGTGTTAGTACTTATAAATGTTGATTGCCAGTTAGATTCTGTATATTTAGGAATGCATCCAACTCTTTTGTTTTCTTGGCCAGCAATTGAATTGTGGGTCCAAAAACTGGCCTTGACCAGGAACCCTTTGCTGAATCCTTCTGCTGTCCATCAGTGTGCTACCTTCACTTCTCTGTTCCCTTTAAATTATTTTTCAAGGCATACCCCCCACCCCCTCGTCAGTATATACCAGTGGGCATTTGAGGATTGCAGTATGGCCTTATATTTTCTTTCTGCTGTTTCTTTGTTTAATTTTCCGTTCACGCATCATCTATTTGAAATTGAAAACAGATGTTTCCTATTTTTTACCCATTTTTCCTGTGTCTTACCTGCCCCGAGGATTAAGCTCTATACATACCTTACCTTGCATATCCTCCGCTTACAGCAAACACTTAACTCAATCTGACCTTGTGATGATACCGTTCATTATCTTTTTTCCATTTCCTGCTTTATAACTGATGTAGTATAATGAAATGACAATGAAAACATTCCAGTGTATTTTCAGGAAAAAAAAAAACATTATTTCATTTACTGTGATAACATTTACCTGAAAGTAATTTTTGACTCGTCCTTCACATTTTTTTATTTTCTTGCTCTTTCATATCTTGATTACTGGGTTTCATCTGGACACTAGGGAATGCACTTTGCATCCCTGCTAAAGGACTGCTGAGAATGACTTTGTTTTCAATCAGGAACACTACTAAGGAGGAAGCAAACCCAGCATATGTAATAAATGGAAAAAAAATAAAAAAATTAAAATAAAAAAAAATTTAAAAATAAAATAATGACAGTTATAAAATAAAATAATAATGACAATAGTAACATTTTGGTGTGGCAGAACGACCACACCAAAAATCCTTAACGACGCAGCTGCGCGCTGGAGCGATTGTGGCACAAAACCAGATCCCCTCAAGCGTTCACCCTTTACAAATCCGCCTTCCCCACCTACACCTCCTCCCTCCACGCCGCCAAACAAGCCTACTTCGTAACCCTCATCAACACCCTCTCCACCTGTCCTTGCCGGCTCTTCTCCGCTTTCAACTCCCTACTCTCTCCCCCCCACCTTAACCCAGTACCTCACTCACCGCCCACGAGATTGCCAACCATTTCCAAAAGAAGATCAACGCAATCCATAAAGACATCGCCAATGCTCAATCTACCTCCTCACCTAGCCTTCCTCCCACGATAACCCCCTCAACTCTCCCCTCCTCCGATCTCGCAACCGCCCTACCCCCACCACACCTAACATCCCGCACACTAAAACCTCCCCAACACTCCACTCCTTCAGCCTTGTTACCACTGAAGAGGTCACTAAGGTCTTCTCAGAAGCCCGCCTCACCACTTGTCCCCTTGACCCTGTCCTCACACAACTCCTCCGGTCTCCCTTCTCCTCCATCCTACGCTCCCTCACCCACATCTTCAATCTCTCCCTCTCTACTTGCGCATTCTCCTCCCCCCTAAAGCACGAGCACATCACTCCCATACTCAAAAAACCCTCCCTGGACCCCACCGACCTGACCAACCTTAGACCCATCTCCCTGCTGCCATTTTCATCCAAACTCCTCGAGCGCTTAGTCTACAATCGCCTAAGTTCCCACCTCAATGACAACAACCTCCTCGATCCACTACAGTCTGGCTTCCGTCCCCTACACTCCACCGAAACCGCCCTACTCAAAATCACTAATGACCTGCTAACCGCCAAAGCTAATGGCCACTACTCAGTCCTCCTACTCCTCGACCTCTACGCGGCCTTCGACACAGTTGACCACCCCCTCCTCCTTAATAAACTATACTCCCTTGGCATCAGAGACTCCGCTCTCTCCTGGCTCTCCTCCTATCTATCATAACGCTCCTTCAGTGTTACCTATAACACTGCCAGCTCCCCCTCTCTCCACCTCTCTGTTGGGGTCCCCCAAGGCTCTGTCCTCGGGCCCCTCCTCTTCTCCATCTACACCTTATCCCTTGGCCAACTGATACACTCCCACGGCTTCAACTACCACCTCTATGCCAATGACACGCAAATCTACCTCTCTACCCCTTGCCTCACCTCTTCAGTCTCCGCCCGAATCACCTGCCTACTGAACGATATATCAGACTGGATGTCACTCCACTTCCTCAAATTAAACCTTTCCAAAACCGAGCTCCTAATTTTCCCCCCAGCCCGTGCCCCCCCACCCTCTCCATCACGACCAACAGCACCACCATCAGTCCCACCTCGCAAGCCAAAGTCCTAGGTGTCACTCTAGACTCAATTCTGTCCTTCCAACCCATGTCCAATCGCTGGCAAACTCATGCACCTCCGCAACATCTCCAAAATACGTATGTTCCTAACCCCAGACACTACTAAACAACTAATCCACTCCCTTATTATCTCACGACTCGACTACTGCAACTCCCTCCTTGCTGGTCTATCTCATCACAGACTATCCCCGCTTCAGTCTATCCTGAACTAAGCGGCCAGACTCATCCACCTTACCTACCGCTCCGCATCTGCCACCCCCCTCTGTCATTCCCTCCATTGGCTTCCGATTGCCCAACGCATTAAATTCAAACTACTAACATTGACATACAAAGCCATTCATAACGCTGCTCCAAACTACCTTACCGACCTGATACCCAAATACCACCCAACCCGTACTCTTCGCTCCTCACAAGCACTCCTACATTCTAGCTTTCTGGTCTCCTCCTCCCACGCCTGACTGCAGGACTTCTTCAGGACTTCCCCCATCCTCTGGAACTCACCACCCTAATCCATCAGACTGTCACCTCCCCTTCTCACCTTTAGGTGCACCCTGAAAACCCATCTCTTCAGGGAAGCCTACCCCACCCTCACCTAACAGTCGATCTCCTCCACTCCTCCTACCACTCCATCCCCCACAGCTACTTCCTCCTGTACCACTACCCCCTCCCTCCTAAATTGTAAGCTCGAAAGAGCAGGGCCCTCGAACCTCTCGTATATTGTTTTGTTACTGTATCGTCTCATGTACTGTCGCCCACTATATTGTACAGCGCTGAGCAAACTTTTTGGTGCTATATAAACACTGTATAATAATAATAATAAAAAAAAAAATAATATATATATATATATATATATATATATATATATATTAGCTGTTTTACATCCAATTACACCACAGCTGGGACCGTAAAAGAATCTTAGGGTTATGACTAAGGCCGTACTGGCCAAAACGCATCCACCCACTGTACTTATGATGTAATTTCTTGTGCGTTCATCTTAATAAAAGAGGATTTTAGCGCAGTGGCGGTAGTACAGATCAATCTTTCCTTCTGAGACGGTAGACAGATAGGCAACTGTGGATCATGCACCTGTCTAGTCGCTGCGATGAACTCATAGTTGGGTAGTAGCACCTTTATCTTTTTCCTTGTTTTCTCACAATGCCAAAGGACTATGCCTGGCATTCAGATCCTGGCAGAACCCTTCAGCACATCAACGCATGTGTAGAAGATTTGCCATGCGTGGTCCAACATGGCAAAATTTAGTGTCTTTAACCATGTGCTTGGGGAATCCCGTGCTTGTGCAGATCCTTAGTTAAAATCTTGCATGCGCAGATGTTCCACAGGGCTCAGTTGGGACCTGAAGCCTTCCAACACATTTGTGCATGTGAGGAATCTGGCAGTCGGGGGCGGTAGATGCAAGCGTCATTCTCCCCTAGGTGATAAAAGCGGAAATGCTGCTTTGCAACACAAATTTTTTTTTTCATTAATAACAAAGTAAAAATAATATCCAAAAGTGAGACAGGGAGGGGGTAGGTCGGACAAAATTGAATTTACCTTAGATTGTATACCCCTTGAGGGTTAGGGACTGATGTGAATGTACAATATATATGTAAAAGTGCTGCGTAAATTGATGGCGCTATATAAGTACCTGAAATAAATAAAATAAATAAATTTAGCTTAGGGTGGAGGTCTGCTTTAAGCCAAAATAGATTAAACACGTTCAACCTTAAAATGTTTGTTTAAAGTCTCATCCAAGGAGTTTTCATTCTCCTTCCAAGTACTGTATTTTTTTTTTCTTTTCTGTCACTGTTCTCTGCAAAGCTACTGCAATATAAATCCCCATTTGATATTCCGTACCTGGTGTTGGCATTCATTTGCTTACTTTAAGCTAAACACAGGCAGTGAGCTGTAAACACAACATACAGATGCTACATCCATCCCATCTTATTTATGATCCAGCACACACACACCGGTCCAACCTGCCTTAAACATCTGGGAAATGGCAATTTCTCGACCATAAATAAAGGCAGGCACTCCTGCATACATATTTTCTCTTGTTTCCTATAAAATTCTTTCATGCATTCACCACTTACATAAATATCACCAAATTGTTCATTGCCTCTGTTTAGATGCCGAGAAATTGGAAGGAGGCATGTGTGCAAGGGCTTGATTCATTTTCAGTGTTTTAGGAACGAGATACATATTTTGAAAAAAAAAAAAGAAAAAAAGATTAGCACCAGCATAGTGCATTCTTGAATCCTAATTCACAGTGAGGAATAAAAAATTATCTATTGTTGATGTCAAATGCAGAAATGCATAGGAATCGTACAGTTAGATGGAAGGGGATCTAAAACATATACAAGACATAACACCAAGCCTTTTCTGGCACTTTTTGTTGATATGTAACAGTCAGTTTTTATTTTGCTAAAAAAATTTCTTAGAAACCCCAAACATTATCTATCTATCTATCTATCTATCTATCTATCTATCTATCTATCTATCTATCTATCTATCATCTATCTATCTATCTATCTATCTATCTATCTATCTATCTATCTATCTATCATCTATCTATCTATCCTATATTATCTATCTATCTATCTATCTATCTATCTATCTATCTATCTATCTATCATCTATCTATCTATCTATCTATCTATCTAAATATAAGTATATATAACATATATATATATTATATATATAATACTAACCAGGGGCGGACTGATCATTTGGAAACTCGGGTACTGCCCGAGGGCCCGGGGTCAGTAGGGGGCCCCATGAGATGCCCCTGGTACCTTTTTCATAGGCTTTTTTGAGTTTGAGCAAGGACACAAGGGCCCCATGATCCCCTATTGCCCAGGGGCCCCATGAGTTGTCAGTCCGCCCCTGATACTAACCACAGCTTACAAAGCCATCCACAACACTGCCACTAGCTACATTGCCAACCTCATCCACAGATACCGCCCAAATTGCCCAATCCGCTCCTCCCATGATATCTCCTCTCTAGCTCCCTCATCACCTCCTCCCACGCTCACCTCCAGGACTTCTCCAGAGACTCTCCCATCCTCTGGAACTCCCTACCACAGCATGTCCGGTCAGCCCCTACCCTGTCTGCCTTTAGGCGATCTTTGAAAACTCACTTCTTCAGGGAAGCCTACCCCACCTCCACCTAAGAATTGTACTGGAATCACCTCCACCAGATCATCCCCCGCAGCTATCACCTTTTGTATCACCTCCCCCTTCCTTTAGATTGTAAGCTGCACAAGCAGGGCCCTCACATTCCTTCTGTACTGAAACGTATTGTAATTGTACTGTCTTCCTTATATTGTAAAGCACTGCGCAAACTATTGGCGCTATATAAATCCTGTATAATAATAATAATATATATATATAAAAAATTATATATATATATATATATAAAGTAGAGACCCTGGAGAATAAATTGTAAGTTTTGCCATTTTTTATATCACACAGTATTTCCATTTTAATGCAAAAAAACAAACAGAATACATAATCCAATTGTTTTTTAAAATATAAAAGATGATTTTATGCTGAGTAAATAGATACCAAACATGTCAAGCTTTAAAATTGCGCACACTCGTTCAATGGCAGCAAACCTCATAAAAGGTACTATCCATAGTAAAAGCCTTTACAGGTTACCACTTTAGATTTACAGAGGAGGTCTGGTACTAGAATTACTGTCCATGATCTGATGTTCACGGCAATACCTCACATGTGTGGGACAATTGCTGTTTGTGTGCGTGAAGGACTGACACATGAGTTGGCCTTCGTGTGAAAACACGGGGGGACAGGTGCAGTTTAATTTTTTTTAATATCTATTTATTTTTACTTTTACACTATTGATTTAAATCTTTTTCTTGGATCACTTTTATTGCTGTCACAAGGAATGTAAACATTGTGATAGACATATAGACAGGTACTCTTTATGGAGAAATCTGGGGTCAATAAGACTCCAGATCTTTCCTCTGCCCTTAAAAGCAGTTCATCACACCAAGATCGATGTCAGTAAATGCTTTTCTTTTTAAAAAAATGACAGTTTGTTTCCAAGTAAACTGGAAGTGATGTAAGGTCATTTAGAAACCGCTCTCCTGCATTGTATGTTAATGAGGGAAAGCTCAGTCTGTGTGGGGACAAAGACACTGTTCAGAAATTCTAAGGCTGCATTCACACTTGAACGATTTACAGCTTGAAGCTCGAAGCTCCAAAAACACTCAAACTTAAATAATCAATTGTTCGCTATGGTGCCTGTTTGTGTGATCAGGTGTGAACAGGCACCATAGAGAGCAATTGATTTTTAAGGTTTGAGTGTTTTTGGAGCTTCAAGCTACAAATCACTCAAGTGTGAATGGAACCTTAGAATCATCCGTGACACCTTCTCCCTAGAAAAATCAAAAAGATAAATAATAATAATAATAATAATAAAAAAACAAAACAAAAACAAAAACAAATATATATATATATATATAGATAGATAGATAGATAGATAGATATACAGTATATATAAATTAGATATGCTGTATTAACCACATGCCGCCCAGCCACCGCCTATAAACGGCGGCAGGGCGGCGCTCATAGGCAAAACGATGTTTTAAAACGGACCTCCGCAAAACAGGTAGGGGGCGCGCGTGAGGCGCGCGCCCGCCCTGCCTGTCCCGCGGGTGTCCGCAGCGGGTGTCAGCCGTCGGGTCACGGTCGGTTTTTAACGGCCGTTTTCCCGCGATGAGCTGTTATCACTGACACAGAGCAGAGCTGCATTGTTTACACACAGCCTGCTCTGTGACAGTTCCCCGACAAGCTGAAGAGAGAGAGAAGAATTTCTCTCCCTCGATCAGCTCCCCCCTCCCTCCCCCCGTCCAGCACACACCCCTGCCCCCTAGTAAAACACTCCCCTTACACAGTAAACTCTAAATATGTTAACCCCTTCCTCCCCAGTGACATTAGTACAGTATCAGTGGGTTTTTTTTCACTGATCACTGTATTGGTGTCACTGGGGATGTCAGTGACCCCAAGTAAGTTCCCCCCCAGTGTCAAAATGTCCGCCACAGTCCCGCAGTCCCGCCATAAGTCGCTGATCGCCGCCATAAGTCCCTGATCGCCACCATAAGTCCCTGATCGCCGACATTATTAGTATAAAAAAAATTAAAAATCCCAGTATCTTTCCCGCCATTTGTAAACGCTATAACTTTCACGTAAACCAATTAATTTACACGTATTGGGATTTTTTTTAGCAAAGACATGTCGCAGAATGCATTTTGGCAGAAATTTATGACTAAATTTGATTTTTGCATTTTTTTTTACTGGACATGTTTTATAGCAAAAAGTCCAAAATATTGTTTTTTTTTCCTCAAAATTGTCAGGATTTTTTTTTATAGCACAAAAAATAAAAACCGCACAGGCGATCAAATACCACCGAAAGAAAGCTCAATTTGTGGGGAAAAAAAGGATGTAAATTTCATTTATGTACCGTATTGCATGACCGCGCAATTGTCCGTTAAACTAGCGCAGCGCTGTATAGCAGAAAAATGGCGTAAATTGCAGTATCTATACCATAGTTTGTAGACGCTATAACTTCCACACAAAGCAATCAATATACACTTATTGGGATTTTTTTTACCAAAAACATGGAGCAGAATACATTTTGGCCTAAATTTATAACCAACTTTGAATTTACTATATATTTTTTATAGCTGGAAAGTAAAAAATATTGTTTTTCTTCAAAATTTTTGGTCTTTTTTTGTTTATAGCGTGAAAAATAAAAAGCGCACAGATGATCAAATTACACCGAAAGAAAGCTCTATTTGTGTGAAAAAAAGGACGTAAATTTCGTTTGGGTGTAGCATTGCATGACCGCGCAATTATCAGTTGAATTAGTGCAGCGCCGAGTAGCAAAAAGAGGCCTGTCATTAAGGGGGGTAAATCCTCTGGAGCTCAAGTGGTTAATATAGGGACACATAACAATCATATACTGGGCTTTTCTAAAATGTGACTGCAATAGTGAAAATAGGCTTTAAGGTCTATGATATATTGGTCAAGGAGATCTTAAAAGGGGAAATATAGGGGTTGATGTACTAAACCTGGGGAGTGCAATATCTGATGCAGGTGTGCATGGTAGCCAATCAACTTCTAATTTTCAGCTTCAATAAGCTTTGACAATAAAACCTGGAAGCTGATTGGTTTCTATGCAGAGCTGCACCAGATATTTCACTCTCCAGTTTAAGTAAATCAACCCCATAGTATTTTTCACAATTTTTAAGACATATATATAAATGTGATTAACTGAAAGTGAATATAGCATAGTGGTAATCTGCCGTAATCTGTCGTCTTCAACTCGACCTTGTTTGTAATGCTGAAGACATTTCTTAGATTATCCAAGCCCAGGGGTGGACTGACAAATCATGGGGCCCCTGGGCAATAAGTGATCATGGGGCCCCCTGTGTCCTTGCCCACACTCAAACCACACCCAAAAAAGCCTAAAAAAAGGTACCAGGGGCATTTTTTGGGGCCCCCTACTGACCCCGGGCCCTCGGGCTCGAATGGTCAGTCCGCCCCTGTCCAGGCCACTTCATTTTTAGCGAGTGTCATTAAAATACACTGGAATTTATGTCCACCCAGCTAGCACAGGCACCTTTAAGCTGGAGTTTAGATTTGGATATGGGTATGTGTCATACCTGGCCGATCCTTGTGGAATCTGGAAATTACTGAACTAGGCACCACTATACCAGTGATCTCCACTAGCTTCCAGGTCCCATGCTGAGAGGCTGCCCTGCATGGGTCACTCTTTGGCATGGGTGTAAACAGGTGCCTACAAATGTGCTGCTGATGGATAGAGAAATTCTGGGCTGCCTGGGTGGGGCAAGGTTAACTCTAGGTTATCATTATAAGTAAAGTGGGTAAATGTTCAAAAGCCTGGTCTGAAGTTATTGAAAGGGGCATGGTGGTACATTGCATATTGAAGAACAGGGCCTGTAAAGCACACATGGGCTGAAGCATAAGAACGGAAGGCCATCAGAAAAGGGTTAACTCAGAAACGGAGTTGGCAAAAGGAATGTAGTTGCCTGGGAGTAAGGTGGATGAGTGATGCTTGACTGGTGGACCGGGGCACAGGTTCAGGTGTTTCTCCTAAATGCTACATTCTGGAATAAGAGATGTGCAGCGATATGGGACGGAATGTCATACAGAAAGAAGTCACAAAGGGCTATACAGCTGTACAAGGTGAGTAGCTCACCTCTAAGTTAGGTTCTGCCTTTATGTTGACTTTCACATGAACACAGCTCTGCTTGCTCCCAGGCATTGGTGAGTGTGTTCACATGTAGGGTGAGCAGGCCCCACACACATGGGTGCCATTCACAGAACACTTTAAATTTCTCAAAAGCATTCTCCACTTTTGGACAAGATGAAGAGGTGGAAAAGTGACCTCTCAATCTTCACCTTGTCCAATCAAAGAATCCTTTACCTTCATTGAGAAAATGCAAAGCATTCTCTGAATGGCATCCATACCAAGACGTCTTGTGTTCCTCGGCACAGAACCTGGAAGCTAGTGGAGATCAATGGAGTAGCAGTGCCTACTACAGGGACTTCCACCTTCTAGAAGGATCCCACAGGTATGGTATATACGTATGTAGTTATATTGGCCAAAGCTGAACTAACGTAGCTATGTAAAAATTGCCATACCTGGAATTCATCTTAAAAATGAATCTATCATCAGATATATCTAGTAGTAGTTAGTCACATTCAACTGGACTTTCACATGAACATAGCTCTGCTTGCTCCCAGGCATTGGTGAGTGTGTTCACATGTAGGGTGAGCAGGCCCCACACACATGGGTGCCATTCACAGAACACTTTAAATTTCTCAAAGCATTCTCCACTATTGGCCAAAGCTGAACTAACATAGCTATGTAAAAATTGCCATACCTGGAATTCATCTTAAAATGAATCGATCATCAGATATACAGTTGCAAGAAAAAGTATGTGAACCCCTTGGGATTACGTGGAGTTTTGCATGAATTGGGCATAAAATATGCTCTGAACGTCATCTAAGTCACAACAATAGAAGAACACAGTCTGCTGAACATAATACTACACAAACATTAGATATTGCCATGGTTTAATTGCACATAACATGTAAACATTCACAGTGCAGGGAGGAAAAAGTATGTGAACCTTTGGACTTCATAATTGGTTGACCCTCCTTTGGCAGCAATAACCTCAACCAAACGTTTCCTGTAGTTGCAGATCAGACCTGCACAACGATCCGGAGTAATTTTGGACCACTCCTCTTCACAAAACTGTTTCAGTGTAGCAATATTCTTGGGATGTCTGGTGTGAATCGCTCTCTTAAGGTCATGCCACAGCATTTCAATCGGGTTGAGGTCAGGACTCTGACTGGGCCACTCCAGAAGGCGTATTCTGTGCTGTTGCAGCCATTGTTTTGTTGAATTACTTGTATGCTTTGGGTCATTGTCCTGTTGCATCACCCATCCTCTGCGGAGCTTCAGTTGGCGGACAGATGGTCGTACGTTTTCCTGCAAAATGTCTTGATAAACTCTGGAATTCATTTTCCCATCAATGACAACAATCCGTCCAGGCCCTGAGGCAGCAAAGCAGCCCCAAACCATGATGCTCCCTCCGCCATGTTTTACAGTGGGGATGAGGTTTTGATGTTGGTGTGCTGTGCCTTTTTTTCTCCACACATAGTGTTGTGGGTTCTTCCCAAACAACTCAATCTTGGTTTCATCTGTCCACAGTATATTTTGCCAGTAGTGCTGTGGAACATCCAGGTGCTCTTTTGCAAACTTCAAACGTGCTGCAATCTTCTTTTTGGACAGCAATGGCTTCCTCCGTGGTGTCCTCCCATGTACTCCATTCTTGTTTAATGTTTTCCTTATTGTAGATGTGTCAACAAAAATGTTAGCATGTGCCAGAGATTTCTGTAGGTCTTTAGCTGACACTCTGGGATTCTTCTTTACCTCATGCAGCATTCTGCGCTGTGCTCTTGCAGTCATTTTTACAGGACGACCATGCCTAGGGAGAGTAGCAACAGTGCTAAACTTTCTCCATTTGTAGACAGTCTGTCTTACCATGGACACAGGAACATCAAGGCTTTTGGAGATACTTTTGTAACCCTTTCCAGCTTCATGCAAGTCAACAATTCTTGATCGTAGGTCTTCTGAGAGCTCTTTTCTGCGAGGCATGGTTCACATCAGACAGTGCTGCTTGAAACCAGTAAACCCAAAACAGGTGTGTGTTTTTTAAGGGCAGGACAGCTGTCAGCAACACATCCAATATCATCACACTGATTGGAGTCAAGGTTGGCTCACTCCTGGCTCCAATTAGCTCTGGGAGAAGTCATTAAGCTAGGGCCTCACATACTTTTTCCTCCCTGCACTGTGAATGTTTACATATTATGTGCAATTAAACCATGGCAACATCTAATGTTTGTGTAGTATTATGTTCAGCAGACTGTGTTCTTCTATTGTTGTGACTTAGATGACGTTCAGAGCACATTTTATGCCCAATTCATGCAAAACTCCACGTAATCCCAAGGGGTTCACATACTTTTTCTTGCAACTGTATCTAGTAGTAGTTAGTCACATTCAACTGGACTTATCTGCAATACTGAAGGCATTTCATACCTTCTCCAAGTCTATTATTCAATTCCAGGAAGGCACCCCAACATTTATATCCACACAGCTAGCACAGGCACCTTATTGCTGAAGTATAGGTATACTGTAGATATTTTTGCATTGTTATAGCACTTGAATTCCCAGCTCTGCTCATCTGTTGCCATCACAAAGGGTTTCATTCATTCTATTTATCTATCTATCTATCTATCTATCTATCTATTTATCTATCTATCTATCTATCTATCTATCTATCTATCCATCCATCCATCCATCCATCCATCCATCCATCCATCTATCTATCTATCTATCTATCTATGGATTTTTTTTAGCATAATTTGCTGACAAGTTTGTAAAATATAACACATAACATTACTTTCAGTGTAAAGCCTACTAAGTCAGATGACTTTCTATCTCTTGCAACCACACATACAATTCTTGTATTGTACAATGGAGGATGCCGGTTCTTTGTAAAAAGCAGCAACAATAAATCGCTGGGATTAAAGGCCTCCAATACAAACTGAAGGTCATCAATAAAATAGGTTTGTTTTAGACCTTGCCTGACATACTGACTTTCAATGACGGAATATATAGTGGAATAATTACAATGCTTCCTCAACCACCTCTAAGCGGATGAGTGGTTTTAAAACCTATAGAGTGTTCTGCCATGGATAGAACTGTACCGGAAAATGCTGTGACAATAGTTTAGTAGCTATAAAAAGAGTTAGTTTATAGACTTCATATCAGGAGGGGTTGTTAAATCATATAGAGACTCATAAAATCATGTGTTTACAGAGGACATTTGGACAATTTAAAGCAAACCTGTGGTGACCGACTGCTCCATGCTTGTAAGCAGGAAGATACAGAATGTGTGCCTGCACGGATGCTTAGCTGGTATCCAGAGTGCCCCGTGGCCCCTTAAACCCAGGGTGCTGCCAGATCTTATATAGTTTTACTACAGTTCCTGTTTTTTTTTCCATTTTTAAGTGTTCATTTAAAGAATTCTGTGTATTCAGTGTAGACCAGGGGCAGACTGACCGTTTGGAAACTCGGGCACTGCCCGAGGGCCCGGGGTCAGTAGGGGGCCCCATGAGATGCCCCTGGTACCTTTTTCATAGGCTTTTTTGAGTTTGGGCAAGGACACAGGGGCCCCATGATCCCCTATTGCCCGGGGGCCCCATGACTTGTCAGTCCGCCCCTGGTGTAGACCCTTTAGTTGGCATTGTCCTTACAGGCTACACAGGAATTTATAGCCCTGGATGAGGAGATTAGTGTGGTCCCTCTGCTACTAGAGTCTGTTCTTTCGGCTTAAACCCTGCTCCTCCTGGGAGGGCAGAGGCTCATTCATATGTGAGTCATCCTCTTGCCCATAGGAGCTCCTTCTATGGCCACCAAAAATATTTTTTTAGCAGCACAGTCAAGTGTATACAGAAGCCAGGGATTGCTGGACACAGCAGGAGGACCATAAACTATTTAATTGCAAGTCATATTTAACGTTTTTGCAAACTGCAGCAACGATGAAAACATTATGTGTATTGAAAGTGCTCTTATCCTTTAACAAAATGTTTGTTGATGTGAAACCCTGTAGTCAAATAAAAGAAAAGTGAAAACAGACTTCCAACTGAGGATGATTTATTTTAGGAATAACCCTGTCAGTTTTATTGTTATTTTTGTTTTTGACTACATGCAAGGATGCTTTCTGAGTGCAGTAGACCTGTGTGCCAGATCATAAGTTGGGCACCTTGCTGGAGAAAAAAAGTGCAGCACTCACCTTTAAAAGTGGGCATGGTTTTGCATCGGGCTGAGTATTGGGCATGGTATAAAGAGTACAGAATGAGGTAGTGTGGACTAGGGGATGTACAGCACAGAGTACAGAATGAGGCAGTGTAGACTAGAGACTGTACAGCACAGAGTACAGAATGAGACAGTGTAGACTAGGGACTGTACAGCACAGAGTACAGAATGAGGCAGTGTGGACTAGAGACTGTACAGCACAGAGTACAGAATGAGACAGTGTAGACTAGGGACTGTACAGCACAGAGTACAGAATGAGGCAGTGTAGACTAGAGACTGTACAGCACAGAGTACAGAATGAGAAGGTGTAGACTAGGGACTGTACAGCACAGAGTACAGAATGAGAAGGTGTAGACTAGGGACTGTACAGCACAGAGTACAGAATGAGGCAGTGTAGACTAGAGACTGTACAGCACAGAGTACAGAATGAGACAGTGTAGACTAGGGACTGTACAGCACAGAGTACAGAATGAGGCAGTGTAGACTAGAGACTGTACAGCACAGAGTACAGAATGAGAAGGTGTAGACTAGGGACTGTACAGCACAGAGTACAGAATGAGAAGGTGTAGACTAGGGACTGTACAGCACAGAGTACAGAATGAGGCAGTGTAGACTAGAGACTGTACAGCACAGAGTACAGAATGAGGCAGTGTAGACTAGAGACTGTACAGCACAGAGTACAGAATGAAAAGGTGTAGACTAGGGACTGTACAGCACAGAGTACAAAATGAGAAGGTGTAGACTAGGGACTGTACAGCACAGAGTACAGAATGAGGCAGTGTAGACTAGGGACTGTACAGGACAGAGTACAGAATGAGGCAGTGTAGACTAGGGACTGCATAGCACAGAGTAGAGAATGAGGCAGTGTAGACTAGAGACTGTACAGCACAGAGTACAGAATGAGGCAGTGTAGACTAGGGACTGTATAGCACAGAGTACAGAATGAGGCAGTGTAGACTAGGGACTGTACATCACAGAGTACAGAATGAGACAGTGTAGACTAGGGACTGTACAGGACAGAGTACAGAATGAGGCAGTGTAGACTAGGGACTGTATAGCACAGAGTACAGAATGAGGCAGTGTAGACTAGGGACTGTACAGGACAGAGTACAGAATGAGGCAGTGTAGACTAGGGACTGTACATCACAGAGTACAGAATGAGGCAGTGTGGACTAGGGACTGTACATCACAGAGTACAGAATGAGACAGTGTGGACTAGGGACTGTACAGCACAGAGTACAGAATGAGGCAGTGTAGACTAAGGACTGTACAGCACAGAGTACAGAATGAGGCAGTGTAGAATAGGGACTGTACAGCACAGAGTACAGAATGAGGCAGTGTGGACTAGGGACTGTACAGCACAGAGTACAGACTGAGGCAGTGCAGACTAGGGACTGTACAGCACAGAGTACAGAATGAGGCAGTGCAGACTAGGGACTGTACAGCACAGAGTACAGAATGAGGCAGTGCAGACTAGGGACTGTACAGCACAGAGTACAGAATGAGGCAGTGCGGACTAGGGACTGTACAGCACAGAGTACAGAATGAGGCAGTGTGGACTAGGGACTGTACAGCACAGAGTACAGAATGAGGCAGTGCAGACTAGGGACTGTACAGCACAGAGTACAGAATGAGGCAGTGTGGACTAGGGACTGTACAGCACAGAGTACAGAATGAGGCAGTGCGGACTAGGGACTGTACAGCACAGAGTACAGAATGAGGCAGTGTGGACTATGGAGTGTACAGCACAGAGTACAGAATGAGGCAGTGTGGACTATGGAGTGTACAGCACAGAGTACAGAATGAGGCAGTGTGGACTATGGAGTGTACAGCACAGAGTACAGAATGAGGCAGTGTGGACTATGGAGTGTACAGCACAGAGTACAGAATGAGGCAGTGTGGACTATGGACTGTACAGCACAGAGTACAGAATGAGGCAGTGTGGACTATGGAGTGTACAGCACAGAGTACAGAATGAGGCAGTGTGGACTAGAGGATGTACATCACAGAGTACAGGAAGAGGCAGCATTAATTGCCCTACATTTGGCCCTTGGTGTCACGTTCGTTGAGATCCTAGTCTGAACATACCCAAGCTCATCACTACTCTCCAATAAGACATGGCCATACACTGGGTCCTTGGAGTGGTGGCCATATATTTGGTCCTTTGAATCAAGTTGTCTGAGATCCTAGTCTGGAAACACTTGAGTTCATCACCGTTCAAGAGCTGCCTGTATTTAGAGAGGACCCCTGGACCCATTTGGAAAACCAGCCTAGGTTGTAGTCCAGAGTCCTACTACCTTCGTTGAGCAATAAAAATCTTCTAACCTTTCCATACTCCATGCAAAACGAAACATTTTGGACAAAGATAAACTTTAATAGACAAAGAAGGGACAGACATAAATATTTCCTAAGGATAGAAGAAAAAAAGATAAAAATAAGAAATGTAATAGCATTAGTGAAAACAATAGAGTTTTTATACAGATTTTATCGGTGACTACATACTCATAGGTGAAGTTCGTGTTTAATCTTTCACGAGATCTGTGAGTTAGTAATAGAATCAGGCTTTCAAATCAGGAAAGCCTAAAAGCTCGACCTGTCAAAGAGGCAGCCGGCTGTGATTGATTAATAGGGGAATGCATCTGATTGTGCTGCGGGAAAAAAAAATGCACTTACTTAATATGTGCCTGTCAGCAAAAGTCCCTGTAATGCCAACCGGTACAGAGGAGCCATCTGTTCTGGTGTATTACAAATACTCTGTCAAAATAGTTATGACATGTTTTGTGGTGACGGGTCATAGCTTATCCTCCCGGATAGATTAATGTTTTATAAGGTGGCTGTGGTGTAGGAATAAGCTTTCGGATCCATCTAAGTCACATGTAAGTGACATGGCTCGTAAGACGGACCCGCTTCTTCACTGTCAAAAGGAACAAACGCACCATTTATAAAAGCTGAGAGCAAAGCGTAGAGATTCGGCAGGCTTGAAATGGTTTCCAGGAGAACTAAAAGCATATAGACAAGAAAAGCCAGCAATGTATGCATTAAAATACGCATATATGTATTTTTAAACAGCACCTCATTCTGTTTTTATAATATCCTTTTATAATATCTCCTTTAACTTGGAGAGGGAGGAGAAGCTGTCAGGGATCGCGGCGTCCTGTCGGCCGGCGCATGCGCACTGGCGACGACTCACGCCGGGACACAAGCACCAGGTCCCGGCGAGCCGCAGATGACAGGACACCGCGCATGCGCAGTAGGAGCCGCGGGCGCGCCTCGGGCGGCCAATGACATCCCGGGGGCGTGTCCTGGGCGGCCAATGACATTGCAGGGCGCAATATTTAATGATGCCCTGCACTGTCACTGATCGCTGCAAGGTCTATCTGAGTTCCTGAGTCCTGTACCTGTGTTATTGACCCTGATTGACCCTGACTACGCTGCCTTCTCCTGTATTTGACCCGGATTGTCCTGACTACTCTGCCTTCTCCTGTATTTGACCCAGATTGCCCTGACTACTCTGCCTTCTCCCATCCTGACTCCCGGCTTGTTTGACCTATCTACGGACTGACTTATCCTGCTGACCCTGCGTGTGACCTGACGATTCTCCGCCTGCTGATTCTGTACCTCGCCTACCCCACGGGACCACTACTCGTGATCCATCCTGCTAGGTCCTGCCAGCCTCCTCACATCTGGCTCTCCCAGTACCTATACATCCCCGGAGGTTCCCCCTGTCACTGGTGGGCCTGCTCAGAGGTCATGACCTGGTCCTGGTCTGTTTCAAGTCCATCCCCACCTTCAGGGGCCCTGGTGAAAGCACAGACCGGGACTTAGACTCCACGCTTTGGGTAGGTCTGTCAAGTGGGCAGCCAGAGGCACCACCTGGTGGATCATAACAGAAGCACTGTACATCAATTAGTTCCTACTACATAGCCCAGTACTTTCAATCTACCTCATAGAGCTTCCTGATAGGAGTAGAGAGAAGAGTGATAGACTTCTTCAATATGCTTCTGTTCCTTTACTGTCCAATCACAAGCTGGAGCTGGTCTTTGACCAAGCTGTGTTGCTTTAGCTGCACTGATGGATAGTGAGGTCAGAGATATGATATAGTCAGGCTTAACCCTTTGAGGACCGTAAGATTTTGGAACGCCAAAAGAATCAATTTTTTTGTTTTTAAAGTTCGTACACTTCAGTTGCTGTAACTAAGCCATTTCATGAAATAATTGGCAAAAAGCTAGATCCATTTGTTGTTTGTTGATAAGAACTAAAATTTTGACTCAAACCAAAAAAAAAAAGAGTTTTAAGTTCTTAATCAGATGATACACGCAATTAAAAACATGGGACAAATACGTCCCTTGGTCCTCAAAGGGTTAAAGCCTAGCTCCAGGTTTCATTTAATTTTAAATACTTGGTTTGGGCCAAGCTGGCCGAAATGAACTATTTCCTGTTCTAGAACATACAACTTCTGTGAATGCTTATAAACTGTATGTATCATCAGCTACACCGAGTATATAGTGCTGTGCAGGGGTGGACTGACCATTTGGAAACTCGGGCACTGCCCGAGGGCCCGGGGTCAGTATGGGGCCCCATGAGATGCCCCTGGTACCTTTTTCATAGGCTTTTTTGAGTTTGGGCAAGGACACAGGGGCCCCATGATCCCCAATTGCCCGGGGGCCCCATGGGTTGTCAGTCCGCCCCTGGTGCTGTGTACCTTCTAACTACTTTCTACTCACATTACTTATGGAGTCCGATCTCCTCCCCTCCTGCTGTGGTCAGGCTGACAACAGCTATGAAGGAGATGGATGATTCATATCGCAAATTTTCTCGGCTCTGAGCACTTTCTGGAGACAAGCAATGGCAAGAGGAATGCAGAGCTGACATCTTCCCTATGCATTCCTCTTGCCATTCTTTGGCTAGCCTTGAATTGTGCTCACAGGCTAGACAAGCTGCAGCGATGAATCAGCTGTCTTCTTTAAAGCTGTTGTTGGATCGGCTGCCGCAGGGGGGAAGGAGGGCAGGTTGGACCTCATAACTAGGGTTAGATATCACTTAGAAAAATGTACTTACTTCCATAGTGGACAAAACTGTAAAATAAAATTGATACTAATAGACCTTCTTTGAGCAAGTTGTACATATACTATGTATTTCAACTAATGTATTAAGCTGTTTGCTTATAGCTCTGTTTTGTGAACATTAATGTATATATATATATATATATTGGGTTATTATTTA
This sequence comes from Staurois parvus, assembly GCF_062004578.1. Lineage (NCBI taxonomy): Eukaryota > Metazoa > Chordata > Amphibia > Anura > Ranidae > Staurois > Staurois parvus. Next base: position 4,959,015 of record NW_028317980.1, on the reverse strand, counting down.
TGTATTACATTGGGTTAGTTTGGATGGCAGGTGTTTTTTATACCTGTCATTGATTCATTTATTTTTATTGTTATTTATTGTTATTGGTCTCCCTTATATTGGATTTCTACTATCTTATCTAGTGCATGTTTGGATCTCATTGCTACATATTGGGGTAGCAGGGCTATTTATATGTCACATTTATTATCCTTGATTTGACTAGTGTTATTGATATTAGATTTACATTTGATATTATTATCTTCTAATAGGTGTTATTAACTCTGATTTAGTGCAGTTTGCACTTCAGTGGGTTAGTAGAACAGTGAGGTGCCTGTCCCTCCTGGCATCTATTTATTGATGTTTTTATTTATACTTTCTATCTTTTACATATTTGTTGTATTTGGGGTTAGATGGTCAGTAGTGGTTCACTATTTATGCTTTAGAGTTTTTTTTTAGCAGTGCTGCACTTTATAAATATATATATATATCTATCTATCTATATATATATATATATATAGATAGATATTTTGTTTTATTATTATTATTATTATTTAAATTGTACCTCATTTGCCTTTAAAATCAAATATTTTTTCATCATCATCAACACAAATTCATTTTAGTATAGTGGGTGGAGTCAAGGTACATTTTTTTCTTAATGCCCCATAGGGAGGAGGGGACTAAAGAGTTGGGCAGGGGGAGGGGTGAGTTTCACTCTTAGCTTGGAGCTAAGCCTAAAAATACTGGGTGCTTTGTTTTTAAGGTTTTGGCAATTAATGACCTAAGATTTCTTTTAAACCGTGCATGGATATTATTTAAAAGTCGATTTGTGTTATTATTTTTTTTTTTTAATGAACAACATATTCCAGAGAAAATAGCGTTTCTTGAAGTGAACAGCTCTGTTTGTCACTAGAGTACAACTTCAATGAGCAGAAAATGATTGACAGATCCTCTCAAGGACACGCAGCATAAGATCTCTCCGTTCTAAAGTCCTGGCAAGTCCTCCCAAACTATAAATTAATTAGAAGTAAGAAGTTTCAATCATGGGAGGAATATTTAGCCAGCACTGCGGCATGAGAGAGTGCTTCTTCCAAAACTGGAGAACAACGCTGGGTTAAAGCTAAAAACACAGAGAGATGGAAAATTATATATATATATATATATATATATATATATATATGCACTATATTGCCAAAAGTATTGGGCCAGGCCTCCGAATCATTGGATTCAGGTGTTCCAATCCCCTCCATGGCCACAGGTGTAAAAAGTAAAGCCCCTAAGCATGCAGACTGCTTCTAAAAACATTCGTGAAAGAATGGGTCACTCTCAGGAGCTCAGTAAATTCAAGCGTGGTCCCGTGATAGGTTGCCACCTGTGCAATAAGTCCATCCGTGACATTTCCTGGTTACTAAATATTCCACAGTCAACTGTTAGTGGGATTATAACAAAGTGGAAGCAACTGGGAACAACAGCAACTCAGCCACCAAGTGGTAGGCCACGTCACATGACAGAGCGGGGTCAGCGCATGCTGAAGCGTACAGTGCGCAGAAGTCGCCAACTGTCTGCAGAGTCAATAGCTAAAGACCTCCAAACTTTGTGTGACCTTCAGATTAGCACAACAACAGTGCATAGAGAACTTCATGAAATGGGATTCCATGGCCGAGCAGCTGCATCCAAGCCTTACATCACCAAGTGCAATGCAAATTTGTCATTTGTCATTCAATTTGTCATTCAAAGTGTGATAGCGCTGAAAGCTGAACATTGGCCTGGACAGGAAGGGGGTGAAAGTGTCCGGACTTGAAGTGGTTAAACATTGTGCATTTACAAAAGATTGTACCAGTACTACAGGAAACAATAAATGTGAGACGTAGCTCCACAAAGAACCAGCAATAGCTTGCAAGAGCACAACCTAGCAGTGATTTTCCAGTAGCAGTTAACTTTAGACGAGGTATATAATGTACAGTATATAAAAAAACTAAAATAAAAATTAGCGCTAAGAATGTAAAGTGCAAAGAAGTGTAGCAGCTGAACACTAATACCCTGATACTAGGCAATTCAAAATGACTGTGCATAAAGTGCAGCGCTTAATAAATCTGAAATACATAAATAGTGGTAATATAAAATGTCCAAAACAGAGAACAAATCAGAAGAAGATAGTCACCAAAAGCTGTGATGAAACAGGGAAATTTTCAAGGATAGCCGATGTGTCACCAACCACTCGCATGCAAGGCTTACCAGAAAGACATGCCCCCCTGTAAAGTGCGGTCAAACTCACTTGTGTGATGTGACGGGAGTCACTTTGGGTGGGGGGCCCATGGAACACAGCCCCCTTTGGAGAGGTGGGGAGACCCCTGTCTCTGCTCCCCATATCTCTCTTATGTGTAAGTCACCCTGTGCCTGTTAGGGGTACAGGGTGAAATGTCCTGCTATTGTGTAGACATGTATAGGTGGGGTGTGAGGGTTGTTCATTGTTTGATGCCATGTGGTTGTCCCATTGTTCTATTGTGTGTCTAGCTTGGGAGAAAACTATTATGGGATGTATGTGTTTATGTGTATTGGCTTGGTGGGGGGTGTTCCCAGCAGCCCTCCTGATGGGAGTGTCTGCTGATGTGTCTCTGATTGCTAGATTTGGTTTGCCCCACCCTGTGTCCATATGCAGGGAGGGGGGTTGTACACGTAAATGTTCATATCTTGTGTCTATGTTACAAAAATCAGTCCACTTCCTGTTTTAAGACAAGTCTGGTGCTGTCTCGTCTTGTATGGTCAGCGGTGGTGTCCGTGGATCTGTGTTCAGACAGGGAAGCGGGAGGCTAACGGAAACACCCTAGTGCAGTCAGGGTCCGGTTCTGTTACATGTGATAACAACCAGGAAGGCTAGCGGGCACAATACTCCTCTTAATCCCCCAAGAGAGATAGGTAGAAGGTCCTCCTACAGCAATCCCCTATTGTACCCCTATGGTAACTTTATCCACTCCAGAAAGGTGTAGGGCCAAGACTCATGGCATAAAACATGTAAAAGGAATAAATTGCTCCACATAGTATAAAATCCTTAATAAAAGATCCTTTATTCATATAAAATTGCACTGTGTACAGGCTCCTCCCTACGCGTTTCATCACAAATGATGTCATCAGGGGCACGTACACACGCCCCACCATTCTTCTTATATAGGATCCAAAGCCCCAGAGGATCGCCCCCATTGGTTACAAATTGCAGGGTAAGGTGACAACACACCTGCTAACTAATCCAGCAATTGATCAGTCTGATATTGAAACATGATATAACACCATCTAGTGTTAAAAAGATAAATGGCAAGTAACTTAATAATTAAAATAAAAATAGTATGTCACCACAAATATACGAATAGAACACAGCACCACCTAATGGTGATGATGTGAAAGAGGTGATAACACCCCTCCTGACCAGTAACCCAGCCAAACTGAATGTAACCAGTATATTGTGGCGCCATCTACCATTATGAAAGCAAAAGGCATCCACATAAAATTGGTAAAATTAAATTAAAATATGCGTATATAACATTATAAAATGATGAGTATATGGATAGTGATATTAACATATACCCACAAGTGCCTAAATATACCTCATTACCGCCCAGTATTTAAACTATCAGGAAACTAAAATCTAATAATAACAATCCTCTGTGACTAAAAGTTGCATGTATTAAAAAAAATCACATAAATACTGTCACGGGCGCAAGATCGCCGCCACCAACAGGCGACAATCTCACGACCGTGACCACCAATATGTCACGATCGCGGCGTCAGACCCCAGACCTTCTCACCAAACTGGTGACCAAAGGACCGGCCGATCCAGACCGCGATGTGACGTGTGTAACAATGCCACACCCAACTGCACCTTCCACAGTGATTTTCCAGCTAATGGGTTTCAATCTGTGCCGGCAGCCTGGATGCGCTTGTTACTGGGTCGGGTTAATTACGCAACTAACCCTTCACTGCCACCACCCCTTTTTGTACAGAGAAAGGGGAAACTCTCTTTATCAAATATACACTGTAATGGTTGAAAAGCCGTCTGTCCAATACGGTCACCGCAGGCCGATTGGGCAGAGGATTAAACAAACACAGTAGCGTCTCTTTAGAGGCAGGAATTCATAAATTGCAATTAAGCACTTTAGAAACAGTTTAACACTTTCAGAAAGAAAGATTTATTACTAAAAGAGTCAAACAGGTGCAATAAAATATTTACAGAAAAATATGTAACTAAGATATATATATATAGATATATATATATATATACACACACAAAGAACCATAGCACAGCAGAGAGATAATGGGAAGGAAGTTAAAGGGTTAAGTTACTTGCCATTTAAGCCTTTGATGTAAGCAGATCCAAGTTGCAGAGCGAAAGGGTCTCCCCAGGTGGTATTGATGTTACAAATGGGAGATGTCTTCAACTTAACTTTTTAGGCCTGCTAGCCTGTGTTTTAAAGTCCCCCAGCAGGGGGGGTGGCTCTGAGTAACTGACCAATACTCTGTTTAGGGAAGGATCATCGGGCGGACTCTGAATTAGAACCAACATCTTCATAATTCATGATATGAAACATAGGGCACAAAATGACTTGAGGAATGTTCATTTAATTCTGTCACCTAGCTGCTAGGTTTTATGAGGTTACAATCTCTTCAATACCTGGGAAAAGCTGCCTTATCTCGGTTACGAAGTGAGAAATTACACATGTCCTTGGGCAGCTAGTCTCTGTCTCTCTTGGGGGGCTTTGTAGCCCTAGGCCCCCTGCTGCTCTACCTGCCAGTAACACTTTTAACACACACACATCTGTCACTGTGCCTCTCAGGAAGGGAGGGGGAAGGAGAATGAGAAATGAGAGACACAATATATACTCCGTACCAAGATGGAGGTGCCTACAAAATGGTTGAACTGCGTACTTCACTGTGTTTTCCGCAGTTTTTGCGACAAATACAACAACTAAAAAATCTACAAGACAACAACAGGAAAAGATTCAACTATTATTACCGAAACAATTGATATCCCATTCAATATTTAAACCCAAAGGTGTCTAAGTCTTGAGTCGGTATATCCAACTTGTTTTAGCTTTAGAAATCGTTCTCTTTGCATTGTTACCTCACCAATCCGGAACATACTTCTCCAAAGCAAGAAAGGTGGTACCATCAGGTTTGATGTTATGTTTAAAGCATAGTGTTTAGAGACACTATGTTCCTTGTAGCCCTTCTTTATATTGGCAATGTGTTCACCTAAAAGAACAGGCAAAGCATGTGTTGTACACCCTACATATTCTAAGCCACATGGGCATCTTAACATATAGACCACATGTATGGTTGCACATGATATAAACAATCGTATTTCATACGTTATACCAGTTTGTGTGGCAACAAAATTAGTCATATTCCTTCCTCTGAAGCAATTCATTTGGCAAGCTTTGTACTTCCTACAGAGGTGGTAAGCCTCCATATTGGCAAAAAATATTGGCCTAGTGGGTGGATCTGGCACATTAGGAATAAACTAGCACCTAATGTGCCACCACCACCAACTCCTCCTACTGAGCAGGCTCCAACACTATGTTCTTTGTAGCCCTTCAACACTATGTTCCTTGTAGCCCTTCTTTATATTGGCAATGTGTTCACCTAAACGAACATGCAAGGCACGTGTTGTACGCCCTACACATTCTAAGCCACATGGGCATCTTAACATATAGACCACATGTCTGGTTGCACATGATATAAACGATCGTATTTCATATGTTATACCAGTTTGTGTGGCAACAAAATTAGTCATCTTCCTTCCTCTGAAGCAATTAATTTGGCAAGCTTTGCACTTCCTACAGAGGTGGTATGCCTCCATATTGGTAAAAAATATTGGCCTAATGGGTGGATCTGGCACATTAGGAATAAACTAGCACCTAATGTGCCACCACCACCAACTCCTCCTACTGAGCAGGCTCCAACACCTTTAAAGGGAGTCCAACCCCTTGCCAAGCCTCCTGTTGGGGATTAGCTGAGGTCCCTCAAAGGTACAGCATGCCACTCCTCAGCCCCATCCACTGCCTCCAAGGCTCTCCTTCGAAAGCCTCAGAGCAGAGGGAAATTCCAGAGGGGCTGGCCTGCTGAGCCTCTCAGTCCTGACCTGAATTTGAACCCTCTGGCCATTGTTATTCAGCTCCTGTTTAACCATTAGGGATCTAACTCCACCTAGTGTAACTAGGAGGGTGCTACATTATTTATTTATTTATTTATTTATCGAGTTTATATAGCGCCAAAGGGTTTGCTCAGCGCTGTACAATAGAGGGGGGACAATACATGAAACAGTACAGTAACATCAAACAGCACACAAGGGGTAAGAGGGCCCTACTCTTTCGAGCTTACAATCTAGGAGGGAGGGGGTAGAGGTACAGGAGGAAATGGCTGTGGGGGATGGAGTGGAAGGAGGAGGGAAGGGCAGCGGCTGTTAGGTGAGGGTGGGGTAGGCTTCCCTGAAGAGGTGGGTTTTCAGGGAGCGCCTGAAGGTGAGGAGGGAAGGTGACAGTCTGATGGGTTGGGGTAGTGAGTTCCAGAGGATGGGGGAGGACCTGGAGAAGTCTTGCAGTCGTGCGTGGGAGGAGGAGACCAGGGAGCAAGATAGAAGGAGGTCCTGTGAAGAGCGAAGGGTACGGGTAGGGTGGTATCTGGGAATCAGGTCGGTGAGGTAGTTAGGGGCAGTGTTGTGAATGGCTTTATAGGTCAGAGTGAGCAGTTTGAATTTAATGCGTTGGGCAATGGGGAGCCAGTGGAGGGAGAGGCAGAGGGGGGTGGCAGAGGTGGAGCGGGTGGTGAGGTGGATGAGTCTGGCAGCTGAGTTCAGGATGGTCTGAAGCGGGGTGAGTTTGCACTGGGGTAGGCCGGTGAGGAGGGAGTTGCAGTAGTCAAGGCGTGAGATAATCAGGGAGTGAACGAGTAGTTTAGTGGTGTCTGGGGTAAGGAAGGAGCGTATCTTGGAGATGTTCCGGAGGTGGAGCCTGCATGAGTTTGTGAGAGATTTGATATGAGGTTGAAAGGAAAGGTTTGAGTCCAGAATGACGCCAAGGACCTTGGCTTGCGGGGCGGGATTGATGGTGGTGTTGTTGGTAGTGATGGAAAGGATGGGGGGGGGGGCACGGGAAGGGGGAAAGACGAGAAGCTCGGTTTTGGAGAGGTTGAGTTTGAGGAAATGGAGCGACATCCAGTCAGAGATGTCGTTTAGGAGGTGAGTGATGCGGGCGGAGAATGTGGGGGTGAGGTGAGGGGTGGATAGGTAGATTTGAGTATCATCAGCATAGAGGTGGTAGTTGAAGCCGTGGGAGTGTATGAGTTTGCCAAGGGAGGAGGTGTAGATGGAGAAGAGAAGGGGTCCAAGGACAGAGCCCTGGGGGACCCCAACAGAGAGGGGGAGGGAAGAGGAGGTGGCGCCGTTGTAGCAAACGCTGAAGGAGCGTTGGGATAGGTAGGAGGAGAACCAGGAGAGAGCGGTGTCTCTGATGCCAAGGGAGAGTAGTTTATTAAGGAGGAGGGGGTGGTCGACTGTGTCAAAGGCCGCAGAGAGGTCTAGGAGAAGGAGGACAGAGTAGTCGCCTTTGGCTTTGGCGGTTAGTAGATCGTTGGTGATTTTGAGGAGGGCAGTTTCGGTGGAGTGTAGGGGACGGAAGCCGGACTGTAGTGGGTCAAGGAGGTTGTTGTCAGTTAGGTGGGCGCTTAGGCGATCGTAGACCAAGCGCTCAAGGAGCTTGGACGTGAGTGGCAGTAGGGGGTGATGTGCGCATGTTTTAGGGGGGAGGGGAAGACGCCAGTAGCGAGGGAGAGATTGAAGATGTGGGTAAGGGAGCGGATGAGGGAAGAGGGGGGTGACCGGAGGAGTTGAGAGGGGATAGGGTCCAGGGGGCAGGTAGTGAGGCGGGCTTCTGAGAAGACTCTGGTGACTTCCTCAGTGGTAGTAGGGCTGAAGGAGTGCAGTGATGGGGGGGTTACGGTAGGCAGGGCCTTGGGTGTGGTGGGGGGCAGTGCCGTTGCAAGGTCAGAGGAGGGGAGAGATGAGAGGGTGATGGAAGGGGAGAGGCTAGATGGGGAGGTAGACTGCAAGTTGACTATGTCCTTGCGGATTGCGTCAATCTTGCTATGGAGATGAGTGGCAATCTCGTGGGCGGTAAGTGAGGTACTGAGTGGAGGAGGGGGGGGAGAGAGCAGGGAGTTGAAGGTGGAGAAGAGTCGGCGAGGGCAGTTAGAGAGGGTGTTGATCAGGTCAACGAAGTAGGCCTGCTTGGCGGCGTGGAGGGAGGAGGTGTAGGTGAGGAAGGCAGATTTGTAGAGGGAGAATGCATGAGGGGACCTGGTTTTGCGCCATAGTCTCTCCAGCGCACGACTGCGACGTTTGAGGCATTTAGTGTGGTCGTTCTGCCATGGTTGGAGCGGTCTGGGTTTGATGTTGCGTGTGGTTAGGGGTGCCAGAGAGTCTAGGGTGGCTGATAGTGACTCGTTGTACGCGGTGGTGGCTAGGTCAGGACATGACAGTGGAAGGATGCTGTCGTGCAAGCGGTCGGCAGCCGAGTGGAGGGGGGCTGGGTGCAGGTTGCGGAGGTTGCGGCTGGTGATGGTTTGGCGCACTGGGGGGGGGGAGTTAGGGGAAGGGGAGATGGAGAACGTGAGGAGGTGGTGGTCGGAGAGAGGGAAGGGGGTGTTAGTGAAGTGGTTAAGGGTACAGAGGTGGGAGAAGACGAGGTCCAGGGTGTTCCCATTGATGTGGGTGGAGGATTGAGTGTGTTGTGTGAGCGCGAAGGAGGTGGTTAAGTGGAGGAGTCGAGAGGTAGCTGGGGTGTTGTCGTTGATGGGGATGTTGAAGTCCCCGAGGATGATGGTCGGTAGCTCAGAGGAGAGGAAGAAGGGAAGCCAGGCGGCGAAGTCATCCAGGAAGCGGGCTATGGATCCGGGGGGCCTGTAGATCACTGCGATCCTTAAGGGGGTGGGTGAGAAGAGCCGGATGCAGTGAGCCTCGAAGGAGGAGAAGGTTAGGGAGGGGGGGTTAGGGAGGACCTGGAAGGTGCTCAGCGGTGATAGGAGCAGGCCGACACCACCACCTTTGTGACCGCTCAGTCTTGGTGAATGGGACCAGATGAGACCTCCATGAGAGAGTGCCGCAGGGGAGGTAGAGTCGGTGGCCTGTACCCAGGTTTCGGTGATGGCTAGGAGGTTGAGGGAGCGGGAGATGAAGAGGTCATGGATGGCAGTTAGTTTGTTGCAAACCGAGCGGGCGTTCAGAAGTGCAACCGAGAGAGGGGGGATGGATGTGGGGAGGAGGTGCACAGGTATGAGGTTGAGGGGGTTGCGGCGGCTGGCGGGAGCAGGGGGGTCCCTGGAGGGGGGGAGAGGTGGTGAGGGGCCAGGGTTCGGGGAGATGTCCCCAGCGGATAGGAGAAGGAGAAGGGTGAGGAGGGTGGCATGGGAATGGGAGGTGTAGGAGCGTGTGGGTCTGGTAGTGGTGGCACGTGGGTCGACCGAGGAGTGGAGTACCAGGAGGAGGTGGTGAGTGCCGTAGTGGGGAGAGGGCAGAAGTGAAGGGGCAATGTAGAGCCGTTTTGGGGGGGTGGGCGGGTAGAGGGAGGCGATTTTTGGGATGGAGGAGAGGAAAACGAGGAGGAGAAGTGCAGGTGGCATGCTGGGGTGAGTGCAGTGCTGTTCGGGTCAGGGGAGGTGAAGGGATACGGGTCAGGGCGAGGTGATGTGGAGAGTCTATATCACCGTGGAGGAGTCCACTAGAGTCCTTCTGTAGGGGGAGAGTGGGAGTAGAGTCCAGCAGCTGGCTGGCTGCAATCTGTGGGTGCAGTATGCTGGCGTCCGAGGGGGCATCAGTGGGTCTGGTGGATCGGCGAGTGGAGGGGACGTAGGGTGCGATGTTGGGGGGCGTTGGCAGGCAAGGCGTCTGGTGATGCTGGCGGCTCGGTGACTGGAGATTCGCTGGGTGGTCCGGGTCCGGGAGATTCGCTGGGCGATGTCTCGATTCGCTGGGCGACGTCTCGATTCGCTGGGCGACGTCTCGATTCGCTGGGTGGTCCGGGTGTTGGGTGACCAGAGGTGGTAGCTGGGTGCCCGGTAGCTGGGTGCTGGGTGTCCAGGGGTGGTAGCTGGGTACCCGGTAGCTGGGTGCTGGGTGTCCAGGGGTGTTAGCTGGGAGCTTAGACTTCGAGTTGCCAAGCAAAGGCCAAGAGATGGGAAGGACGGGAGAATCCTCATCAACAATGCATTGCAATATCTGGAACGGCATTAAAGACCCATGGTTTTTCGGAATCCCCTCGATGCAGGTAGCGGAGGTGCGGAGGTGCGGCTACACATATTTATAATTTGTAAACCCCAATAACACAGCCTGCAGACAATTTAATCTATGCAAAGTACCATATCTTTGGATGAGGGCGGAGAGAATACTTTTGTAGTTTAGCAAAACCCAACTGGACAGGGCTTACATCATATCTTGTGGCTTCCATCCAGAAAGGGCAACAAAACAGGAAATTAGTAGCTGAGTTGCTCGGGTTTCTTTCTTATTCCTAGGTCATTGCGGTGGGTCCTCGCATTTCCATGCCGTAGTCATATATTCGGGGTGTGTGGACGATGCGGCAGCAATCTTATCCGCAAATCCTGCTTTGGATATGAAGTGAAGAAGTCTGGCGGTTCAGATGTGCTCTGGATTTTCACAAATTTGTGACATGACAGACACATTAAAGTTGTTAAGAAGATAATCAGTTTTATGCTCTTCTCTCTGCTTGGAAGTGAATTACTTTTCTCAGCGGTAAGCCTTCAAACCGGCTGGAGGTCACCACTGGTGTAGAAGGATCACGGCTTCTATAAATATTAGAGCAAAAAGTACGAGGGCTTGGACCAGCATGTTGTCAGTCATCAGAGGAGTTTTAGACCAGGATTAGAGGTTATGTTCATTATCATCCTTTTATAGACAGGAAGACGAAAGATGGAAAGGTTTGTCCTTTAGCCAGCTCAGGAGTTAGAGGAAACCAGTCATGGGAGAAAAACATCCTCTGCAATTGTTGGCCCCATGATGAATATACTAGTTGCCTGGCCAGCGTTGTGCTACTTTTTCTTGCCAACGTGGGGCATCCAGAGCCAAGATTAAATGTTCACTGTGATACCTTAAGGTGGTTGTAATCCACAGATATGAAATATGAACAAAGCATATCCCTTCATAGTGTGTACTTGTTTCCATTCAGAGCACTAAGTGCCACTTTTGTCTGCTGCTTACTTCCTCTGCTATCAGCATGAGTTACTCGTGACAAGCTGTATAAAGTTTACACTCTGAACGGCTGAAGAGAAGAGAATACTGCAGATAAACGGGTACAACTTATATAGGGGGATTTGTTTCTTCACTGGGTACTTGTTTCTATCCAGAGCACTAAGTGCCATTTTTGTCTGCTACTTACTTCCTCTGCTATCAGCATGAGTCACTTCTGACAAGTTGTGCTGACACCAAGAGAAAAATGGTGACAGGGGAGGGACCCCTGCTTTCTGAAAGCCTAGACAAGCTGTATAAATTTTACACTCTGAACGGCTGAAGAGAAGACTTCAGATAAATGGGTACAACTTATATAGGGGAATTTGTTTCATCTTTCACCTGAGGCCAGTCACTTCACTGGGTACTTGTTTCTATCCAGAGCACTAAGTGTCATGTTTGTCTGCTACTTACTTCCTCTGCTATCAGCATGAGTCACTTCTGACAAGCTTTCCTGACACCAAGAGAAAAATGGTGACAGGGGAGGGACTTCCAGCAGATTGACAGGTTCAGCTCTGTTCCTGTGTGAAGGGATGTGTGTCCCTTCAATTCAATCAGCTCTCACTAAGCTCTGCTTTGTGTAACTTCTGCTCCCGGACCCCTGCTTTCTGAAAGCCTAGACAAGCTGTATAAATTTTACACTCTGAATGGCTAAAGAGAAGATTGCAGATAAAAGGGTACAACTTATATAGGGGGATTTGTTTCATCTTTCACCTGAGGCCAGTCACTTCACTGGGTATTTGTTTCTATCCAGAGCACTAAGTGTAATTTTTGTCTGCTAATTACTTCCTCTGCTAGTCACTTCTGACAAGCTTTCCTGACACCAACAGAAAAATGGTGACAGTGGAGGGACTTACAGCAGATTGACAGGTTCAGCTCTGTTCCTGTGTGAAGGGGTGTGTGTCCCTTCAATTCAATCAGCTCTCACCAAGCTCTGCTTTGTGTAACGTCAGCTCCCCGCCCCCTGCTTTCTGAAAGCTTAGACAAGCTGTATAAATTTTACACTCTGAATGGCTGAAGAGAAGACTGCAGATAAACGGGTACAACTTATACAGGGTGATTTGTTTAATCTCTCACCTGAGGCCAGTCACTTCACTGAGTATATGTAATGGCTTACAACCACTTTAATCCCTACCCTGTGTTCCTAACACTTAGGGGTCTATGTACAAAAAAGAAGTTGCTGGATAAATATCGCAAGGATTTCCCTAACTTTATGAATTTTCTCTATTTTGTGTAATGTGTTGATTTCCTATGATCATCAGCTCCATCTAGTGACTGCAAAAAACACATTTTCCTTAAAAAGCCTTAATCAGGCAAATACTGTATAATGGCCACTAGATGGAGCCAAATGAACGGGATATCTAGCTTTTTGAAAAGTGATTTGCGGTGGATTGCTTTTCAGAGGGCGGTATAGCATCAACAGGCAGGCATTAGGGATGTGCTACTGCCGCCTCCTGATGTTATTTTGTTTTGTTTTGTCTTTATTGCAAATTTCCAGATGGCCATTATGAATTTGCATAACTGCAGGCCAAGCAGGTGTCAGTGATTAAACAAAAATAAATTTATATATACCGTATATACCCGAATATAAGCCGAGGTACCTAATTTTACCACAAAAAACTGGTAAAAACTATTGACTCGAGTATAAGCCGAGGGTGGGAAATGAGGCACCTACTATAAAATTGTTATAAGTAGGAATAATGCCCCATCATTGGTATCAGTGGGAAGAATAGTGCCCCATCATTGGTGTCAGTGGGAGGAATTGTGCCCCATCATTGGTGTCAGTGGGAGGAATTGTGCCCCATCATTGGTATCAGTGGGAGGAATTGTGCCCCATCATTGGTATCAGTGGGAGGAATAGTGTCCCATCATTGGTGTCAGTGGGAGGAATAGTGTCCCATCATTGGCGTCAGTGGGAGGAATAGTGCCCCATCATTGGTATCAGTGGGAGGAATAGTGTCCCATCATTGGTGTCAGTGGGAGGAATAGTGCCCCATCATTGGTGTCAGTGGGAGGAATAGTGCCCCATCATTGGTGTCAGTGGGAGGAATAGTGCCCCATCATTGGTGTCAGTGGGAGGAATAGTGCCCCATCATTGGTGTCAGTGGGAGGAATAATGCCCCATCATTAGTATCAGTGACACCAATGATGCGGCACTATTCCTCCCACTGACACCAATGACACTTGCTGACCCCTGTTGCAGTATGGTGCTGCTGCAGCCAGCATATGTGGCTGCAGCAGCACCTCTGCACTGCACACTTACCGGCTTTTCCCTCACTCGATTTTTGCGGGTCCGCTCGGCTTCGCCTCCTCGCCCGTGATTGGCCGCCTGTGTACCTTGCCTGAGCTACAGTTCTGGCGGCCAATCACCGGTGAGGAGGCGGAGCTGAGCGGCAGGAGTGAGGGAGTGGCCGGAGTGACGGAAGGAGCAGCGCTTCCTGGATGGATCATCGTGGGAGCCAGGTAAGAGACAGCAGCCCTCGCGCCCCCCCTGCAGACGTTGACTCGAGTATACGCCGAGGGGGCCGTTTTTCAGCACAAAAAATGTGCTGAAAAACTCGGCTTATACTCGAGTATATACGGTATATACGATTGGAATATTATATTATTATTTATATTATTTATAATGTGTTATTATTGTTATCATTATTATTATTTATAATTTATTATTATTGCTGTTAATACTATTGTTAGTGATTAAACAAAAATAAATTATATATATACAGCATATATTGGGATATTATTATTGTCATTATTATTTATAATGTATTATTGTTATTATTATTATATTTTACATTATATCAGATTAATATGGAATATTATAATACTGCATTGTTATTATTATTATTAATACTATATTATTATTATTATATTTATGGTTAACATTTTAAGCAGAACAGGACCTGCTGTGAACTATATCCTTCATCAAAAGCTGGTATGATTCAGAGCACAAATGTGGCTCCCTCCAGGTCTGCTAGCAAAGAAGAGAATATTTTAGCCAGTTGTGCACAGGTTGCCAACCAGCATGCTGGCAGTGCTGGACTTATAAAGAGAATGCTAAATATGTCCAACCTATAAACTAAATAAAGTAAATGTATACCTAATAAATAAATATTGTATTCAAATAAGAATACAAACATATAAAGCATCAAACTTTCAAAAGATACTTAAATGTAAAAACCAGGATAGAAAAAAAAATCCTAAACAAAATAGGAATAAAAGACTACATGAAAGATATAAAAATCAGCTCCTGAAAAGGGATATCAATGTGTAAAAATTGAAACCTGAACTCAGAATAAGTCTATGAACAAGCTAAATGCAGCATTCTCATTTTCTAGATTACAATACTTTGCGATCTTCTCAGATAAAAGCCCGAGACGTATTTTGTCAGTTTCCTCACCGCCGTAATTATGAATCCATCCCTGAGATATCCAGGCTGAATTGTCTGCTTCATTTCTGGAGGGGAAAAAAAGGCAAAAGGGGATTATACTTATCTACACAAAGCATTTTGGTTTACAGAGATAAAATTGAAGAAAAAAAATATATAAATCCTTGAAATAAGTGGCCCATTCTTCAAGACACAGTATAAAAAGTACATTAAGAAACACTGAATCACTATAAGCAGGCGATAAAGTATACCCTCGAGGCTTGCTGCACCGGAACGGCGATTGTCCACCTGTTGTTCTAGAAGAACAATTGATTTTTTATATTTCTTGTAGTTTATTTTTACTCGGTTTGATCTACATTGGCGATAGAAATTGATTAATCCGTAACAAAAAAAAAAAAAAAAGAATTCAAATCTGTTTTAGAATACCAGTAAATAACCTAAAATAAGATTAGGTCACCTTGCGTTTTGTATTACAAAAATGTTCATTGTATTCAACAAATAACACAAGTGATTGCATAGTGTTGTTTTTACTTTTTATACATTTTGTTACATCAAGTACTCTCTATAATACTGTACATATAACTATTTTATATTTGCCACTTGCTTCAACAAGTAACACGTTTAGTAGACGCTCTCTGCAGGCTGTTTTAACAATTGTTGAGCTAAACATAGAGCCGAATGACTCAGAGGAGGGCCATCTCCCTCCCTAGCTGTCCCTCCATCTCCCTCCTGTCACCAATCTAAAAGGTTCCAGGGAAATGCATAGAAAATGTATTTTACATGCCTACTTTTACTTTCTATAAATACTTGGTTTATTCACTTGCAATGCATCATTGACCTTGCTAGAAAATGTGATCACTCCAGGAAAATACATTTTCTAGCACAGCCCCTTCCTCCTTGCATGTCAAAGTCTAATCCTCCTTGAGAAGTGTCTAAATACTGTTAGTGCTGGCCCAGCTCCTCCACCCCCTCTCACTCCCTATATAACCTTGGGGAAAGGGCAGGGGCGGTCTGACCATTTGGAAACTCGGAAACTGCCCGAGGGCCCGGGGTCAGTAGGGGGCCCCAGGAGATGCCCCTGGTACCTTTTTCATAGGATTTTTTGTTTGGGCAAGGACACAGGGGCCCCATGATCCCCTATTGCCCAGGGGCCCCATGAGTTGTCAGTCCACCCCTGGGGAAGGGTAAAGGGGAACACTATACTCTGAGCTGTGGCTAACATCAATCCAAGATGGCGGCACCCAGCAGCAGTCTCAGGGCTTTTGGATGTCTAAACAAGAGAGGTTTTACAGGTAAAACCAGGGGCGTCCCTAGGGTTGGTGTCAGGGGCGGACTGACAACTCATGGGGCCCCAGGGCAATAGAGGTCTGAAGAAGGAGCCTATTCAGCATGCTCCAAAATGCATTACCGCCCCCTTCACCTGCTACATCTGACTCTGCTCTCCAAGCTTCATTTTTGATGCACAGCACATCCTGGACTCTACTTGCTGATCCTATAGGCACAGTTTGCTGCTGGACGGCTGGATGTCCCACCTGGATCTAATTACCACACGATGAGTCTTTTTAACTGTTTATCTTGTAAGTGCAAATTTTCCATTGTTTACTGAATAAATTGTGAATACTGCACCAGGGGTGGACTGACATCTCATGGGGCCCCCGGGCAATAGGGGATCATGGGGCCCCTGTGTCCTTGCCCAAACTCAAAAAAGCCTATGAAACAGGTACCAGGGGCATCTCATGGGGCCCGCTACTGACCCCGGGCCTTCAGGCAGTGCCCGAGTTTCCAAATGGTCAGTCTGCCCCTGTACTGCACTTAGAGGCGCCTTCCTCTCTTTTTCTGGTTCCTCTATATGCAGCCTCCCCACCGCTCCTTCTATCTAGTTTCTTTCTGCTGCATCTGAGCTAAGAGAGTTAGCTCTGACAGTCCCCCCCACAGACAGGAGAGGAGAGAGAGCTGCTTCTGCTGCAGACAGTCCCCCCCCCCATGGATGGGAGAGAGAGCTGCTTTTTCTCCTCCTGCACCACCCTCTGCTCCTGTGTCTGCCCACATTACCTGGGCAGGAAGTTTGAATCCCAGGCAGAAGAGGAAAGAAACAGCCTGTCGATTCACTTTTATCTCCTGTCTCCCAGTGAGAACTGTAATGTAAGAGGGACTCCTTCCTTCCTTCTTTTCTCTTTTTTTTCTTTCCTTCCCTTTCCCTTTTTCCCTTTCCTTTATCTTTTCTTTTTTCTTTCCTTTCCTCCCCTTCCCTTTCTTTTCTCTTTACTTTATTCTTTCCCTTCCCTTCCTTTCCTTTCCCTTTCTTTTCTTTTTTCTTTCCTTTCCAGATCCCTGATATCTCACCTAAGCCCCCAACAGGGCTGCTAACAAAAATTGTAAAAAATAATATTTGAAAAAAAAAAAAACCTACTGACATCAGTGGCAGAACTACCAGGGTCACAAAGGTCGCACTTGCAAACAGGCCCTGGTTTTCTGCCACTGGGCTTGGAGGAAAGAGCCCCAGCCGGGTTTCATGGTTTCTTGCACTGAGGCCCTGAAGGCTCTTGTCCTGGGTCATAATATTAAGGAATTTGATGTGCCTGGTTGCCAGATGTCCACTGATCATATCAGCAAATCCGTAAAAAAGTAGAAGTCGCTAATAAATGCTTCATTTCTGAGTCTACCATTCCGCTCTAACGAATAATGTTTCTATAGTTAAGGCTTGGTTACATTATACAAGCAAAAACATGTGAACACAACTTCAAATGACCGAGTTCACTTGTTTCCAGTGAAAGGTGTTCTTAATGCTACGGTATATAAAAGCTTTTTAGACAATTACGTGCTTCCAACCTTCTGGTCCACGCCCCCCACACCCCCATAGCAATGCGGCTAGTAGGGGGCACCATGAGAGACTTATTGCCGGCTGCAGGGAGATGCTGTAGATCTCATTTTTGCCCCCCCCCCCAAAAAAAAAGCCATCATACTCTATCGCTCAGGGCTGAGACACAGCATAATGTGCAGGGGTCAGGGCTCCAGTAGCACTGCTAGCTCCCAGCATCCAGGTACTAGCCCGCTGTGATCTCTGGTCAGCACCCACATCTCTTCCCATCTGTCAAATAGACCTGGGGAAGCATCCCCTAGGCTCCTCTCTATAACAGTCAGTGAAGAAAACGGCGGTGGGCAGAAGTGAAGGAAAGTGAATTTGAAAAGAGAGTGGCTATGATGGAGGTAAAAGGAGAATGTTCAGACTGTACTGAATGATCACAGATTGCGAGGGAAGTCTCTCTGTCTCTCTGATTCCCTCTCTCTCACCCCTGCACCTCTCTCATGCCCCACCACCTTTATCTCACCCCCTCTCTCTATCTCACCCCTATCTCACCCCTCTTACCCCCCTCTGCCCCTCTCATTCTCCCTCTCTCACCCACCCATCACCTCTCTCTTATCCCCCTCTTTCTCTCACCCCCAGTCTTCCTCTCACCATCCTCTTACCCCCTTTCACTCTTTCTCCCCTCTCTCACCCCCACCACCTCTCTCCCTCCCTCCCTCCCTCCCTCCCTCTTTCTCTCACTCCCACTCTCTCTCTCACCATCCCCTTACCCCCACTCTCTCCCCCCTCTCTTTCACCGCCATGTTCTCTCTCACCACCCCCTTACCCCCTTTCTCTCGTACACCATCTCTCACCCCCACCACCCCTCTCTCTCTCACCCCCCTCTTTCTCTTACCACGCGCTCTCTCTTTAATTCCCATTCTCTCTCACCCCCCTCTCTCATCTCTCTCACCCCCCACCACCTCCCTCCCACCCGTCTCTCTCCTTTTCACCCCCCTCTCTCTCTCACCCCCTCTTTCTCTCTCAACCCCCTCTCTCTCTCACCACTCTCTTTTTTACCCACCTCTCTCTCATTCCCCCTCTCTCACCCCCCTTACCCCCCCTGTCTCTCTCTCCCTCTGTATCTCACCCCCACTTACCCCCTCTGTCTCTCCCCCTCTTGCTCTCCCAACCCCCTCTCTCACCTGCTCTTTGTCTCTCACCCCCCTTATCTCTCTTACTCCCTCTCTCCCTTATTGGGGGGGGGGTGACACCATGTTTTACTGCACCAGGTGACACCAGCCCTAGTAACTCTACTGCTTCTGGTAACAGTTTGAGGAAGGCCCTATTCTGTTGTAGCATGTGGATGAAGCCAGCTCCATAAAGTGATGGTTTGATGGAACTTAAGGGGCTGGACATCAATGCTACTAAACTGGGGTGAATTGAAAACTGATTGTGAGCCAACTCTTCTCCTTCAGCATCAGTACATGACCTCACAACTACTCTTTGGCTTTCCAAAATATGCTTTCCATCTTAAAGAAGAGTGCATATTAGGTTTACTCTCTAGCTATGTAGTGCTAGGGTCTTGGGTTTGATTCCAGTTGAACACGGTCTGCAAAGAGTTTGTATGTTCATGTCATGTTTATATTGGATTTCCTCCTATAGCCAACACACTGGGAGTCCAGCCAGGGCTGGGGAATCTCTTCCTGCCCCCATTTGACTGCGGCAGGGTGGCAGGTGCAGGCACAGTCATGCATGTACTGTATATGTGATCTGGGCTACTACAGATTAGGAGTATACAGCAGTGTTACCGGTAACTGGATATCATGTGATCAATATGAATGGTAATAGCAATCACATGATAGCAATGTAAACAGCCTGTCATGAATAGGGTTCCATTCATGAACAGCTTGCTTGCTGCTGTGATCTGTGATTGGCCCACAGCAGTCGCATGCTACCTGGACCGTGTGATTAGCTGTAGCCAATCACAGATTGAAAACATGAGTAAGTTGTCCATGAACAGAAAAACCATTAATGGCAGATAAAACTATGTAAAGAAAAAAAAGAAATCACGATCACCCCCCCAGAGTAGTATAGTGTCACTATGGTGACACTGAGCTACTCTGATGTTGGGATGGAAAAATAATTTTTAATACAAATTGAATAAAAATTACACTGTACTGCAGTAGTGAGATTATGTAAAAAAAATGTGAAAAACCACAAAACCATGGCTCTTACTAAATAACTCAGACTATCTACTTTCCAAAAAAAGGGTCATTTGTGGGGTACAGTGAAGGAAATAAGTATTTGATCCCCTGCTGAACATGCAAATCAGTGCATCATTTGTTAGACGCATTTCTTTTGAATTTGTTGTTGCTATTCTGTCTCTCAGTGTTACAATACACCTACCATTCGATTTTTAGACTGATCATTTCTTTGTGAGTGGGCAAACATTGAAAATCAGCAGGGGATCAAATACTTATTTCCTTCACTGTATTTCTACTGTTCTAGCATTGATTCAGAAAATGCAAAAGATTCTCTGAATGGTGCCCGTGCCAAGAAACTGACCTCCTGTGTTCAGAATTTAGCAGGCCAGCCACTCGGCACAGGACCTGGAAGCCAGTGGAGATCACTGGAGTAGTGGTGTCAAGTTCATTGATTTCCAGTTTCCAGGGGCATTGGCTAGATATGGTATATACATACCGTAGTTACATTTTACCAAGCTATAAAATATCCATACCTGGAATTCCTCAATAACACCAGCAGCATTAGATGCTTGACACTGATTGCAAATGTATTGCAATATATTACCCAATGACTGGTAACAATAGGACAACTAACCAGGGAGCTGACTTTGGTTCAGTGGCACTAGACACATTCCAGCCCCAAGAGTCGACCTTTGAATTTATATTCTTTTCCACAAAAACAGAACTCATCATCAATATATTGTACGTTTTTTTTTACTATGTACACTTTGCATCCAAAATGCTTGAAAACATTTTTTTCCAATAATCCATTTTGTTTTTTTTTTAATAAAACAAAAATATAATTACAAATCCAAAATTAATTTGCATCTATGCCAAAAAGAAACATCAATAGCTTTCAAGACTGCCATCAATTTAAGACTGATGTCAACTCTGTCTCCAAGAGGATTCTGGGATTTTTTTTTTCATAGTTTGCTTTGACAATTGCTCTGTTTCTTTCCTTTCTAAAAGTCATTTAAAATCTGAAAAGGACGGTGAAAAAGATGAAAGGCGCTGTAATAATTTCTGCTTTCCCTGCAGCCATCAAAAAGGACAAACGTACTTAATGAAAGCATGTATATACATAGTTTGCTTGGTATTACTTCCCTTGCAAGACATCAATACTCCAAGTAATTACTAAATAACATCCTAGAGACCCAGGAGCCATAGTTTGTGGAATCGTAATAAATTACTTACAGTCCATTACAGATACCGAAGTACACCTGCAATGACTATTGAATCAATCATCTGTTGTCGGCTAAATGAAATGCTGCTAGCAAATTATGACAATTGATCTCTTAGTATGCCGCTCTTCAATACCTTCCATCGTGTTTACAGATGAAAAAAAAAATTAAAAAGCAAAACAGAAAGCAACAAAAGAATAGCTGACTTACGTCTTAGAAATGCAGCACAATAGCCAAACTCAACTTCCAAACAGCTGTGGACAACCAGAATCGATTTTTCTACAAGAAAGGTCACCGAGGAGGTCTTGTTACATTTTTTCCTTGTGTCCTGCTTGTTTTTCACGTATTGTCGTGTGGACTTTTCAAGATAAGAATGGACTGTCCCAAGACAATAAGCGATATCTCCTAAACCTTCAGGGGTATTGTTACTCATGATTCAGAGTGATTTTTTTAAAGTTCCCAATACAAACCTTGTGAATTTGAGTGGCCGTGGCTATTGCAGGGTTAGAGTCCATTTCAGCCATTCACAATGTAGAAATTAGCCCGATAGGACACACTGGAAGGCTTAGGGCAGAGCTTGGAATAACTAGGATCTCCATTGTAAAACTCACTCGTACTTTTCAGTGTATTGATTGTGTACTCTGTGACGGCCTCTTTAACTATTTTAAAGGATATCTACCCTTTTTGACAAAAACATTTGGACAATCAAATGTTTCAGAAGACACCAGTGCAGATAGAAGCTGCAGGACCAGGTAAATGCAAAGCCAATAAAGTGAAGCCCTAAGGAGCCGCTGGTGAACTGATTCTTTTTCCCCAGTTAGAGCACGCACAAGGGGGCACACAGCCCCCTTTTTCTTCACACTTTTACTGGCTCAGATGGAACAGTCTAGGGGCATCTTTTTAGGGTTTTATTGTAATTTTAAAATTGGATGGGAGTGAAGGGAGAATGTGATACCTCAGAACTGCTGAACTGAACAATTTTAGGACTCTTCTTTATCTTAGATAATCTGAGGAAGTCACGTGGATCGTGACGTAAACGCGTTAAGGTACACACTGACATCATTTCCGGTGGCGTGGTGACGTTATTTCCGGCGTCGGCGCCATTTCTGGAGGGATTGTGGAGCAAGTGGAGCTGCATGCATTTCGTAGCATGAGAACCATGGAAACACACCCATGATATGGGAAAAAGCTGATCTTTGTCATTTTACATGTGAGTGGGCATTTTATTTATATTCATGTTATTATTAAAACTGGATTACACTATGGAGGATCTTCTTTGTTTTTAATGGTATCTTAAACGGTTTTGTGGAATCGAGTACCTAGGAGATAGGAGAAGATATTGGAGGGATCTATCCATACATTCCATCCTTTGATGATACCTTATTGAGTGTATAAGGTCACCTACATAGCTGTTTGGCCCAGTGGGTCGCATCAAGGAGGTGAGGGGCCATCTTGGCCATCTGTGGATTGACCGCACACTGAGTGGCACTGTGATCACCTCACGGAGTTTTGCTGTGATTTTTCACCATCATTGGCATTTATGGACTGCTGCACATAGTATTCATTTTATGAGCACCTAACACTGAATATTTATTGTGCATTCTATATGTGATATTTCCATTTATCTCATTTGTATTTTAGTATAGGTTGTTAGCGCTGCACTATTTTTTGTATTTTTATCTTCTTTATCTTAAGTTGCACAAAAATGTCCTACAGAATCTCTAACGCTGACTATGACTTCTCCCAGAAGAACAAAAGCTACACAGAGTCTCTGACTTTCCAGCACCAGCACTTGGTCATTTACTCACACTGCCATTGGTATCATTGGTTGCCTCCTTTCGATATCCACCGACACTCTCCAGGGAGGGAGACACAGACACATTCTACCACAAGACAGCTGGACACTTTACTCCCAGCTTCCTGCTGGCATTTTTCAGTCAGCTTCTCCAGAACCAAACCAAACTAGGCTTTGCAAATAAGCCCCCCAACTAAAGTTCCAGCTGGAACCTTGATGTCTTCTTATTAGCACTTCCAATGATCCTGCCCCAGGTACAGAGCCCCTGCACAGGGAGTCTCCTCCAGCAGTACTGGACAGAGGAACTTCCTTTCTGCCTCAGACCTCAAACTGTTTCTGGGCTCTCCAACCACTTACTGGGCTCACCTCCCCAGTGATTAGCTGGATTCCCATAAATATAGAGGCTGCTTTCTCTGTTCTTCCACCCACAATAATTCTAGAATCCTCTAGAATACTGGGGGAAGCAGCCTGTGAGACACTGAGCAGGCATGAACAATCAACCCCTGCTCCACTGATTACAGAGGAGCTAACTAAATTTACCTAACAACCTACACTACTTTAGAAGTGAACTACACCAACATAATCTGTGACCTAGGGTGGGAAAGTTGCCTGTAGTGGTTATCTACTCTTGACTAGTTATGTAGTATATGTATTTAACATCCCAAAATTGAAACCTTATTAAAAAAAACGACATAGAAAAAAAGTCAACTGGATAAGAGCAGGACCAGATAAATGCAAAGCCAGCCAACATAACCTGTGAGCTAAGACGGGAAAGCTGACAGTAGTGATTATCCACACTTGACTGCTTAGTAGCATTTGTATTCAACATCTCAAAACTGAAGCCTTACTGAAATTATGACATAGAAACAAAACCAAAGGGATAATGGGGAGGTCACAGCTTAATTAATAATTGTCATTCTGTGCCAATGGGTCTAATGTGATTGCCTATACATTGTCAGTAGCCTTAATGACTGTCCTTACCATGGTTCCCAAACAGGCATTTGAGTACCTGAACATCTAACCTAAAGTCTTAAACCATAAGAAGGGTACAAGTGCTGGCAAAGTACTAACTGGCAATAAGGCTGTAATAACCAAAAGAAATTGTGGGTTGGGTAGTCAGGAAACTTATGTATTACAGGATTCCTGATGCTCAGTATCTACATTAGCCAACTATGGACATTGGGTATACTGCATCTGAGTATTATTGTATATATCTAATACACCCTTGCCCCTTTCCCATGTTTGTTAGTGAAATACTCTACCAGCAGTGTAAAGCAATAGTTTGAACTGCTTTTCAGTTTGGCATTATATTGAGTTGGCATTGGTTATGTATTCAGTAAAAATACTTAAATGTGTTTTTAAACAGTGGTTGTCCTTATAAAAGTCTTCTGTAATATCCCTTAAACCAAACTCTAGTTAGCCCTTTCCATTTTTATGGCTAACTAATTTGCTCACCTCGATAGATATTGTCAAGATTGAAGTACAGCACATACTAACCAAAGCGAACATAAATCAGGCTGGACATCAGCATGCGAAGATTGACTTACTCTTCTTATTAGCTGTCAAAATTTGGGAAACCTATCTTGCAGACACAATTGTCTTGGTACTAATCCATAAGGGATCTCAGTAGCCTCAGAGATCTGCTGTATGGTAAATCTTCAGTCTCCATGTCACAAGCACTTTCCACATTTTCATAGGTGGTGACCGTTGCTGGTGGAAAATATCTTGACTAGTTTGCCTTCAAATCCTAAAATCATAGATCCACTTATTTACTGCAGAGTATGCGGGAGTAGAGTAACATAAAGTGTTTATGTAATCCTGGCAATCTCTGGGTTTAATTTTTTCCATCGAAAAATTGATACTTGCACAATATTTAAAGTGAATGAATAGCCAAAACTTTTATTATTAGTTATGAATAGAGTAGGTAAGGGTTAAAACCCCTGTCAGTTTTTTTTTTTTATTCCTGTGTCCCATTGGGGAAATTTACCATCACTTCCTGTTCCAGAGGTGCAACAGTGAGGGGAATTCAACTCTTAGACATTTGCCCCTGGAACAGGTATCCACGCTGAAGATTTACTCTTACTTCTTGTTCTGGGTATCTGATGTGTGTGTGCCATAGTGCTGGACCAATGGAAGTGAGGCTTGGTTCTTATGGATATACAATAAAGTGCATCTTCCTTCAAAGGGACTGATACGTAATGAGGGTTTAGTGTAGGTGGACCTTGTTCTGGTGCTAGGCTGCTAGTTAAGAGCATCAAATATAGCCAACATGATTTGAGGGAAAGGCACCCCCCTTCCAGTTGGCAGTTCACAGTGCTGTTAAGATTTGACAGTTTTTATTAATCCCCAACATTCATTCACCGCCCACTTTATTAGGTACACCTTATTAGTGCCAAAAAAATCTCCCCCACACCATTACACCACCACCACCAGCCTGCACTGTTGACACAAGGCAGGATGGATCCATGCTTTCATGTTCTTTAGACCAAATTCTGACCCTACCATCTGAATGTTGCAGCAACCAGTCTGCCCATTCTCCTCTGACATCAACAAGGCATTTTCGTCCACAGAACTGCCGCTCACTGGATATTTTCTCTTTTTTGGACCATTCTCTGTAAACCCTAGAAATTGGTGTACTAGAAAATCCCAGTAGATCAGCAGTTTTTGAAATACTCAGACCAGCCTGTTTGACAACAACAACCATGTCATGTTCAAAGTCACTTAAATCCCCTTTCTTCCCCATTTTGCTGCACAGTTTGAACTTCACAAGTCGTCTTCACCACATCTACATGCCTAAATGCATTGAGTTGCTGCCATGTGATTGGCTGTCACTACTCCTTTCATCCTTGTAACAGAAGGAAGGTGCCCCCCATCCCTATAGTAAACCATTGCGCCTAGGGCAGCCGCCCCTACCGCCCCCCTCTTCTTCCAGCCCTGCTGCTTCTGCACTAATTTCAGGAAAGAACCAATTAAATTACAGCAATTTGTGTTACCAAGCAATTGAACAGGTGTATCTAATATAGTGGCCAGAAAATGTAGGTCTCCTATTGCATCTCATGGTGATTCTAATAACATTCACTGCTCAAGTCCTGAGGAAGGGGGAAGGCTTTCCCCTGAAACGTGTTGGCTTTATTTGATGCTGTTAACCAATAACATTTCCAAAAAACCTCTGAGTGATATTAACGTTTGCACTACACACTGCTTAATACCCACCCCAGAGTTTATCTCTTGTTCTAGGAACAGCTCTAAAATATTGTATTTTTCCTCACTGAAAACATGTAGCACTCTCCTAGTTAGGTTGCTAGGTTGTTAGACAAATTTAGTTCTTTTTGGCTTTTCTGTAATCAGTGGAGCAACTGTTTTGGACTGTTCTGTGTTTCATGGGCTGCAGGTTTGATTGTTTATCTCTGCATTCTGAGGATTCTAGAATCATAGTGGGCTGGAAGGTCAAATGAGCAGTCTGAATGTTTATGGGACATCATCCAATCCCTGGGGAGGTGTGCCCAGTGGGTGGTGAGAGAGCCTATAAACAGTCTAAGGCTTGAACAGCAAGTGCAGTGTTCCTGGAGTGCTAAAGAAGCCTCTGTGAAGACATCAAGCTCCGCACATCAGTGAAGGAGAAAAATCATTTATTTGCAAAATGTTTTAACAAAAACTAAGAAAAAACATTTTTTTTTCAAAATTTTCAGTTGTTTTTGGTTTGTTTAGCAAAAAATAAAAAAAACTCAGAGGTGATTAAATACTACCAAAAGAAAGCTCTATCTCAAAAAAATGATATATCATATAGGTACAGTATTGCATGACCGTGCAATTGTCATTCAAAGTGTGACAGCGCTGAAAGCTGAATATTGGCCTGGGCAGGAAGGGGGTATAAGTGCCCGGTAGGCAAGTGGTTAAGGTCCCAGTTGTGGCAGTGCTGTGAGAGGGCGGGCTATTTCAAAAGTCTTTTTCTGGAGATTATCAAAAGATTTTCACCTAAGGACTTGGGGAGCTCACCGAAGAGTGTCCGGTGGATACTGGAAGGAGGCATCTGGTGAAGTCACGAGGTGGGCGTGGCGCAACGCATCGGTACGTGGGGAGGAGCTTCCGGTGACGTCATTTCAGGCGTGGGGGCCATTTTGGATCACCCTGTTGAGTACACCCATGCAGTACACCTGTAGCATGTGGTAAAAAGCTGGAAAACTCGTGGGCAAATGTGAGTGTAATACTTATTGTTGTTTTAAATTTGATGCAATAAAAACCGGTTGCACTATGGAGGGTCTCTGCTTGTGTCTTATCATGATCCTGTGAGGAGCTGGCTGTTAGTCTGTTGGAGGCTGGAGACGTGAGGGGAAAGCCTGAGAGGGACCCATTCTGATAGGATCACTTGATCCTCAAAGCGTGTTGACCCTGTGGGGTCTAATGAAGGAGGTGAGGGGGTATTTTGGCTGGTAAAGGATTGGCACGTGTGTACCACGTATACGGCACATTATATATTCTTGCATGAAGAGTGAAGTGTGAGGATCATCACAAATTATCGTATTATTATTATTATATCATTTTGGACTTTTTTGAATTGATTATTTGTTCACTAATTTTGTGCACCAGTATACATATTGTTTCACAATGTGCAAATAGGAGTGTGTTTGTCACTTTTTTCACTAAATATTCCCCGTGAGGGAATTCACGTATGACACAACTATTTTACTCTTTATGTATTGATTTATCACCTTGGATATATTTATGTAGGGGATGTATATAGAGTTTGTGCATTTTAACACGGAATTGTTAGTATTATTAGCGCTACACTATTTATTTTAATTGGTGATCCTATGACATTGTGAGTACTGGCCTGAGCTCAGGGTCCTAGTTTGGGTGAAAGGGCCTGGGGTAGCTTTAACAGAGATAGCTTTTACAAGGACTCAGTTCAGGCCATTTTTCTTTGCTCCTGCATAAATACTGTTCAGAGAAGGTTAGCAAAGTGAAGTGTCTCCCTGCCATGATTCAGTGTTACTGGAGTATCCCATATCACCCTACACCCTCTTCATGTTTTTTCAGCAAAACAATTACAAAAAAGACATCCTCTAGACTGTTAAACGAGCCAGAGTGATTGAACTGTTGCTGTGTGCCAGACTGCCTCTCAGTGCCGGGACAAGGTCATCCAGTGCCCAGGGTAAAGATACAAAACTGTGCGCCCCCTCCCCCGTTCATGATGTGCAAGCTTAGAGGATGCTACGCCCAGCAGTCACTTTCTTGTCAAAATCACTGCTGCTGTCACTACTCCTTTCATCCTTGTAACAGAAGGAAGGTGCCCCCCATCCCTATAGTAAACCATTGCGCCTAGGGCAGCTGCCCCTACCGCCCCCCTCTTGTTCCAGCCCTGCTGCTTCTGCACTAATTTCAGGAAAGAACCAATTAAATTACAGCAACTCCTTCAGGTGTAGCACTACAAACAGCAGAACAAAGAGTTGTTAAACTTCTCAGTGGGGGTATTGACAGAAATAAAATCTTGACATTGGATCTAACCCTTCCCCACTCTAAGTAAAACTAAAAATAAAAAAGTTTGCCTAGAGATATCCTTTAACTTCTTCCATTTTCATTATGTATGTCCCTTTAACATTAGAAATGGTGAAAAATAAAACTACAGATGCTACACCATTAAAGTTTGGATGACCTACTCAAAACAACATTGCAGCATAGTAACACCACCCCAATCAAGTTAGGGGCAGGGGCGGACTGACAACTCATGGGGCCCCTGGGCAATAGGGGATCATGGAGCCCCTGTGTCATTGCCCAAACTCAAAAAAGCCTATGAAAAAGGTACCAGGGGCATCTCATGGGGCCCCATACTGACCCGGGCCCTCCGCCAGTGGCAGAGTTTCCAAATGGTCAGTGTGCCCCTGGTCAGGGGTCTTCCTTGTTGGCTTTTTTTATCACCCCTGGTAGGGATGTAAATAAAGTAAAGGCTTTGCAAATGGTAAATGAGATGCATACAAAAAAGATAGATATTGGGCTGTATGTGCCTCTAACATTAGACTTTAGATGGTGGAAATAATTTTGGGAAACTATTTTTTTTTTTTTTTTGTACAAGTGCCATGGAGTTCCAGTGCATAAGGAATTATTAATTGCATTTTCTGAGATCATTTGTATACAGAGCAGAGATGATCTGAACAAAAAGCGATGACTGATGTGACCAACTGTTACACGACTGATAAGATTTGTTACTTGTCCTTTAGCATTCGTAGGCTTTGGGATTTTACACAAAATGTGTGTGTTGCCTGATGCGAGTGCAAGAAAAGCTGCTTATTAGAATAAAATCACAAGAGAAAAGAAATAATAGAGTCTTATGGCCAAAAGTCTATAGCCTTAAGATTAGTCCGGCACCTTTAACCGCAATTTAATTCCGTTAATCTCAAATGAATGCTTCAATCTTTTACTATAATTATCTCCCGATGTGCAGGTCTGGATTTACTATTATGGCTGTAAGCTACAAAGTTTTGGAGAAATAGCAAGTTTTCGGTACCATTATATAGTCTCTGTTCTATGAAGAATCATTAATTGGGAGGGTGTAAAAAAGCTGCATTAGTCTCATTCTGTTAAAAAAATGTTTTATTTTAAACTTTGTAGATGTGAGTCTTTTCAGATGTTTGAGGAGTAAGTACAGAGTGTGTTTGACATTAATATACATCAAAGACTGTGCATTACTGGCTTGAATAATAAATCTGAAATGTATGAAAGTGTTTTTACTTACAGTGGACGTATGCTCTAATTTTAGCTTAAAGCTCGGATAACAGTCTTACTGGGATGGATAAAAATTAAAAATGTGTTTTTTTCCCAAAATTATGTACTCCACACTAATTCCTGTACCAACCATGTGACCAAAAGCCTAGGCATTCAGTCACATGATCTCTGATGAGCCAGAGTATTAGAGCTTAGATTGCCTGTTTCTTCCATTTAGCAAAAGAGATACCTGAATGGAATGGTCACATGTTTAAACTGAGCACTGAGTGGTATTTGCTACAGGAAACTTTTATCAAATACTCACCATAACTTTCCTTTCCTGGTGCCAATCCATGGCAGCATACATGTGGTAGTAGCCCCACCTTGCACATGTTTGCTGCCATGTTGGTGCCAGAAAAATGGAAAATTGTATCAAATAATCTAAGTAATTTTCCTTTCCTGCTGCCAATCCATGACAGCATACATGTGGTAGTAGCCCCACCTTGCACATGTTCGCTGCCATGTTGGCACCAGAAAAATGGAAAATTGTATCAAATAATCTAAGTAATTTTCATTTCCTGCTGCTAATCCATGACAGCATACATTTGGTAGTAGAACCTCTGTTACGATAATTATTTGATACAATTTTCTATTTTCCTGCCACCAACATGGCAGCATACATGTAGAAGGAGGGGGTACTAACACACGTATGCTGCCATGTTGGTGACAGGAAAATTGTATCAAATACCTTCATTTTCCTTTCTTGGCGTCAATCCATGGCAGCATACATGTGGTAGTATTATTATTATATAGTATTTATATAGCGCCAAAAGGTTTGCTAAGCGCTGTACATTATAGTGGGGACAGTACATGAGACAATACAGTAACAGAACAATACACGAGGGGTTAGAGGGCCCTGCTCTTTCGAGCTTACAATCTAGGAGGGAGTAGTCCCTCCTTGTGCATGTATGCTGCCATGTTGGTGCCAGAAAAATGGAAAATGGAATCAAATAATCTAAGTAATTTTCCTTTCCTGCTGACAATCCATGACAACATACATGTGGTAGTAGAACCTCCGATATGATAATTATTTGATACAATTTTCCATTTTTCTGGCACCAACATGGCAGCATACATGTAGAAGGAAGGGGTACTAACACGTGTTTGTATCAAATACTTACCTTAATTTTCCTTTCCTGGTGGCAATCCATGGCAGCATACATGTGGTAATAGCCCCTCCTTCCACATGTTTGCTGCCATGTTGGCATCAGAAAAATGAAAAATTGTATCAAATAATTACGGTAATTTTTCTTTTTCCATGGCAGCATACATTGAGTAGATGGGGCTACTACCACATGTATGCTGCCATGCTGGCACCAGGAAAATGGGAAATTGTATCAAATAAATTAACGTAATATTCCTTTCCTTATGCTGTTCCAAGGTTTTATACATGTGGTAGATGGGGTACTACCACATGTATACTGCCATGGATTGGCACCAGGAAAACAGAAAATTGTATCAAATAATTACCGTACAATTCCCCGGGAAGGCAACATTACCATTGCCTTCAGGGAAATCTCTTACCTAAACTGCGAGATCTTGCATTATTGTTGGAAGAATAAAAAAGCCTTTCCCGAGATCTTGCGGCAACTTTTTTAGTATTGGAGTTGGAAGGGCTAGAACCTCTGCACATTTTAATTGTTATCCAAGGCTTCATTAGAGAGATTTACCCGCACTTTCTGTCCTGCTGACAACACTTTAGAAGACAGAAAGGGGAACTCTCCAACAGCCAGAAGAAAGCTGGAACTCCTATCCGACTCTGATTTCTGTATGTGGTGCTGTTCAAATTTTTCCACCACTTCCTGTCTGGTGAAATTAGTTTCGGCAGAACTGGAAGTGAGGAGAAATCTCTCTAACAGAGCCCAGGATAGCAGTAACTATGTAACAAATTAAAGAAGATATAAAGGCAACACTTTTTTCTCATTTAATTTTGGATAGATTAAGGGAGCGTTATAACCCCTGTCAGTTTAATTTTTACCATTTGTGTCCCACAGGGGAGATTTCTCTTCTCTTCCTGTCCCATAGCCACAAGAAGTAAGAGGAAATCCCTCCACAGTGAGCGAATCTCTGGATGTCACCAGAACTGTTGCTCCCGTTTGAAGATTTTCAATCTATTCCTGTTCTGGTGAGAACCAAAAATTAGGGATTATCTTTCACCTTGGTAAACAGGGCAAATAGAGAGGGTGAATCCCTCTAACAGGGGCACAGACAGCAATAAAAATCTGACAGGTGTTCTAATCCCTCTCCACTCTATCCAAAACTAAAAAGAAAGTTGTATCATTTAGTTATACTTTAATATGACAGATAACTTGTAGAAGGTATACTGGATATGTTATACGCATGAACTTTGTAATACTGGGCTGTATAATCAAGTTGGCAAATTTTTGCAGGAGAAAGTGATGGAAATTTCGGAACTTTGTCACTTGTACAATCAGCAAGAAAAGTCCCCAGTAAGCAAATGCCATGGTAAAGTGCCCTACCATTCCCAGTAAAACACATGCTGGGATTATAAACACATCCACTGGCATGAAACAGATGGAACCTTTCTCAATTTGTGCCAGAACAAGGATTCCGACATTCCATACTCAAACTAAACAGCCCACAACGGGATTTCCTCTGAACTTCTGACATTGGATGACAAAACAGTGAAAGGCAAGCAATATCCCTTCAAGCCGAACAACACACAAATGAGACAACTGCACTTCTAAATAACATATTCAGAAAACTGTTGTTGTGTACTGATTGGAATCAAAGCGCAATGTAAGGCAAATGCATATGAAAATACTCTGGTTCATTTTTAGAGTCCTTCAAAAGGAACATATTTAAAATTAGCTTGTGTGAATGCCTTAAAGTAGAAGTATGGTCAAGCTGAAAATCACAATTGTGATGTAGGCTGTCCATACAGGTAAGATTGGCCTTGTGTTTCTCAAAGACCTCTGTTGATCCTACTTGCAGTACTATTGGGTAGGCTCTTCCTTTGACATCAGGGTCACAATGCTCTTCCTTCTTCTACCCTTGCTGTTGCCTAAATTGATTGCACCCTTCATAGCTCTATCGATAAAAACGCTTCCTAGCTCTGCCCACAGCCCTTCAGATGGCACTTTATCTGCAAGAGCTTATGGAAATCATCTACTAGCCTTGATAGATCTATCAGTGAAAAAGCATGCCTATTTATGCCAAAAGCCCTTTAGATTGACATAAGTGTAAACTCTCCAGTGCCTTGAGGGAGCCAATGCCAGGGGAAGGCCAGGGGTTCAGATGCATAAATAGCCTATGGATAACGTTCCGGAGATGCAGCCCTCCTCAGATTGAGAGATCAACCAACTGGAAAAAAACATACAGGTGGGGCAAACACCTAGTGCATTATCCAAGGTTTATTAAAAATATAAAAGGGATTCGTCCCCGAAACGTGTCAGCAGTCCGACTGCACCATCAGTCGGACACTCTGCCATGCTGGTGGCCATCTCTATGGCCTTTTAGGCTTCACATACATGCTATGTTTGTGAGTATATTTTTTTGTCCTTTTATATTTTTAATAAACCTTGGATAATACTTTAGATTGACATAGCTTGGTGGTATTGTGTACTAGCTCAAACTAGTCCATTCCATCCTCTTCGACATTGTCTAAGAGGAAATCTTCAATACTAAAATCACAAAAAAGAGTAGAACTATAGTCACGCTATAAATCACATTTGTGATGTAGGGTTGGCATTGTATTTTATAAAGACCTTTGTGATCCTTCCAGTAGTAGTAGTAGTTTGATAGGCACTTCCTTTGATAACAGGGTGACAATGCTCTTCCTTCTGTAGTAAAATTACTGTAAGGTTGCCACCCTTGCTGTGGTTTAAATGACGATGCCCTTGATAGCTCTATTAGTGAATAAATATACCTAGCTCTGCCCACAGCCCTTCAGATAGATGAGATATCTATCTGCAAGAGCTTAGGTAAATTTTAATATCTTTACTCAGCCCCTACCACCCCCTCCATGACTAGGAGAAAATCGTCAATACTAAAATCACAAAAAAGAGTAGAGCTATAGTCAAGTAAAATTGTTCTTGTGTTTCTTAAAGAGCTAAGTTGATCCTGCCAGTAGTACCATTGGATGGACACTTTCTTTGATAGCAGTAGGAGTAGCCTTGTGTTTCTTAAAGACATCTGTTGATCCTGCCAGTAGTACCATTGGATGGACACTTTCTTTGACAGCAGTAGGAGTAGCCTTGTGTTTCTTAAAGACATCTGTTGATCCTGCCAGTAGTACCACTGGATGGACACTTTCTTTGATAGCAGGGGGGCAATGCATCCCTTCTGCAATAAAATCATTGTAGGTTGCCACCCTTGCTGTGGCTTAAATAATGGCACCCTTGATAGCTCTATCAGTGAATAAGCATGCCTAGCTCTTTCCATGGCCCTTTAGTTTGGTAACATATAACTCTATTTGCAAGAGCTTAGGGAAATCATCTACTAGCTCTATTAATTTGCTTCTGCTCCCTTTAATACTGTCTAGGAGAAAATCTTCAATACTAAAATTGCAAAAAAGAGTAGTGCTACAGTCAAGCTATAAATCCCACTGGTGATGTAGGCGGTCAATACCAGTAAAATTGTTCTTGTGTTTCTTAAAGAGCTAAGTTGATCCTGCCAGTAGTACCATTGGATGGACACTATCTTTGATAGCAATAGGAATAGCCTTGTGTTTCTTAAATACATCTGTTGATCCTGCCAGTAGTACCATTGGATGGACACTATCTTTGATAGCAATAGGAATAGCCTTGTGTTTCTTAAATACATCTGTTGATCCTGCCAGTAGTACCATTTGATGGACACTTTCTTTGATAGCAATAGGAGTAGCCTTGTGTTTCCTAAATACATATGTTGATCCTGCCAGTAGTACCATTGAATGGACGCTTTCTTTGATAGCAGTAGGAGTAGCCTTGTGTTTCTTAAATACATCTGTTGATCCTGCCAGTAGTACCATTGGATGTGCACTTTCTTTGATAGCAGGGGGGGCAATGCTCTCCCTTCTGCAATAAAATCATTGTAGGTTGCCACCCTTGCTGTGGCTTTAACAATGGCACCCTTGATAACTCTGTCAGTGAATAAGCATGCCTAGCTCTTTCCGCAGCCCATTACATTGGTAACATATAACTCTATTTGCAAGAGTTTAGGGAAATCATCTACTAGCTCTATTACTTTGCTAGTGCTCCCTTTAATACTGTCTAGGAGAAAATCTTCTGAATTAAAATCACAAAAAAATGGAGAGTACACTGGCCTAGTGCTTTCAGACACCAATTTAATATAAAATTTATACAAATATTCACAAAAGGAAATAAAAAAATCACAGGCATATCATTCTATCCGAAACTTATGGTCTTTACCCATCTCCAGTTTCATGTCTTCCAATGAGTTTCAAAGGATAATCCCTCTTCCTTAGAGCTGACCTACTCACATACATACCTGCCTTTAAATATCTTCAATTCGGGGGGAAGGTGACTAAAGGTCCCTCCCTACATGCAGTCATGATTTGTGTGGTGCAATCACTGTTCACATATGCTTTTCGGACCTATGCTCGTGTTTGCATTGGCATTTTTTTCATTCAAAGTTATAGCTCTCACAAAGGGACTAACATGTCCTCTTGTGATAGCTTTGAACTGTGACAAGTCCTCTTCATGGAGACACCTGGGGGTTTATTTACTAAAGCTGGAGAGTGCAAAATCAGACTCCCTTCTGCATAGAAACCAATCAGCTTCTAACCTCAGCTTGTTCAATGAAGCTTTGGCAATGAAACCTGGAAGCTGATTGGTTTCTATGCAGAAGGGAGTCTAGGGTCTATGCTTTGTTAGCTGCTTCCTTGACTGTAATATCCAGGAAATGAGAGCTCTGAAACTGGACGTGATGAAATCATTGTTGCTTCCAGGTCCATTAGTCACAGAGGAAATGGGGGAACAGATGTACCATGGCCCTTGGCTTTTTGGAGAAAGTGCTGTACAAATGACCTACCACAGTGATCACAAGTGATCACAGCACTGTAAAAGTGATTGCGTAGCTGTAAAGCTACCTGGATCACTTTTGCAAAACAGCCAATCGCTGAAAAAAAAAAGGAACCAAGATCATGTCTGCAGCTGCAGCATGATCTTGTAACAATCGCTTGCTGACAGGATGGTTATCTACATACATTGTTGGTTAAATTCAGACTGGTGTGGGTGTGTCTGTAAATTGATGGTTGTGAAGGGAAGCAGTTTTTGTAACAATTTGCAGACCATTGATTTGTTGGGGCACTATGTATGTAAGTTGCCAGCTATCGGCAATACTTTCCTCACACTGTCACAACGTGAGGAAAGTACTGC
The DNA here is from genome assembly GCF_062004578.1 of Staurois parvus. Lineage (NCBI taxonomy): Eukaryota > Metazoa > Chordata > Amphibia > Anura > Ranidae > Staurois > Staurois parvus. The sequence continues at coordinate 4,923,260 of NW_028317980.1, read as the reverse complement.
TGATAACCAGCAAGTGTATTTACATGATGGTCAGCTGTGATTGGACACAGCTGATCACATGGTAAAAGGCCGCTGTGGTTGGCCTTTTACCATGTCATGTGATCAGCTGTATCCAAAGGTTGCAGCGATCACAAAGGTTGCAGCGGGGGTGCACAAGGGGTGCGTTCTGGGGGGACATCATATGACACCCTTCCAAAACTGGACGACCGCGCTGTAGCCGTCATTTGGCTATAGCGCAGGATGGAAGTGGTTATCATACAGTCAGGGGCGGACTGACAACTCATGGAGCCCCCGGGCAATAGGGGATCATGGGGCCCCTGTGTCCTTGCCCAAACTCAAAAAAGTCTACGAAAAAGGTACCAGGGGCATCTCATGGGGCCCCCTACTGACCCCGGGCCCTCGGGCAGTGCCCAAGTTTCCAAATGGTCAGTCCGCCTCTGCATACAGTCACAGCTTCAAGCTTGCATCTAATAAACATGTTTGTGTATGCCCTGGTTGGAGGTCTGTCTTTCTTTGACTTTTGCCAGCCTTGGATTATTCCTGTGTAGGTAAAGGCTAGTACATATGAGTTAAATATTGGCCAGTATCAACCGGTTCTACAGAAATGGACTGACATTCAGCCTGTGTGTATAGTAGCCTATCTGGCTTCTGTCGAATGGGCATGTTGGAAATCCAGCCCATGGCTATGAGCGCTGACCAGTGTGTTCTAGTGGGGGGGCAGTCCCTCTGTCAGAACACCGTAGCTCAGTGGTAACTATACTTTTGCATAGTTAGAACCAGGGGCGGACTGACAACTCATGGGGCCCCCGGGCAATAGGGGATCATGGGGCCCCTGTGTCCTTGCCCAAACTCAAAAAAGCCTATGAAAAAGGTACCAGGGGCATCTCATGGGGCCCCCTACTGACCCCGGGCCCTCAGGCAGTGCCTGAGTTTCTAAATGGTCAGTCCGCCCCTGGTTAGTACAGCAAGCTTCTTGCTAGCTCCTTAGTTTTTTTTTCGTTCAGCCCACTTGGTTGAACGAAAAAAAACTGCCTGTGTGTACCAGGCTTTATGACTGCTTTGTACTAAGCTTGTCTGTGCCTATCCTGATTATTGGCCTGCCACCTTTGCTATTGTCCAGTATTGCCCTGCTTACCTGTCTTGAACCTTGAGATCAGTCTGTTATAAGGAGCAAACAATAATCCACACTTTGACAATGGCCAACAGCACAAATAGAGAGTAAATATCCCCACTGAGGTCACAGCCAAAAAAATACCCAACAGAGGGTCTAACCCAGGGGTGTCAAAGTCGGGTTTATTGTGGACTGTATCAGCATTATGGTTCCTCTCAAAGGGCTGGTTGTATCTGTAAGACTAGGTGTCCAGAGTACCCCCCACCCATTATAGCAGATGTCAACAGCCCCCTCCACCTTTAGAAGTCAAGAATTCCCTACCTTGACTTACATCTCAGTGCATCCCCCTCAACTTGTCCTGCTGCCAAAAAGTAGCTGGGGGCGGAGCTGGGAAGCAGATAGTGCAGGGTCTGAAGGACGACCAGAGGAGGGCTGGAGTCAGCTGCTGGAGTCTGCTGAATGCTGAGATGAGGGGAGGCGGTGTCAAGGTCCTACCCAGAGATTGTGCGGCTTCATGTACTGGTGTCCATCTTGGGTTTCTGCAGAGCATGGTGGGAGTCTTTTATGCCTTCAGGTCTCTGAGGTCCATCCCCCAGAGGGGTGTGGCTGAGTACATATAAGCCTGTGATCCGCACATGCTCTTTGCACTTGTGTCTTGTGTCGCTTCAGCTCTGTGTATACTCTCGTGACTCTTCTGGTATCTGACTCGGCTTGTGACTAGACCATTCTCTGTCTTTTCCTTCGATCTGACCTTCCGTTGCTGAACCCGGCCCGTGACCTGTGGTTCTCTGTCTACTGTTCTGTACCATTTTGTCCCGTTGTTGTCGACCCGGCCTGCCTGACTACGCTATTGTCATTCTTACCAGCTACACGCCATTGGCAGTGGCCATTAACGCAGCCGGGGTGTCTCGGGGGCCGCGACCTGGTTCCTGGCTGCGTCAAGTCCATCCCCACCATCAGGGGCTCTGGTGAAGGGCAGCCTGGGACTTAGACTCCGCGCCCTGAGGGACTTCGGTCTGTTGGTGGTGGTTGTCGTCAGTCAGTGCGTTACCCTGCCACTAGGCCTACCTGTCCATTCCACAGCCCTGCCTTGACAGGCGGATATGCACAGAGATGTGCAGGATCTGTAGGAGGAGTTCTGTCCTCCTCTCTGCTACTGACTGCTAAGCCAAGGTGGGAGTGGGGACAAGGAGGGTGCCACGGTCGCAGAAGAAGTGTGAGGACCCCATAAAAATGGTCTGGCGGGACAGATTTGGCATATGTGGTATAACCTATCCAAACATCATCCAAAAAAAAAAAAAACTGGATTTAAATGCACTTTATGCTATATTTTTATCTTTCTTTTAAAAAAACTGCTTTTGCTATTAGATGAACAAATAATGTTGACTATTTTAGTTCTGCGAGATTGTAAGGGCTGCAGTACAGGCAGGGTGCAGAGTAAAGGGTTCTCAAGGTCAGCTAGGTTTTTGCCAATTAACACTTCAAATTATCATGTTGTGGACTGAGCCACAGTGCAGTCTCTTCAGCTGTCACCTCAGCAGAAACAGCCTGTCAAGAAATTGTCCGGAGGGGCTGCCTTGACCTTGACTATCATTGGAGATGCAAATGCGGGAAAGGTGTTTGCAAAGAGAACGACGGGAAAAGCTTTCCCTGCATGTGGCTGAAACCACAGGATCAAAAAAAAGTATCTTTCCTTTCTTCTTGCACAGAGGATGGGATAGGCTCCAGAGGCATCTGTGGAACGTATTAACAAACACACAAATACCGACAAGCCGCTAAACAATCCTAATGCTGCCAGCAGAGAGCGGAAAATGCTAGTGTGATGCTATTTGAAGTTTTTTCTGGTTTTGAATTATAAAACTCTTCGAGGTAATCTATAGGCTTTTAATATTCTTTAGATATACTATATATGTTAATGCGATTATCTGAATTTTAAATGGTGTTATAAACGGTTGTTGCTGTTTTAATGAAGACTTGTATGGTCATTTGATGTCATCCGAAAAGGCTTGGGGAGAAACGTTGACTGGCTAGTCCTGCTGGTACATCAACTCTTGTATGGCTGAGGTCATGTGACCAGGGGCGGACTGACCATTTGAGCACTGGGGCACTGCCTGAGGGCCCAGGGTCAGTAGGGGGCCCCGTGTTTTGAGTGTGGGCAAGGACACATTTTGACTATAATTCTACATTAATTCTTAGGCCATTGGGTTGTGCTCCACCTCCAGATGAATGGATCCTGGTAAATAGCAAAGCCCAGTCCTGCATAACCCTCCCACTCCCAGAAGTGGTCTGCTGGCCATAGTGAACAATACAGATAAAGACCCACCAGGATGTAAGAACATGCCAGGATTTATGTCATCTAAGGACAAGCTAGCTAAAAACGGAGGCTTGGCTGAGCTAGGAGGGGATTTCCTGCCTTTTTTTTGTCCAGTGTCCATTCACCCGAAGGTGGCAGCATAGTCATGAACAGGGGCGGGCTGACCATTTGGAAACTCGGGCACTGCCCGAGGGCCCGGGGTCAGTAGTGGGTCCCATGAGATGCCCCTGGTATCTTTCTCATAGGCTTTTTTGAGTTTGGGCAAGGACACAGGGGCCCCATGATCCCCTATTGCCCGGGGTCCCCATGAGTTGTCAGTCCACCCCTGCATGTGACCAAATAACAGCATTGGCCCGACATTCGATTATGTCACCAGATGCTGCAGAGAGGAAAGTACTTTATTCTATCTATTACCCTCCCTCATCCCAGTAAGAATTTTTACATAGTCCCTTATAGTATAGAGTAGGCTGCTAGGAAAAATTAGTTTGGCTCTCCTGTACTAAGAGGAGCCAGGGTTAGGTCTGTGTTTCACAGGCTGCTGCTCTGTTATTTCACCTGTTCTAGGATTTTAGAAACAAAGTGGGAGGAAGGACAGAGTGGGCAGTCCAAATATACATAGGACTCCAGCCAATGCCTGGGGAGGTGGGCCCAGTAAGTGGTGAGAGAGCCTATAAATAGTGTGAGGCTTGAGCAGCAAGTGCAGTGTTCCTGGAGTGCTAGAGAAGCCTCTGTGAAGACATTAAGATCCCAGTTAAACTCCACTGGGAGGGTCTATTTGCAAGTTCAAGTTCGGGGATCAAGTTGAGTCTGGGGAAGCTCATGGGGGTGAGTCAGAAGGAAGTTGGTTGGGAAGAGTCCAGATGTTCTATGGTGGTTTGAGTCTACATCTGCCTCACTAGGATGAGCCTGGTGGATAGTTGACCCTGGAAGAAAAGTGTGTAGCTTTCTTTAACTTCGAATTGAGTACAGGTCACCTACAGAATAGGAGATCCTGTGGGACATTCAGTTGCTTGGACAGTGCAGCCAGTGGTCAGTGCAGTGCAGACAGAAATTGAGCAGTCTTCAAGTTATCTAGTTGTACAGTTTCGGGGTATCCCATGTTCCCTATCCAAGTTCATCATTCCCAATAAAACCCAAAAAAGAATTCCTGGAGCCAGTGGAAGAAAGGGGAAAATGCTGTGTAGATGGCTGTTTGTCCTCTAAGGGGGAAACAGTAATGCATTTACCAGTTGCTCCTACTGAGGTGCAATACATTAATTTAAAGCCCAACTCCACCTTTTCCATAAAATAAGGAAATCAAGTGTCCCAGTATGTTTTTAAATGTAGCTTTCATGTCAATGTTCACCTTTGTCCCCTGCAGATTTACCACTCTCAGATCCATTGGTGGTCCTTTTCTGGGTTAAATAACATTTAGCATCATCCAACCCATTTCCTGTGAGCCCTGGCCATCATGGACATGCCCCTTGGGTAAATCCAAATTATTATATGTTCCACAAATACCAACTATATGTGCAAAGTGCCCTTAATGAGTGAAAAGAAAAGTGTTGTATCCACTGATCCCACTGGTTACTGATCCACCACATGTAACTGAGAACACTCTGCACTCCGAACTGCGCTTTATGGTCTCCCAATGACCTGGTTGGATCTCCTGCTTGATTCCTCATTCTGCTGTCACCTCCTCACCAACAGGCAAAACGATACATCGCTGGCTTAAATGGAATGTGATCCAAAAAGAGAAGAGGAATCCTCTAATAGTGTGAAAACTGTTTGGTTTATTGTAAAAAGTGGATTGCATATAAAAGTCTATGCCCATAAAACACTCAGTATCATACTAGCGATCTTTCTTCCAATCTCATGGAAGCCACCGACTCCTCAATGTGCGTTCCACGTTAGACTGGAAGTGACACACTAGAAGTCCCGCTTGATGCATTTCAGTATCAATAAGTGACATCTCCAGAAGCAAAAATATTTAATATTAGCCTAATAGTAGCAAAAATATGTTTTTTTTGTTTTACGATGTATGTGGGAAATTAAATACTTTAACCAAGCTCTTTTTGCTGTCCATGACCCCCTTGGCGAGTTTCCCTTGTCCTCATAACAGCCCCTGAGAGCATGAATTTTAATGTCAGTTTTAGATTCAGTTTTGGCTGTAGTTGAGCTCTAAATTAATGTATTTTCCCATAAGAGACTTAATCAAGCTGTATTTACTTTCTCCCCAGCATCATTGCCACCCAGCTATGGCAACAGACCCTAGAAAAGTTCCAGATATGTGATATTCCCTCAATTGTCTCATGATGCAGCCCTTGGTGCCAAGTGTCCAATTATCAGGCTTGAGGAATGTCATGTGGGGGTAGAGGGAGTGTGCACCAGGTTTTGACTTGCTAAGTATGAAATCTTGGGTGTCCGAACTGCAGGAAAAGTAAGCACAGGGCTTTAGGTTCAGTTCACACCACAACGTGGTGCGGGAAACCTGCGTTCCATCCATGTTCACAGCATGTTCCTGTGAGATTCCTCTGCAGGCATGGTGTGAACAGGCCCTTAACTCTTTGAGGACCGTAAGATTTTGGATTGCCAAAAGAATCAATTTTTTTGTTTTTAAAGTTCGTACACTTCAGTTGCTGTAACTAAGCCATTTCATGAAATAATTGGCAAAAAGCTAGATCCATTTGTTGTTTGTTGATAACAACTAATATTTTGACTCAAACCTAAAAAAAAAAGAGTTTTAAGTTCTTAATCAGATGATACACGCAATTAAAAACATGGGACAAATACGTCCCTTGGTCCTCAAAGGGTTAAAGAGACTCCTTGCCCATGTAGGGCAAATTGACAGTCTCTGTGCAATGGGGCCCCTAACCGCCTTATATTTACCGAGCCTGCACTTCTTTGCCTCTCTTTCCTTCACTGTTACCAGTGACATTACCCAGTGCTCCCTTGGGTTGCTGACATCACTGATTTCAGCACCAGGAGCAACATAGGAATGAGAGACGAGGGAGTGCAGGCAAGGCATGGAATATTAAAGGGTTAAAGAGGCCACTTTTCAGAGACACTATCAATTTGAGAAAGGTGACAGTTTCTTTAAATTGAACCTACTACTTTGCCCAGTATGGACAGAGTACAGGTTCACTTTAGGTTTTCCCATATTCAGTCCCAATAACAATTTAAATACTTTATTTGTATCAAGCCTTGTCAAGCTCAATGTCAAATCAAGCAGACTCCTAGAAACTCTGATGTGTCAAGTCATGGTATGGAAAGACCTAACAAGAAAGAGTCAGTACAGAAATGTATTGATAGACTGCTTTCTAAAGATGTATTAAAATAGCTGCAGACATCCTCACATCAAACTCAGCTTTTGTGCAATGAACTGTGGGTGCTGTACATTAAAAGTCCCTGACAGTCTCTGTAAAATGTAAAATATCATTTGTTCATGCTTTATTTCTTAGACAGGTACTATATCTTAATATGATCAGTTTAAATAGTATGTCCAAGCATTACCCAAATATAAGACCCAAAACCTCTATCCTCCCCTCTAAAGCATACCCCAGCATTTTGTTTTCTTTTATCATCTCTAGGCTTATAGAATGCTTGAACATCCAGCAGCTGGAAGCTTAGTTCCCATTAATGTAGGCATGTCCCCAGAACTACATCTCCCAAGAGCCCTTTCCCCACAGAGAGTGGGCAGGCTTTTGGAAGTCAAGGCAACAGCATGGATAAATATGCAGCACTGCCTTTTGGATGTCAAGGCAACAGCATGGATATATATGCAGCACTGCCTTTTGGATGTCAAGGCAACAGCATGGATATATATGTAGTGCTACCCCTGTAGGAGCCGCTGGATTTAACTGGCTCTTTTACAAAACATTGCAGAGGCCACACAAACAACAGTCCACTTGCCCTGGCTCTATTAACAGTCTAGACCAGTGGTGGGCAACCTTTTTTTTCAACTGGGCCAAATCTCGCCAAAACCACGATTGAAATTTATTTTGAGAGCCACATTTTTAAAACTGAAAATTCATCCCCCATATAGTAATTCATCCCCCATAGTAATTCATCCCCCATATAGTAATTCATCCCCCATATAGTAATTCATCCCCCATAGTAATTCATCCCCCCTATAGTAATTCATCCCCCATAGTAATTCATCCCCCATAGTAATTCATCCCCCATATAGTAATTCATCCCCCATATAGTAATTCATCCCCCATAGTAATTCATCCCCCATAGTAATTCATCCCCCATATAGTAATTTATCCCCCATATAGTAATTCATCCCCCATAGTAATTCATCCCCCCTATAGTAATTCATCCCCCATAGTAATTCATCCCCCATATAGTAATTCATCCCCCCTATAGTAATTCATCCCCCCTATAGTAATTCATCCCCCATATAGTAATTCATCCCCCCTATAGTAATTCATCCCCCATAGTAATTCATCCCCCATAGTAATTCATCCCCCATATAGTAATTCATCCCCCATAGTAATTCATCCCCTCTATAGTAAATCATCCCCCCTATAGTAATTCATCCCCCCTATAGTAATTCATCCCCCCTATAGTAATTCATTCCCCATATTGTGTCAATTCACTTACCTTTGCTCCGCGCGTTCTTCTCGCTGTGTTCCCGCGCCGTTCTGGTCTTCAGGGCGGACTGTGAGAGGAGAGGAGTTCGTCACGCTGCCCCGCCTACATCCTGGCTGCCCCGCCTACATCCTGACAGCTGCAGAGTCCTGACTTTTGGGGCGGCCATCCGAGAGGAGGGAGGGGAGCGGGCGCCCGGCACACAGAAGAGCCGCATTTACGTTTGTAAAGAGCCGCATGTGGCTCGCGAGCCGCGGCTTGCCGACCACTGGTCTAGACCAGCATTTCTCAACCTTTTCAACACAGAGGAACCCTTAAACTACCTTTCCAGTCTCAGGGAACCCCTGCAAAAAAATTCCTATATCTACAGCTCATTAGTGTGATGGTCATTGCAAAGAATGTTCCGTACACTTGTGGTTATTGGGAAGAATGACCCCTTACAGATAACTAAAAAGATCAATGATGTCAATGGGAACTTTTCTGAGAGGTAGAAATTGCTCACTGCTTAACCAGCACAACTACAGCGTGGTTGTCCAGTTCAGGGAGGGAGTCTTATGACGTCTTCCCAGAACATTCCCCCCACGCCTCCCCAACGGCATGCACCCAGTACTCTCTGTGATTGCTGTGTCTTTTGGACAGTGGCCTTTTACACATGATCAGCTGTGTCCAATCATAGCTGACCACCATGTAAATACACTTGCCGGTTATCGGCAGTACTTTCCATGTGCTGTCATAGTGTGAGGAAAGTACTGCCGATAACCAGCAACTGTCAAAAGAGACATTTAAAGGGCACACTGACCTAGTGCATTATCGTTTAAAATAATTTATTGAAGAAACAAAATAGGTATCATACTCACAATGGACATAATAACACAGGCATGTCAAACTGAACAAGATGTATGATCCAAACAACATCTGAGTCCATACGATGGAACCCTGGATGACCAACTGGCTAACGCGTTTCGAGGACACAACCAAGGTTTGCTCTGAGGAAGAGGTTGTGTCCTCGAAACGCGTTAGCCATTTGGTCATCCAGGGTTCCATCGTATGGATTCAGATGTTGTTTGGATCATACATCTTGTTCAGTTTGACATGCCTGTGTTATTATGTCCATTGTGAGTATGATACCTATTTTGTTTCTTCAATAAATTATTTTAAATGATAATGCACTAGGTCGGTGCGCCCTTTTTCTGTTTCTCCATTTGTATCCAGTGTATTTGGACCACCTCGGTCTGTTGAGGGCAGCAAGCAGTGCATATTCCAGAAAATTCCAGAACATTCCTATTGGGTCTACTGAGTCCTTTCCTGGCGCAGGAGTAAAGTGTTTGTTGTGCCAAAAGAGACATTTACACTGATAACAAGGGCACTGATTGTCAGTGCCCTGATAATCAGTGCAGCCTCAAATGTACCCATCAGTGCCCAACAGTGCTGCCTATCAGTGCCCAACAGTGCTGCCTATCAGTGCCCAGCAGTGCTGCTCATCTGTGCCCAGCAGTGCTACCAGTCAGTGTCACCTATCAGTTCCACCAGTTAGTGTCCCCAGTCAGTGCCCATCAGTGCCAACTGTCAGTGCCCGTCAGTGCCGCATATCAGTGCAGCCTCATCAGTGCCTTCTCATCAATGCCCACCAGCACCACCTCATCAGTGCCGCCTCATCAGTGCAGCATATCAGTGTCCATCGGTGCTGCCTATCAGTGCCCATCAATGCAGCCTCATCAAAGGACATCAGTGAAGGGGAAAAATTACCTGTTTGCAACATTTTATAAAAGAAACAAAGAAAAACTTTTTTTCCCCAAACATTTTTGGTCTTTTTTCGTTTCTAGTGCAAAAAAACAAAAACCCCAGTGGTTATTAAATACCACCAAAAGAAATGTATATTTGTGTGAAAAAATTATAAAAATTTCATAGGGGTACAGTGTTGCTTGACTATGCAATTGTCATTCAAAATGCGACAGCTCTGAAAGCTGAAAATTGGCCTGGGCAGGAAGAAGGTAAAAGTGCTTAGTAGAAAATTAGTTAAGGAACCCCTAGCAACCGCTGGAGGAACCGTAGAGTTCTGTGGAACCCTGGTTGAGAAACCCTGGTCTAGAGGATGTATTTTTAGGGTGTATTGCTTGCAGAACTTCAACAGGAGAGGGGTCAGTGGCATGAGATCCTCCAAAAAATGCTTAAGGACAATTGACAGAGGACACTCTTCTCCCAGTAAGGATAGCACAGTTTACTTCTCACAGCTGAGGACCAAAAAATAGTTCCAAAGTAGTTAATGTCTCACATCTGGGGGCCATGAGGCAGTTTCTTAACAGTTAAAGTCTCTACTGACAAATCCTAAAGAGGTCACCTCTTCAAGCTCCAACCATCGATAGCAGTCACCAGCAGTCAGTCTAGAGGAGCCTCAGGAGCAAGCAGCTCCCTAAAGCTCACTTTTGTATTCCTCATAGGGAAAAAGACAATCTTCCCAGTGCTTCAAGCTATTTACCATCTTGATGACCACCTTCTGGGCCCACCTCCCCATGGATTGGCCAGGGCATAATAAGTATTCAGGCCAGTCATTTAATTTTCTAAGGGACAAGGGGGAACAATCAAACTTCCTGCCTGTGGAACCATGATCAGACCAAGGCATAAAATCACTGCTGTTCTGATTACAGAGAAATGGCAAAAAACAAAAACAAAATGACCTAGCATATAGCAGGATGGTGATATTTATACACTGCTCATAAAAATAAAAGGAACGCTTTAAAAACACATCAGATCTCAATGGAGGAAAATATTGTGCTGGATCTCTATACTGATATGGACTGGGTAATGTGTTAGGAACGTAAGGATTCCCCAACATTTGATGGAAATGAAAAATTTCAACCTACAGAGGACTGAATTCAAAAACATCCCAAAAATTAAAGTAAAAACATGATGCAGCAGGCTAGTCCATTTTGCTGAAATTTTATTGCAGCAACTCAAAATGGTCCTCAGTAGTTTGTATGGCCCCCACATGCTTGTATGCATGCCTGACAACGTTGGGGCATGCTCCTAATGAGATGATGGATGGTGTCCTTGGGGATTTCCTCCCAGATCTGGACCAGGGCATCACTGAGCTCCTGGACAGTCTGAGGTGCAACCTGGCGGTGTTGGATGGACTAAAACATGATATCCCAGAGGTGTTCTATTGGATTTAGGTCAGGCGAGCATGGGATCCGTTCAATGGTATCAATTCCTTCATCATCCAAGAACTGCCTGCATACTCTCGCCACATGAGTCAGGGTGCCATTGTCTACACTGTAGAGGTCTGTGCATCCCCCCATGGATATGCCTCCCCAGACCTTCACTGACCCACCACCAAAACGGTCATGCTGAACGATGTTACAGGCAGAATAACATTCTCCGTGGCTTCTCCAGACCCTTTCACGTCTGTCACGTGTGCTCAGGGTGAACCTGCTCTCATCTGTGAAGAGCACAGGGTGCCAATGGCGGACCTGCCAACTCTGGTGTTCAATTGCAAATGCCAATCGAGCTCTATGGTGCCAGGCAGTGAGTACAGGGCCCACTAGAGGACATCGGGCCCTCAGGCCGCTGTCATGAAGTCTGTTTCTGATTGTTTGGTCAGAGACATTCACACCAGTGGCCTGCTGGAGGTCATTTTGTAGGGCTCTGGCAGTGCTCATCCTGTTCCTCCTTGCAAAAAGGAGCAGATACCGGTCCTGCTGATGAGTTAAGGACCTTCTACAGCTCTTTCCAGCTCTCCTAAAGTAACTGCCTGTCTCCTGGAATCTTCTCCATGCTCTTGAAACTGCTGGGAGACACAGAAAACCTTCTGGAAATAGCACTTATTGATGTGCCATCCTGGAGGAGTTGGACTGCCTGTGCAACCTCTGTAGGGTCCAGGTATGGCCTCATGCTACCAGTAGTGACACTGACCCTAGCCAAATGAAAAACTAGTGAAAAACTAGTGCACATGTTGTTAATTTCATTAACACCAAGCAAGCTGAAACTGATTAACAATCCCCTCTGCTACTTAACTGACCAGATCAATATCCCAGGAGTTTAATTGACTTGATGCTGTACTCTGATTACAAAGTGTTCCTTTAATTTTTTTGAGCAGTGTATATATATATATATATATATATATATATATATATATATCCTAGATTGTAAGCTCCCAGGATCAGGGCCCTCAAATCCCTCTTGTATTGAACTGTATTGTTGCTGTATTGTCTCCCGTTATATTGTAAAGTGCTGAGCAAACTGTTGGCGCCATATAAATCCTGTATAATAATAATTATAATAATAATATGCAATCTCATATTCATGCTGTTCTTGCAATAGCATCATTCTCTGTCAGCACTCTACAGAAGCCAGTTCCAACTCTATAGAAGCTCTTTCCAGTACGTTTGTCTTTCTATATTGGTTTTAGGAAAGGCAATGATGACTTGGCTCCACGCTTTCGCACCTGCATGATGTTAGGAATACTCAAAAGAAATCACTAGTAGAAAGGGAAGAGAGTTTTTGGCTGAAAAGCCATGCAAAGTCCCTTCTACCAAAAAACCACGCCAACTAATAATTATTTCTCTTGACTTCAGTTCTGCTTTAAAATGTCCAGACACTTCCAGGTTCTCTTTCTCAGTTTCTAGTGTCTGTAAAACAGAATAGAAATGCCAACAAAACATAATCTAGCATGTTTGGCAAGCCTTTAACTTAAGATAAAGCTGACAAAAGAAACTGATAATAAGACAGAGAAAAAGAACAAAAAGGAAAAAAGTCTTAAGTAGGACAAAAGTGTTTTATGCTTAGTAAAAGAGTATATACACTTGCCGGCCACTTTATTAGGTACACCTTGCTAGTGCCAAGAAAATCTCCCCCACACCATTACACCACCACTAGTCTGAACCGTTGATAAAAGGCAGAATGGATCCATGTTTTCATGTTGTTTACGCCAAATTCTGACCCTACCATCTGAATGTCAGCAACCAGTCTGTCCATTCTCCTCTGACATCAACAAGGCATTTTTGTCCACACAACTGCCGTTCACTGAAAAGTTTCTCTTTTTTGGACCATTTTCTGTAAACCCTATAGATAGTTGTACGTGAAAATCCCAGTAGATCAGCAGTTTTTAACCACTTGACCTTCAGAGGATTTACCCCCCTAATGCTACTCACGCTATAAACAAAAAAATGCCAAAAATTTTGAAGAAAAACAATATTTTTTACTTTCAGCTATAAAAAATATATAGTAAACTCAAAGTTGGTTATAAATTTAGGCCAAAATGTATTCTGCTCCATGTTTTTGGTAAAAAAAATCCCAATAAGTGTATATTGATTGCTTTGTGTGTAAGTTATAGCGTCTACAAACTATGGTATAAATACTGCAATTTACGCCATTTTCCTGCTATACAGCGCTGCGCTAGTTTAACGGACAATTGCGCGGTCATGCAATATGATACATAAATGAAATTCTTTTTTTCCCCATAAATTGAGCTTTCTTTTGGTGGTATTTGATTGCCTGTGCGGTTTTTATTTTTTGCGCTATAAAAAAAAAGGCTGACAATTTTGAGGAAAAAAAAACAATATTTTGGACTTTTTGCTATAAAACATGTCCAGTAAAAAAAAAATGCAAAAATCAAATTTAGTCATACATTTCTGCCAAAATGCATTCTGCGACATGTCTTTGCTAAAAAAAAAACCCAATACGTGTAAATTAATTGGTTTACATGAAAGTTATAGCGTTTACAAATGGCGGGAAATATACTGGGATTTTTAGGGTTTATTTTATACTAATAATGGCGGCGATCAGCGAATTATGGCGGCGATCAGTGACTTATGGCAGCGACCAGCGACTTATGGCGGGACTGCGGCGGACATTCTGACATTGGGGGGTACTGACTTGGGGTCACTGACATCCCCAAAAACACTAATACAGTGATCAGTGCAAAAAAAAAAAAACCCACTGACACTGTACTAATGGCAATGGGGAGGAAGGGGTTAACTTTATTTTGCAGGGAAGGGTTATAGGAGTGAGGGAAGGGTTTTACTAGGGGGCGGGGTGTGTGCTGGACTGGACAAGGCTGATCGAGAGAGAGAAACTCTTCTTTCTCGATCAGCTCGTCCTCGAGCTGTCAGGGAAGTGACAGACAGCACAGCTACTGCAGCTGTGCTGTCTGTCACTGTTTGCCGCCGATCGCCGGGAAACAGCCGGTAAAGACCGGCTGTGACCCGGCGACTGACATCCGCAGCGGTGATCGGCGGGACAGATAGGGCGGCTGCTTGCCTCGCGCGCGCCCCCTGTTTACAAAACGTTTTAAAACGTGGTTTTGCCTGCCAGTGCCGCCCTGCCGCCGTATTTCTACAGTGGCAGGGCGGCAAGTGGTTAAAATACTCAGACCAGCCTGTCTGGCACCAACAACCATGCCACGTTCCCCTTTCTTCCCCATTCTGATGTTCAGTTTAAACTTCAGCAAGTCGTCTTTACCATATCTAAATGCTTAAATACATTGAGTTGCTTACCTGTGATGGGCTGATTAGCAATTTGTGTTACCAAGCAAATGAACAGGTGTACCTAATAAAGTGACTGGTGAGTGTAGAAATGAACTGTTTTCCTGAATAAACCTCAACACATTAAAATTGACTTGAAATGTTCAAATCAAATATATATATATATATATATATATATATACACTGTATGTATATATATATATATATATATATATAAAACATATATACGGTATATATTGTATATCTACTTTATACACTAGCATACATACAGTAATGTGCAAACGTCATAGGTAGTTGTGAAAAACAAATGCTATAAATGAAGAATGATTTCAGAAGTAGAAGTGTCAATAGTTTATCGATTACCAATATGAAAAGTAAATGAACAGAAGGAAAATCCAAACAAAATCAATATTTGGTGTGACCACCCTTCGCCTTTAAAGCAGCACAATTTCTTCTAGGTACACTTGCACCCAGTTCTTGAAGGAACTTGGCAAGTAGCTTGTTCCAAACATCTTGGAGAGCTAACTTCACATCTTCTGTGGATGTAGGCTACCTACAGACCAGGGGCGGACTGACAACTCATGGGGCCCCCGGGCAATAGGGGATCATGGGGCCCATGTGTCCTAGCCCAAACTCAAAAAGCCTATGAAAAAGGTACCAGGGGCATCTCATGGGGCCCCCTACTGACCCCGGGTCCTCAGGCAGTGCCTGAGTTTCCAAATGGTCAGTCCGCCCCTGCTACAGACTCCATGATGTTGAGTTTAGGGCTCTGTTTGGGCCAAACCATCACTTCCAAGACTTTTTTCTCTATTCTGAAGATAGTTTGTAATGACATTGGCTACATAATTGGGGTTGTTGTTCTCCTGCAGAATACATTTGAAGCCATTCATGTGCCTTCATGATGGTATGGCATGATGGATATGTAGCCGCCTGTATTTTTGTAATATGCCACCACATTGTTTTTATGTTTAGTAGATGTGGAGGAGGAGGAGGGAGGGAATGGGCTGTGGACTGTGTATACGCCACATGTGTGACTCTGTGTGGGCTGCATAGATAAGAAAAAGGAGAAAATTTACTTCTTACAAATGAAGAGATACTGGAGCATGCTCAGTAGATGTGGCAATGGCTGGTCTACACAATATCAGGCTGCAGCAGGGACACAGACAAGGAGGGAGGGACAGTGAAAGGCAGGATCAACCAGTTTATGCAGAATACAGAAAATAAATCCCATAGTGACAGAGTGAGTATGAACAGCATGTAATACAGCATGTACTGACAGTTTTTAATGATGTGGGTTTAAAGACACTTTAACCTCTTATTGTCCAGCCCATGCACATAAATGGCCGGACAGGAGCAGAGCTAATGGGGCGTTTAGAGACACCATTGCACCTGTGTGAGCTCTCTAGGAGTGTGCAGTGGTGTGACCTGTGCCATGGATCGGTGTACTGGGCCGCTGTAGTCGACCCCAGTACCATGTTATAATATATTACCCACAATATACTACATATTGATATATGACAACACGTAATTTCTGATTGGCCAGTCAGCGATCACATGCACAGTAGTAAACAAAATTTCATTTCCTGGCATCATTGTTTATTACTGTGAGCTCTGTGATCGGTCACAGAGATCACATGGTACAAGGCTGCTGTGAATTGGCCTTGCACCATCTGATCTCTGTGATCGGTCACAGAGATCACATGGTACAAGGCTGCTGTGAATTGGCCTTGCACCATCTGATCTCCGTGACTAATCACAGAGCTCACAGTAATAAACAATGATTCCAGGAAATTAAATTTTGTTTACTACTGTGCATGTGATCGCTGACTGGACTGGCAACCAGAGAGAGTGAGAAATGATTGCTTTTACAGCCAGCATCAGCATCCTGATCACCTTCCACAAGTAGTACAGTGTCACTATGGTGACACTGTACTGCTAGAGTAACAGTATGTAAAAAAAAAAAAATAAATACAAATGTTAAAAAAGTTTTTGACAAAAATTATAATTTTTTTCTATAAGAAGTGACTACTTGTGAGCTATTATGAATGAGGTATTCAGTAAGCTATTAGTTCTTGTCTGCTAGTATAGTGTACTAGGTTCGCTGGCACTTACACAAACCCACTTAATTGTGTTGCTATTGTTCAATTGTATAAATTAATTTATAAATCAATTTATAGTGCCGCGCTCCTATTTAAAATCCTTAACTGTAAATAATCTCACACTTATAAATACACTAAAAGTGCTTCGGTTAATACATAAATAATATTATATCAAATAAATTTCTGTGACTTATAAATAAAAATAAATAAGATAATATTATAAAATGAATTTGCACAATATTGATTAATTGATCACATGTGATATGTATCACCACAGATTATGATTTTGATTAATTTATAATATTATCTTATTTATTTTTATTTATAAGTCACAGATATTTATTTGATATAATATTATTTATGTATTAACCGAAGCACTTTAGTGTATTTATAAGTGTGAGATTATTTACAGTTAAGGATTTTAAATAGGAGCGCGGCACTATAAATTGATTTATAAATTAATTTATACAATTGTATAATTTTTTTCTGTATACTGATTTGGGTTATTTTTTTTTACCAAAAAGGGTAGCAGAATACATTTTGGCCTAGATTTATGAAGAAAGATAATTAGCAAAATTGTATAATAATACCTTTTTTTAAAAAATTTTTTAGTGTTTAGCTCTATCTGTCTCAAAATAATTATAAAAAGTTCCTTTGGGTACAGCGTTGCATGCCTGAGTAATTGGCATTCATAGTGTGAGAGCTCTAAACACTGAATATTGAGCTGGACTATAAGGGGGTGAAAGTGTCCAGACTTGAAGTGGTTAATATAGTTTTCCCACCCAAAGTAAAAGAAGATTTTTGTATTAAAGATGATCAGGAAATGTATTTTATACAGTAGACGTCTAACTGATCACTGTACATAATTTGTCAAAATCTGTTGTTTCTCAGACAATGGTATGGTAAAAAGCGATTGATTTATACAGCTTTGAATTTGGGTTTATTTCCAGAAATCGAGGGAGTTTGGCCTCGATTTTCTCTGCATACTCTATAGGCATACCTGTCATTCAATGGCACTATTGTCTTCTGATTGTCTGGCAAATAGCTGGAATCTCACAGACTCATTGTGGAGTCGGATTCATCTGTGTATGAAACCATCTTTCTGGTGTTCATTGTCTCCTTTCACACCTGTCTTTCCCCGAGCATTTGGAGGAGAATTTTGTTTTTCTGTTCCAATGCTCTCTTCCTTCCTCTTAGCTCCTGTCAATCTTTGCTCATCAGTTTCACATATTTCACGTACCTTGCACATGCTTGCACACAGTTCCTGGAAAGCTCAGACAGATGAATCCACCTCTCCAATTATTTCTTCAATTTATGCCCACAAGTATCAGTCAAAGCCGAGATACTTTGTAGCCCCTAATTCTTCCTACATCCCTACAGTAAGGCCTCCAATTAGCCAACATGTTGATTAGACCACTTCCAGGTTGCACAGATGGTGGAGGATACTGTATTTTTCAACCCACTACTTCAAATCATCTCACATAAATAAAATTCAGATTTAACACCATTGCTTGTTGTCCTGGATCATTCTTGAATATTGAGAAATGTATATTTGCATATACATCAACAGACCATACAGGGGAAACCCTTCTAGTGTTTTATGGTAAAAATTTGGACTCCCATTTAAAAATAAATGCTGCACCGTGTAACTAAAGGTTCATCTACACTTAAGGCCTAACTCCAGGTTTCACTGAACTTTAAGGCCCACTTCACTTCTATCCCCACTGAGTAGGTGGATGATTGGTGTCAGGAATGGACTCAGCACTGGTGGTGGGACTCACCTGCCGTGTGGGCTGCAGTACCAGGGCTGACCAGCGGGTGCTCTCAGCAGCCAGAAGCTCACTCCTGCAGTCAGCCAACAGCTGGGGCTGATTGCAGGAAGTGTATTTAAGGAATGACCAGGCCTGTGATCAGGGCCTTGGTGTATGTTTCCCATGAGCCCCTGTACCTGGTATCCTGTGTTCCTGTTCTGCTGACTATCTGATTTGTTGCCGACCCTGCCTGATCCTGACCTCTGCTGACTTCTCCTGCTTGATCCCTGGCTTGCCTGACCATCCTTCTGCCTGATCCTCTGTACCGCGCTGCCCGTGAGTTACTGAACCCAGCTTGTGACCCTGACTATTCTCTGCCTGCTCCTCCGGTACCTCACTGCCCACACATTGCTGACCTGGCCTGCCTGACTACACCTGACGCTAGCCAGACAATCCATCCATCCATCCCACACGGATCTGTCCCTGTTACCAGATCTGCCAGCCTCTTCACGTCAGGCTTTCCCACGGTACATACCCTCGGCGGACCCCTCTACCACAGTTGGGTGCACTCAGGAGCCGCGGCCTGGTCTCAGTCCTGCGCCAAGTCCATCCCCACCATCAGGGGCTCTGGTGAAAAGGCAGACTGGGGCTTAGACTCCACGCCCTGGAGAATCCCGCTCTGTGGGTACTAGAGATCCCGCCGGGCGGTGCCTGACAGTACCTAACGGCCTGCCTGACCATTCCACCTCTCCAGCCCTGACTACGCCTGTGTTCCTGAAGCCTGCTACTTCCCTGTGTCAGTCCACACATTTCTGGTCATACCCAGATCCTTAACAATTGGTTTGTGTCCGCTTATGCAGACCCAGCCCATTCTCCATGGGCGTTGAATGTAAAAGACCGCCTATCCATTTACACCCGACTGCCATCTGATCCGCCCAGACAGAGAATCCCCATCTGTCTGTTTTTAGCGGATCATATTGTATGTAAGCGCGTGTAAACGGCACGTGTCCATTTACATTCGCCGCTCCATAGAGGAGAATGGATGGTCCCATCAGGCCTGTCTGAAAAATAAACAGGCGGACCCTATCGGACCACTAGTGTGAAAGGGACCTAAATCGTTTGTTTTGCCCAAACTGTTCCAAATTAACTATTTACTTAATTAATAGATTCGCTGGCTGTGAGCACTGTATAAACTGTATGTAGCATGAGCTACATACATGTAGCGCTCACCCCTGAAAAGGCCTGCTTAGTATTCCCAGGTTCTCTTCCCTAGCTGGTGTACAGACAACCAGGCATGTCACGACAGTCACTCCTATGACTCAATAATCTGTCTAGTAGTATCTTTTGATGCTTTATTGAAAGTTGAACTTGCTTGCTTAGGATGCAGAGAACTTCAGTAACACAGTGTAGAAGTTAGAGGACATTCTTTACTTTGTCTAGCTTTTTAGTATTGTCCCTTTAGCAGCCAGTAAGGGAATAAGCAGCAGTAAGACCCCAAAAGGAAATGTCCAAATCCAAGCACTGGCACTGATGCACAAAAGGTTCTTGAAGCAAACACTCACTAGGATCCTACACTCAGGTCTGTACTCCCAATGTCCATGGATACTTGGATGCCTTCTTCTGAAATCAAACATTTCTCCCATGAATTCCCAGACTAGATCCTTGCTGAAATGCTGTAATCAGTTCCAGCTATTCTCTGAAAAATAGGCCCCCCAACTCTGGCTGAGCTGGGACCGCAATGAACTCCTGTCAGCTGTACAGCCCAGAAAGTGGAATAGGCTGGGAACCTCTCCTCCTGAAAAAGAACCCTGATGCTCCAGACTATTTAATGCACTCCTCAGACACCTACTGGGAATATTCCTCCAAGGATTAGCTGAGACTACATAAATATTCAAGCTGAGGATCTGCACCTTCCAGCCCACTACATTCTAGAATCCACCAGAAGTCAGGGAGTGGCAGTTGAGCTTGCAACCAAAGAAATCTAGAACAGCTCAAAATAATCACACACTGCTCCACTGACTATAGAGGAGCCATGAGAATTAAATTTACCTAACCAACCTAGCAACCTATCTAGGAGGGTGCTACATACAGTATACAGCTCTATGTTTCGGTAGAGGTAAGGAGACTTCCTCAACAAAATCAAGTTGGACTGAGTGCTGCTCAGCCCTTCCCAGAAACTTTTGTATTATATCAAGGAATACAAGTCTTTCTATGATTTGCTGAGGTGGAGTTCACGACATCATCCATTCTCCGGGGCTGCACAATGGGATTTTTTTTTACTTTGGGCATATACGCTGTCCACCTTGCAAGCAGATTTTGACTTTGCATGTGTATTTGCCCTTAGCTTAGTGAAGGGAGTGAAGTTCTGGTGACATCCATTATCTAATCAAGTAAAAGCAAACATTGTTTTTTTTTAAATTTTCCTTGCAGGAAATTGGGTGACCCTTGCAGTGACTAAGCCATGTGAAAATGTTGCTGCAAAGTTAAATTTCCCTTGCAAGTGGAAATTGGACCACACAGGACCAAAAACTGCTCTCACAGGTTCTCCATTTAGACCCATTATTGACAATTGATGGGTCTAAATGGAGTTCTTCAAGCAGTCCCTTGCACACCCCTACACAGTGATTAAAGCGGCAACAGACCTTATCATATATTCAATCTATTAACCCACTTTTAAATAAAACTGTTAGGCTGACCACCTTTGAATATACTATATTATCCTAGCTGCCACACATCCAGGCCTCCCCACCTACACACAGACTTGGGAACAGGAGCT
The DNA here is from genome assembly GCF_062004578.1 of Staurois parvus. NCBI lineage: Eukaryota > Metazoa > Chordata > Amphibia > Anura > Ranidae > Staurois > Staurois parvus. Next base: position 4,902,155 of record NW_028317980.1, on the reverse strand, counting down.
CCAGCTTACTGTAACTCTTTCAGACTGAGAAAAATGTTCATTGTGACTCACAAGCCAACTTTGGTGACTAAGACACAGGAAAAAGGGTACTAGGTAACTAGTGTGGTATAGGTGCCCCTCTGTTCTCCACCACTTTAACTGTGTAGTCTAAGAAACTTGCTGGAGGTGCCAAGCCTCCGAAGGCACCATGGTTCATATATGGTGGTAATGCCTCCTTATCCAGGTATTCAGGATGCGCATTCTCCATCTCTATTGCAAGCTCATAGTGTCTCACATCCCACTTTCACCCATGATAGCACTCCTCTCCATGATTCCCGGAACCCTTAGGTCCATGATGTTCTTAGGCATGTTTCTCTACTCCTCTGCATTTCAAGATTGGATCAGGGAAGATATTTTCTCAACTTCCATCTTGCCAAGATGGAGTGCTCCCAAACCCTCCCTGCTTTATAGGTTTAATGACCTTCTCTCTATCAGCAGATAAACCAACTAATCGAATTATACTACTTTCCATTGTGCCTCCTGACAAAGGTAACATCTGACTAATTTAGTTGGGTAGTTGCCTATCTAGTTTTCCTTAGAAGATCTGAGACGGTAGTACCTGATCACTGTTACCTCGTTTGACATTATCTGAATTTGTTTTTCTTTATAACTTTTTGATGTGTACATTACGTTATTCTGGAAAATCTGAACCTTACCACTTCTGTACTTTTTATACCCTTTGTACCTGTAACCTTTGTTTATAAAAACTTTAACCACTTGCCCTCCTGAGGATTTACCCCCCTTAATGACCAGGCCTCTTTTTGCTACTCGGCACTGCACTAATTCAACTGATAATTGCGCGGTCATGCAATGCTGCACCCAAACAAAATTTACTTCCTTTTTTCACACAAATAGAGCTTTCTTTCCATTGTATTTGATCATCTGTGCGCTTTTTATTTTTCACGCTATAAACAAAAAATGACCAAACATTTTGAAGAAAAACGATATTTTTTACTTTCAGCTATAAAAATATATAGTAAACTCAAAGTTAGTTATAAATTTAGGCCAAAATGTATTCTGCTCCATGTTTTTGGTAAAGAAATCCCAATAAGTGTATATTGATTGCTTTGTGTGGAAGTTATAGCGTCTACAAACTATGGTATAGATACTGCAATTTACGCCATTTTTTTGCTATACAGCGCTGTGCTAGTTTAACGGACAATTGCGCGGTCATGCAATATGGTACATAAATGAAATGTACCTCCTTTTTTTCCCACAAATTGAGCTTTCTTTCTGTGGTATTTGATCACCTGTGCGGTTTTTATTTTTTGCGCTATAAAAAAAAAAGCCTGACAATTTTGAGGAAAAAAAACTATATTTTGGACTTTTTGCTATAAAACATGTCCAGTAAAAAAAAATTAAAAAATCAAATTTAGTCATAAATTTCAGCCAAAATGTATTCTGCAACATGTCTTTGCTACAAAAAAACCCAATACGTGTAAATTAATTGGTTTACGTGAAAGTTATAGCATTTACAAATGGCGGGAAAGATACTGGGATTTTTAATTTTTTTTATACTAATATTGGTGGCGATCAGTGACTTATGGCGGCGATCAGCGACTTATGGCGGGACTGCGGGACTACGGCGGACATTCTGACACTGGGGGGGAACTGACTTGGGGTCACTGACATCCCCAGTGACACCAATACAGTGATCAGTGCAAAAATAAACTACTGACACTGTAATAATGGCACTGGGGAGGAAAGGGTTAACTTTATTATTCACTGAAAGGGTTAACTGTGTGAGGGGAGTGTTTTACTAGGGGGCGGGGGTGTGTACTGCACGGAGACACACTGATCCGGACAGAAACTCTTCTGTCCAATCAGCGTGTCAGGAGCTGTCAGGGAACTGACAGAAAGCAAAAAAAAAAACACCGACACTGTACTAATGGCACTGGGGAGGAAGGGGTTAACTTTATTATTCAGTGAAAGGGTTAACTGTGTGAGGGGAGTGTTTTACTAGGGGGCGGAGGTGTGTACTGCACAGAGACACACTGATCCGGACAGATAAACTCTTCTGTCCCGATCAGTGTGTCAGGAGCTGTCAGGGAACTGACAGAAAGCACAGCTACTGCAGCCCTGCTCTCTGTCAGTGATTGCCGCTAATCGCCGGGACATAGCCGGTAATGACCGGCTGTGACCCGGCGACTGACATCCGTGACCATGATTGTCGGGACAGGTAGGGTGGCGGCGCGCCTCGCACGCACCCCCTACCTGTTTTCAAAACACACATTTTAAAACGTGGTTTTGCCCAGCTGTGCCGCCCTGCCGCCATATTTCTACAGTGGCTGGGCAGCATGTGGTTAAAAAAATAACGCTGAACGAAAATCCCCTTGTAAGGTTAACAGCCTATTTGCCTTTAGTAAATCAACCCCAATGAGTGGCAAAAAGCCACGCGTGAGCCTAGGGCCTCAGGTTGGGCATCAGGGTTTTAGCAGATGCTCTTATTTTGGGGGAACATGGAATGTACTTTTAAAGCTTTCTTATATACTCTTAGTACCCCTACCTAACTCCATTCCCTAACAGCCCGTCCTACAAATTACAAATCGTGCACATTTGCTGACTGAAGAGAGTGTTTAACATTGAGTTATTATAAAGACAGTTGAGGAAGAGGATATTTGCATTTGAAACATATCAATATGTTAAAGCACAAGATTCCATCTGACCCTAAATACCGGATTAGCATATTCATAGTTGGCAGGCAAAGAGAACTATATAGCATGCGGCACAGTCGCTATAACCTTGATCCCCGTTTGACTCAGTTGTTAAAATTGAATCATTTAGTACTTGCAATATCCTTCACCCTATTATACGCTACTGAAATGTTTTTCCTAGAACAAGCTGACCTACAAATTCCCTCTGCTTCTCCCCATTACATCCACCCTGCCTTATAATATATGCACAATCTCTGAAAATCCAAACTGTTCGTGACTTACATATTCAACCAGAAATCATAGCACAAAATAGATGTAGTTAAGTACACTGTATTGAGCTTAAACTTTGGCACATTGTGAAACAGGATGAAAAGGTACAGAGTTCTGGAACCAATCAATTAGCCCTTAGCACTTTCCCGTAGTGAGAGTTGTGTTCAATATTTTTCAGATGTTTTATTAAGAGCAGAAATAAGAGTCTTAAAGTGGACTTTCTTCCATATAACCATGCAAACAGGAAAGACTAGATATTAGAGGTGAGTGAACTTTTTAATTGAGATGAGTGAACCTTTATAAAGAAGATCGAATTTGGCTTGATGTACAGAATACAATACTGCCCAGCACTCCACCCTCATAGACAGCAAAACAAAGCACATTTCTAATTTACAATATATGAGGTGTGACTGACCATTTGGAAACTTGGGCACTGCCCGTGGGCCCGGGGTCAGTAGGGGGCCCCATGAGATGCCCTTGGTACCTTTTTCATAGGCTTTTTTTGAGTTTGGCAAGGACACAGGGGCCTCATGATCACCTATTGCCCGGGGGCCCCATGAGTTGTCAGTCCGCCCTGGATTTCCCTGAGGGTGGACAGGGGACTTGGGCTCTGGAAGGAATCAGGGACAGGATTGAAACTAGCGCGCTCCGCCATGTTGAAATTAATTGGCAAGGCATTCAGGGACCCCTTTACTAGCTTACTAACTGGGTCAGACCCTCCAGACAGTAAACACTCGGGCACTGCTCGAGGGCCCGGGGTCAGTAGTGGGCCCCATGAGATGCCCCTGGTACCTTTTTCATAGGCTTTTTTGAGTTTGGCAAGGACACAGGGGCCCCATGATCACCTATTGCCCGGGGGCCCCATGAGTTGTCAGTCCGCCCCTGGGTGTGACAATTTAATTCCCGGAATGCCTGTGGTGTAGCCCTATGGTGATGAATCACAGCGCCATTCAGACTCAAACATGTTCTGGTATGTTCTAACTTGCACTCACCTGGGTTGTAGGCCAGTTGACTTAGTCAATGACTGGAATATAGAACAGTGGATTAACATCAAAGTTTGTGTGAAAAATTGGCAAAAGTATGAGTAAAACTTTAGCTCTGTTACAACAACCATGACTAATTCAAGTGTGTTTGAATGGCATAGGTGGCTTAAGGAGGGGTGGGAAGATGTCCACGATGACACAAGAATGGTCAACCAACATTGTTACCTTGAAATTCTGAAAAGATTACAGGAATCGGGACAGGGGATGACTGACAACTCATGGGGCCCCAGGGCAATAGGAGATCATGGGGCCCCTGTGTCCTTGCGCACCCTAAAAGCACACCTAAAAATGCCTATAAAAAGTACCAGGGGCATTTCATGGGGTCCCATACTGACCCCGGGCCCTCGGGCAGTGCCCGAGTGCTCGAATGGTCAGCCTGCCCCTGAATCGGGAGGAACAGACAGGAACTCTGGCCTGACTAGTGGATTCACCACCACAACACTACTCCTACACATGAAAAGTTTTCACGAGTTCCTGGCCTAGAAAAAAAATATTTTGAAACTTGACCGAACACCTTACTCCCCTGACTGAACACCCTGTGATACAGTTGCAAGAAAAAGTATGTGAACCCCTTGGGATTACGTGGAGTTTTGCATGAATTGGGCATAAAATGTGCTCTGAACGTCATCTAAGTCACAACAATAGAAGAACACAGTCTGCTGAACATAATACTACACAAACATTAGATGTTGCCATGGTTTAATTGCACATAACATGTGAAGTTCAGAGCACATTTTATGCCCAATTCATGCAAAACTCCACGTAATCCCAAGGGGTTCACATACTTTTTCTTGCAACTGTATTTGCCTTAAGAGGGCACAGATTTGATGACATTCAAGACATCCAGCACACCACAACAAAGATACTGTGGAGAATTCCCAGAAAACTAATTTCAGTAATGTTTTCGGCAGTGGCACAGTCGTATAGGAAAATTTGTTGCTTCACCAGTGGAATACTTTGAAGATGACAATAGCCACTAGTGTATGGGTAAGCAAACATTTTTTTTCCACAGTCCATTCTGGGAATTAAATTGTCACACTCGTATAGCCAAAGGTATGTAGATATCCATCCAAATGATTGAGTTCAGGTTTTTCTATTACTGTTAATGCTACATTAATAGGAAAACATTTTACCAGTTTGGAGAAGGCCCTTCATGGTATTTTTTGGTTCCTGCATGAGTGCACCCCTGTGCACAAAGCCAACTCCATAAAGACACGGTTTGATGGGTTTGGTGTGGAGAAACGTGAGTGGCCTACACAGAGTCTTGAACTCATCCCTACAGAATACCTTCAGGACAAATTGGAGCACCATTTGTGAGCCAGGTCTTCTTCCATCAGTCCAGTCAGTACCTAACCTCACAAATGCTACCTTGACTGAAGGCCGATGTTTACCAAAAACATAAAATAAAAAAATAAGCACAATGGACATTACTTACTTTAAACTAGATGTGCCCCTTTTGCTGCTTTGCCCTTTCAACAAAATCTTCATTCTTTGATGACCCCCCCCCCTCCCCATTCCCACCACTGTAATCCACCAATGTGGTGGGGATTAATAAAACTAAGGGGCTGTGATAGGTACTCATCAAGTGCCTGACTATGCCCACCCTTTTCATCCAGCTGCTCCATTCATAGAAACCTTTTGCATAGTTTCCATGAATGAAACAGGGTCTGTAAATGTAGGGTGGGCAGATGATTGATGGGTCTGCCCCCTCTATTCATAGATCATATAGAGGTAAACTCAGTCTTGAATGTGCACAAATTCCCACAGACACACTCACAATTCTTGTAAAAAGTCTTCCCAGAAAAATGGAGGCTCTTGTAGATGAAAGATACAGCCAGCTCAATATGGTTTTAGACTGGGGCGTCCAGCAAGCTTACATAGATGCGATGCTCAGGTGTCAACCAACCTTTGGACATATATAGCAGCATATATTTGCAAATAATAATTATCACTTTATTACAACATCATATTTAAAGACACGTCGACTTAAGGAAACAAAGTACTCAAGAAGTTTGAATTGATCTTTACGTATCAGTGGTGGTAAGACCTGTAGTAGCAGGTATAAAGATATGGTTATCATTGGTCATCATTCCAAGCCATTTGTTGATACAAAGATGTATTGAAGGTCTGGGATGACCAAACAATGATTGATGCTTTTAATAATTAAGAACAATCCTTGCAGCTTCTTTCCTAAATTGATGGGCACTTTATAAAAGTGAATACAAACTGTTCAACAATATTTGAAATCCTTGCTCTAGGGCAAAATATTAAAAGGAGCAATAAGAAAAAGGGAAAATACTGTAAGTGGGTTGAAACCAGTCAATACAAGCAAGGGCATAAGAGCCGTTCAATAAGTGATTACTGTAGATTTGGGATGACACAACCAAGACGACCAGTCAGAAATGTCTTTAATTGTAGGTTTTTATGAGCAGTTATTTTTTCCATATCGCATTGAAGGTTTAAGTCAGCAATTGTGTTAGCAGCAGAGGGTAAAATTGAGAATTGCCATATTCTTGTGATGTTTACTTTAGTGGCTAACAGTAGATGAATAATAGGAAGCCTGGCATTGGGTTGTAGGGTCTCTTCCCCAATGTGCAGAAATGCAGGGGGCAGAAGTTTGTTAAATGTGTTTTCCTGCAATGGAAGAGATAGGAGAAAAAATTTGTTGCCACTATGAGCGTAGTGATTTACAGAAACATATGGTGTGGGCGATGGTTCCTGTATCACCACATTGTCTCCAACAAGAGGGAGAATAGTCAGAGTAAATGTTTGCTAGCTTGTAGGGTGTCAGGTTCCAACGGTGCAGCATTTTAAGGAAGAGTTCTAATGGTTGGAACAATGAGATGGTACGAAAATGGTCACAAATGCTTTTTGCCAGGCCAGGGGAGAGAATGATTCATCCAGCTCAAGTTCCCATTTGCGCAGGGTCGTTATTTTGGAGTAAGGGCAGTCATAAAGGAAGTAAGGGTGGAACAATAAGATGCCTTTTTTAGGATATGGGGGGCTAAAAAAGAATTGGTGAATAGGCAGTGGTAGAAAGACTGTGTCTGGGAGTTTAAAGGGACAAAGGAGGTAAGATATTTGGGTGTAAGTAAAGACCTCTGTGGCTTGTAGGGCAAATTCCATACATAGGAAGTTACACGGTTTCATTGACGATCTACATAAAGGTCGTGGAGGTGTACTACGATGTAGTAGTTCAGTGTGGAGGGGGATCTTGCAAGAGGGACATGTAGCAAAGGACCATGTCGAGAATGCATGCCAAGCCTTAAAGGATGCTATGTGCATAGAGTAGTCTGTGGGAGAGAGAGAAAGGCCAGTGCTAATGGCTAAGAGAGAGTCTGTAAGCTCAGAGTGATGGCAAAGGGAGGTCTCCATGATGGACCATATTTTTTCCTTGGAGGGGTGCCACCAATAATAAATTTGGTCTAGTATAATTGCATAGTAATAGGAACAAATGTGCAGTAAGCCAGCACCTCCTTTACTATGTGGTCGAGTCAGTGTGTGATTGGCACATCTGGGATGCTTTGATTCCCAGACATATTGAGTAAATTGACATTGTAGAGAGGTGAAAAAAGTGGAGGGAAGAGGTATTTTTAATGTTCTAAATAGGTAGAGAATCCTAGGAAGTATAAGCATCTTTAAGGTTGCTATTCTGCCTAACTTAGACAATCCAAATGATAAGAGCAATTGTAGTTCTTGGGGGAGGTTTAACAGGAGTGGTTTATAGTTCAGGTCAAAAAGTTGAGATGTGGAAGATGATAAATGGATACCTAAATAAGGGATGGACTGGGCTGCTCATGTAAATGGAAAAACAGCTTTGATCCAGGAGCTGATGGTCAGGGGTATGTGTAAATCTAAAATCAAGGACTTGGTTGCATTGAGTTTATAATAGGAGATGGAGCTCAAGGTGGTAAGAATTGATTGGATTGTTTGCAGGGATTGAAGTGGGTTCGTGACCATAAGGATCACATCGTCAGCAAATAAGCTGATTTTGTGTTCCACACCATGAAAGTTAATACCTAATGTTTGTAGGTCAGCGCGGATTTTAGTGGCAAGAGGTTCCATTAGGAGAGTGGAAATGAGCAGAGATAGCGGGCATCCCTGACGAGTTCCAGTTGTATTATTAAAGAGGGTAGAGAGAGTTCCAGTGGTAAGTACCTTAGCAGAGGGGGCAGAGTAAAGAGAGAATATTGCTAACTGGAACCACCCAGTGATGTCAAATTTATTCAGCACTGCTCTGAGAAATCCTCAATGTACTCAGTCAAACGCCTTCTCTAAAAAGACAAGAGCAGAGAAGGCATATTCCGGAGGTTAGCATGATGGACAAGATTGAACAATTGTCTCATTGCATCCGGAACTTGTCTCCCAGGGATGAACCCTACTTCATCTGGGTGGACGAGTGAGGGAAGAAGTTGCCTGAGTCTGTGGACAATAGTTTAGACAAAAATCTTTATGTCTGTATTTATGAGAGATATGGGTCTATAAGTGGCAGTGGGCATAGGATCTTTAGGATCTTTACCCGGCTTCAGGATGATGGCAATAATAGACTGTAACATGTCTAGAGGAAATAAGCCAGAGGTTGTAGCGTGATTGAAGAGAGTTGCTAAGTGAGATGATAAAAGGTTGTTAAATTGTTTATAGTATTCATTGATAAAGCCATCCTTTCCTGGAGATTTGTGGGTAGGCAAAGTTTTAATGGTTTCTGCAATTTTTGTAGCTGTAAAAGGTCTTGAAAGCATCTTCCGCTGAGTCTGGGAGAGTGAGGGGTGCTCAATAGATCTCAAGAAATCATTTATTGAGGTATGGAGGGGCCACTGGCGAGATTGTATAGGGAAGAGTAATATTCGAATTTCGGAAAATTTTCATATTTGTTTAAATTCATTACTATTGTAATTTGCAAATTTGGATACATCCGAATCTCTGAATAATGAAAATTTTGTCCAAATTTCAATTTGAAACTAAATGAACCGCACATGTCAAATTCTAAGAAGATAATGTTATTCACTTAACCTGTCAGTGTTGTTAAAGTGGTTCTAAAGACTCAAGATTTTTTACCTTCATGCATTCTATGTATGAAGGTAAAAAACCTTCTGCATGTAGCAGCTTCCCAGCCGCTCCTAACACCTACCTTTGTCTCCTCTCGATCCAGTGATGTCTGCGAGAGCCTCGGCTCTCTGGGGATTCTCACTCCTGATTAGCTGAGACAGCACCAGGAGCCATTTGCTCCCACTACTGTCAAGTCATAGCCAGTGAGCCAATCAGAAAAGGTGGGGGTGGGGCTGAGTCACGGCCCTCTGTGTGAATGGACACACAAAACTACAGCTCAGGAGTGTGCCTGCTTGGGTGCCCCCATAGCATGCTGCTGGCTGTGGTGGCACTTGACAGGAGGGAGGGGCCAGGAGCACCAGTGGGGGACTCGAGAGGTTCCAGGCTGCTCTGTGCAAATCCCCTGAACAGAGCAGGTAAGTGTAATATGTTTGTTATTTTTTAAAAAAAATCAAGATGTTAATATCACTTAAGTCCTCATCAGGGGCGGACTGACTATTTGGAAACTTGGGCAGTGCCCGAGGGCCCAGGGTCAGTAGGGGACCCCATGAGATGTCCCTGGCAGGGGCGGACTGACCATTTGAGCACTCGGGCACTGCCTGAGGTCCCTGGGTCCGTAGAGGGCCCCATGAAATGCCCCTTGCACCTTTATATAGGCTTTTTTGGGTGCGTTTTGAGTGTGGGCAAGGACACCGGGGCCCCATGATCCCCTATTGCCCGGGGGCCCCATGAGTTGTCAGTCTGCCCCTGGCCCCTGGTACCTTTTTCATAGGCTTTTTTGAGTTTGGGCAAGGACACAGGGGCCCCATGATCCCCTATTGCCCGGGGGCCCCATGAGTTGTCAGTCCACCCCTGGCCCCTGGTACCTTTTTCATAGGCTTTTTTGAGTTTGGGCAAGGACACAGGGGCCCCATGATCCTCTATTGCCCGGGGGCCCCATGAGTTGTCAGTCCGCCCTTGGTCCTCATGGACACTGAATGTTTTGAGAACGCTGGTAACGTTAGCTATGTAAAGTCACGTTAAAAGCGTGAGTTTTTCAGCTTTTTTTTTTAGCATTTTTGCATTAGTGTCTAGCAGCAGTTTGCTGCGTTTAGTGGCGTTTTTCCACGTTTGCGTTTTTTAGAGGTTTTGCAGCTCAGCACTTTGAAATAACACAGAATAAACAAAATCAAAAAGAATTCCTCTGACTTTTGCATTCGTACACGGCATCAAAACTTGTTGCAAGAATCTGGGAATATGACGTCGACATCTATTGTGAAGATAACTTCAGTTTTCCTCCAGTCGAACGCCAAATATCGCTGAAGGCTGCGCAAAGGTAAATTGCATTTGTGTGCGAGGAAGAGCCACCCCATTAGTGAACCTCTAAAAAAAAATCCAAAAACGCTGGTTTGCCGCGTATTAATGCATTTTAAAGCATTTTTCAGCATTAGAGCATTTTTCCAGCTAAAAAATCCCTCTAGAAACCCACTAGTTTTGGGGTTTTTTTCCAGCTGAAAAACATCCCAGCCAAAAATGTTGATGACAATCTATGTGTGTATGGACACATAGGATAACATGCCGGGGATGGACACATAGGATAACATGCCGGGGATGGACACATAGGATAACATGCCGGGGATGGACACATAGGATAACATGCCGGGGATGGACACATAGGATAACATGCCGGGGATGGACACATAGGATAACATGCTGGGGGGTTTACTAGCTGTAGAAAAAAACGCCAATAGCCAAAAACAGCCGCTGTAAAAATGTCAAGTGTGCATGAGGACTAAATGTTATGGCTGATCGGTGTATGTTCAGAGCAGGAACAGGTAGGGATCAGGGGCGGACTGACCATTTGGAAACTCGGGCACTGCCCGAGGGCCTGGGGTCAGTAGGGGGCCCCATGAGATGCCCCTGGTACCTTTTTCATAGGCTTTTTTGAGTTTGGGCAACGACACAGGGGCCCCATGATCCCCTATTGCCCGGGGGCCCATGAGTTGTCAGTCCGCCCCTGGTAGGGATCTTCAACAAGTTTGTTAAAATCCCTGCTATATACATTGATCATTCAGAGACGATTGTTTTTTTTTTTTTTTTCAACAAAAGTGGAGTTATGCAGGCCATAAATGGGTCGAAAATCGGCTGATTTTTCGGCCGAAAATAAAATCGGCTGATTTTCGGATCGTTAGTGGGTTAATTGTTCGGCCGTTTTTCGGTATTTTGGCAGATTTTTTTTATCGGTAAAGTTGGAAAAAGATCGGCCGATTTTCGCAGCAATGATGGGCAAATCGGCCTATCTTTTTACCGATAAAAAATCTGCGCAAGAGGAAGGCAAAAAGACAAAGACGAAGAAGAAAAAAGACGAAGACGAAGAAAAAAGAAGATGAAGAAGAGGATGAAGACGAAGAAGAGGATGAAGAAGAGGATGAAGAAGAAGAGGATGAAGAAGAGGATGAAGAAGAGGATGAAGAAGAGGAAGAAGAAGAGGAAGAAGAAGAAAAAGAGGATGAAGAAGAAAAAGAAGAATTCCAGTCCAGCAAAAAGTGTCCCTGCAGAGAGCTCCGCTATTTCTTTGACAGTTCTTTGACATTTATAGCGGTTGCAACATTGTATCTATTTGTTTCCGAATAAAAACATCTGTATCCTAAATGGATACAAATAGATACATTGTTGCAACCACTATAAATGTCAAAGAACTGTCAAAGAAATAGTGGAGCTCTCTGCAGGGACACTTTTTGCCGGCTGTAGACGGAATGAAAATCGGCCGATTTTTTTTTTTACCGTTCCTGGTAACGTCGGCCGCTTGAACGACCGATTTTTCGGTTTTTTAAAGAAAAATTGGCCGGTTTTCTCCCCATCTATGGCCTGCTTTACTTTTCACCACACATGATGCATGTCAAAGCTCATCGCCCATTGAAATAGCACAGAATAAACAAAATCAAAAAGAATTCGCTCAGACTTTTGCATTTGTACATGGCACAAATCCGGGAAAGGTGCCATATGACGTCGACATCCATTGTGAAGATAACATCAGTTTTCCTCCAGCCGAACGCCAAATATCGCTGAGGGCTGCGCAGAGGTAAACGACATTCATGTGCGAGGAAGAGCCGCCCCATTAATGAACTCACAGCAACAGAGATTGGGCTTGCTCTTCATTCACTGAGTATGTTTAATGGAAGGGAACAGTTCATCCCACTTCTACAGCTGATGCCTATTAGGTAGATTGTTGCTTGCTGTTTCCTCTAACAATGTTTTACAAATTTGGATGCAGAAAGCATTTTATCCGACCTTCCTTAATGCTGAAAGAAAACAGAAGCAGCGGGGTGTCAGGAGATGCACGGTGAAGAGCAAGGAGGGGAAAGGTAGTCAGCACAGCGATGAGGGATGACAGACAATACTAACTGCTGTTTCCTTCTCTCTTTACCTCTCTCTCTAGAACAACCAAATACAGAGGAGCAGTCAAAATGGAAAATGAAGCCTTGAAATGTAGAAGACGTGCCACAGAGATCTCCTTATTGTCATGCAGGCATAGTCAGGGGTGGAATGACAACTCATGGGGCCCCCGGGCAATAAGGGATCATAGGGCCCCCGTGTCCTTGCCCACACCCAAAAAAACCTATAAAAAAGGTACCAGGGGCATCTCATGGGGCCCCCTACCGACCCCGGGCCCTCGGGCAGTGCCCGAGTGCTCAAATGGTCAGTCCGCCCTTGGTTAAAGTTCACCTAGTCACTAGAGTGTTTACTGTCTGGAGGGTCTGACCCAGTTAGTAAGCTAGTAAAGGGGTCCCTGAATGCCTTGCCAATTAATTTCAATATGGCGGATCGCGCTAGTTTCTCTTCTGTCCCTGCTTCCTTCCAGAGCCCAAGTCCCCTGTCCACCCTCAAGGAAATCCAGAGCGGACTGACAACTCATGGGGCCCCCAGGCAATAAGGTATCATGGGGGCCCTGTGTCCTTGCCCAAACTCAAAAAAGCCTATGAAAAAGGTACCAGGGGCATCTCATGGGGCCCCCTACTGACCCCGGGCCCTCGAGCAGTGCCCGATTGTTTACTATCTGGAGGGTCTGACCCAGTTAGTAAGCTAAACAGGGGGTCCCTGAATGCCTTGCCAATTAATTTCAATATGGCGGATCGCGCTAGTTTCTCTTCTGTCCCTGCTTCCTTCCAGAGCCCAAGTCCCCTGTCCACCCTCAGGGAAATCCAGGGGCGGACTGACAACTCATGGGGCCCCCGGGCAATAGGGGATCATGGGGGCCCTGTGTCCTTGCCCAAACTCTAAAAAGTCTATGAAAAAGGTACCAGGGGCATCTCATGAAGCCCCCTACTGACCCCGGGCCCTCGAGCAGTGCCTGAGTTTTTATTGTTTGGAGGGTCTGACCCAGTTAGTAAGCTAGTAAAGGGGTCCCTGAATGCCTTGCCATGTAATTTCAACATGGCGGAGCGCACTAGTTTCTCTCCTGTCCCTGCTTCCTTCCAGAGCCCAAGTCCCCTGTCCACCCTCAGGCCATCTTAATAGCATCATGGGCCCCTTGGCAAAGTAATGCACTGGGGCCCCTACCAAGCTGGCAGCTGCTCTCAAGAATTAAAGTATAAGTGGTTGGTAGAATTAAATATATATTTATTAATACTTTCAATAAAATTGATCTTAACCTCTTGCCCTCCAGAGGATTCCCCCCCCCCCTTTCCCTTCCAGGCCACTTTTTTGCGATACGGCGCTGGGTTACTTTAACCTCCCTAGCGCTCTCATTATGTCCATATTTCTGTGCTCGAAGTGGTAAATTTTTTTCCATGGAAATATGTATTTTTTTTATTGTAGGCTGTAATTTTTAGGAATAACTCACTGAAATCTGTCTGAACAAGAGTCTAGTAAACATCCCGGGTAGGATAAAACTTCAAACACGAAATCATAAATTATAATATAATAAATAATCATAAATAATAATATAATAATAATAAATTTAATTCAATAATATAATCAAACCAAAAACACTGAAATTTGAAATATAGCGTCAAGTTCGCACATCACTGAGCAAAGTCGCAGAATCGTTTTCAGTGTCTGATGATGAATTTCCCCCACAAATCATTATCACTCAATTCTGCAAGTGGTTCTGATTTACTATCACTGTTCTCTAGCCGGTCTAAAACCGCTTTTGACGTAAAGGGACACTTTTTGGACGCCATGGACGTTTTTCAGTTTCCAGGTAGAAAGAACAGTAAAAATGCAGGCAGGGCGCCGGACAAAGCACTCGGGACAAAATGTATGTGAAATGGTTTGATACAGTAATGTTATACTATGAGATTTTAGTGAATTTAGTGAATGTCACTTTTAAAATTTTCAAATTTCCCGCCAGTTCTGTCCCCATACATCCCGACGTCCCAGGGAACGGAACCCAGAAGACAGATGCCGGCAGCGGCCGGACGACATTACAGGGGACACTGCAGGAGGGACATCGCGGGAGCGCAGGACAAGGTAAGTGAAGAAGAGATCCCGGAGCAGCGTTGCAGTGTATTCCCCAGTGTAGCTCGGGGTTACCGCTTGTGGTGCTGAAACTTTACCCCGAGCTACACTCGGGAATACCGCCAGGGAGGTTAATAGGATCATGGGCCCCTGGGCAAAGTAATGCACTGGGGCCCCTACCAACCTGGCCCGATGTATGCACCCACTCTCAAGAACTGGTTGGTGGAATCAAATATATATTTATTAATATTTTCAATAAAATTGATCTTAACCACTTGCCCTCCAGAGGATTCCCCCCCCCCCCATTCCTGACCAAGCCACTATTTTACGATACGGCGCTGGGTTACTTTAACTGACAATTGCGCGGTCATGCAACACTGCACCCAGCACAGTGGCTAAATGGTTAGCACTTCCACCTGGCAGTATTAGAATGTCATCAAATCTGTGTTCTTTTAAGGCATTTTTTTTATTTTGGAAACAGCCGAAAGTCACAAGGGGCTAAGTCAAGGGAATAATGTTTTTGGTCAAGTTTCAGAATAGATTTCTGGTCCAGGAACTCGAACACTTAACGCATCCTGTGCAGGAGAATTGTCATGGTGGAGAATCCACTTGTCATGCTAGAGTTTTGGTCTTTTTCCTCTGAACAGATTAAAAAAAAATTATTTTCCACATTGGCATTCGTACTTTGCGTTTTTGGCTGCCCACTTCTTGCATCATCATGTACATCTTCCCGCCCCTCCTTAAATTGCCTGCGCC
The DNA here is from genome assembly GCF_062004578.1 of Staurois parvus. Taxonomy (NCBI): domain Eukaryota; kingdom Metazoa; phylum Chordata; class Amphibia; order Anura; family Ranidae; genus Staurois; species Staurois parvus. The sequence continues at coordinate 4,886,908 of NW_028317980.1, read as the reverse complement.
AGTCCAAAAACACTTGATTTCTTTTTGGAATGTTCACTATAAGTCTGTTGTAACAGAGCTAAAGTTTCACTCTCACTTGTGCCAATATTCAGATGGTTAATGACAGCAGACATGATACTAGAGATGGTCAGAGACCGCAGACATGACAGAGGAGATGGTCAGAGACTGCAGGCATGATACAGAAGATGGTCAAAGACTGCAGACGTGATACAGGAGATGGTCAAAGACTGCAGACGTGATACAGGAGATGGTCAAAGACTGCAGACGTGATACAGGAGATGGTCAAAGACTGCAGACATGATAGAAAATATGGTCAGACTGCGGACATGATACAGGAGATGGTCAGAGACTGCAGGCATGATACAAGAGATGGTCAGAGACTGCAGACATGATACAGGAGATGGTCAGAGACTGCAGACATGATGCAAGTGATAGTCAGAGACTGCAGGCATTATACAAGAGATGGTCAGAGATTGTCAACATGATACAAAAGATGGTCAGAGATGGAAGATATGATGCAGGAGATGGTCAGAGACTGCAGACATGATACAAGAGATGGTCAGAGACTGCAAACATGATACAGGAGATGGTCAGAGACTGCGGATATAATACAGGAGATGGTCAGAGACTGTGGACATGATACAAGAGATTGTCAAAGACTGCAGACATGATACAAGAGATGGTCAGAGACTAGGCACATGATACAGGAGATGGTCAGAGACTATAGTCATAATACAAGAGCTGGGCAGAGACTGCAGATATGATGCAAGAAATGGTCAGAGACCGTAGACATGATACAGGAGATGGTCAGAGGTTGCAGACATAGTACAAGAGATAGTCAGAGACTGCAGACATGATACAAGGTATGGTCAGAAACTGCAAATATGATATAAGAGATGGTCAGATACTGCAGACATGATACAGGAGATGGTCAGAGACTGCAGACATAATACAAGGGATGGTCAGAGACTGCAGACATGATACAGGAGATGGTCAGAGACTGCAGACATGTTACAAGAGATGGTCAGAGACTGCAGACATGATACAGGAGATGGTCAGAGACTGCAAACATAATACAAGAAATGGTCATAGACTGCAGATATGATATAGAAGATGGTCAGAGACAAGCTATAGGAGTTGTTGAAGACTGGGCTCACATTACATAAGACTGCTATAAATCACAGCTACAACAGAGCAACGGGGAAGCACAGATTTGTGTCTGTAGGGGCCCCAGGGGATGCACAAAAAGTGTCAAAGGACTGCATGCGGTCCCCAGGCCCGGCACCAGATGCATAAATGGTCTTCTGAATGGGTCATGCTCGGTGATGGTACTGCCCACTGAACATGATAGGGGGGATAATTTTTGCAAAGCATCATGACAGGTGAACACCCCCATCTGCTGCCTTTTTAGCTTAAAGGGGCGTGATTGGGGGGTGCTCAAAACATGGCTCAATTGCATCTTTTTAAGACCCCCCCCCGGAAAAAAAAAACAACGGCAAGTCTAAATGAGCACTAATATGAAAAAATCTCTCTGATGCTGGCTGACATCACTTTTTTTAAAGACGACAGAATTGGACTAGAGATTGTCTTACCAACATTCACCTAGAGTTCCCCTTTAGCTGTTCCCTGTCTGCTCGGCCCCAGTCCAGGTGGACAAGCCCCCTCCCCGGGCGAGGGACTGAACACCCCAGTGGCCAGACTCTGACAAGTGACATTCAGGGAATATTCTCTGTTAGGTTGTTATATTCAAACCATTGGTCACAGGAGTGCTGACATTTATCAGCTGCTTATAAAAGCAGATAAGAATCAGCGCTGACAACGCTCGGTAATTTGTTCAGACATTTGTCAGAGAGCTGCGCCGCTGCAGCTGACTCTTCCTGGATGAGCAGAATATCAGCTGAGGATTGGGATGGGGATGGGGGGGGGTCATAAGGTGTATAAATCATATCCTGCAGGTCCTTTAATGGGAATCCATATTTTTATTAAATCTGACCTCCAGCCTTGCTTTCAGTCTTGCACAGTTGTACCGGCTCCTCTCCTGGTTTGAAACGGCTTACTCTGATGTTACTGCACACTGTGAGCTTCTCACGATGTGCATCAGAAGCTTCAGCAAGCCAGACCAAAGGCTGGAGGACTCCCAGCATCACTTAGTACTTTCCACCCAAGCCTTACAATCCCCGGCTCACCTCTTTCAATAAATTATTAATATTATTATACAGTATTTATATAGCGCCAACAGTGCGCTCAGCGCTGTACATTACAATGGGAGACCTGTGGCCATGGAGGTGATTGTAACAACTGAATCCAATGATTTGAAGAGGTGTACCAATACTTTTGGCAATATAGTGTATTTCTAGCTCATACACTATATAGTTAAAGGTTTGTGGACACCTGACCATGTTACCTAGATGAGCTTTTTAGGCATCCCTTTCCAAATCATAGGCATGTTGCCACTTATCCCCTACATCTGGCGTGCAGCGTGGAGCAGCAGGAAGGTGAGAGGGGTCCAGTCCAGAGTGGAGCAGAAGGCACACATGGTGTGCAACATGGGAACGCTAAAGGTGAAGGTGAGCGGGGACTGGAGAGAAAGGACTGAGGGGCAAAGGATTAGCAGAGCTGGGAGACCACAGCAGGAGAAAGTAGCAATGTCACATGTGCTGCGGAGCATGGGAGCAATATAGCAGGAGGTGAGCTGAGACCAGGGAGAGAGGAGGAACAGCAAACCAGAGGATCAGCAGAGCAGGGAGATTAATACTGAGTAGGGGATCAGCAGAGCAGGGAGATTAGTACTGAGTAGGGGATCAGCAGAGCTGGGGGTTACTACTGAGCAGGGATCAGCAGAGCTGGGGGTTACTACTGAGCAGGGGATCAGCAGAGCTTGGGGTTACTACTGAGTAGGAGATCAGCAGAGCTAGGGGTTACTACTGAGCAGGGGATCAGCAGAGCTGGGGGTTACTACTGAGTAGGAGATCAGCAGAGCTAGGGGTTACTACTGAGCAGGGGATAAGCAGAGCTGGGGGTTACTACTGAGTGGGGCATCAGCAGAGCTGGGGGTTATTACTAAGTGGGGCATCAGCAGAGCTGGGTGTTACTATTGAGTAGGGGATCAGCAGAGCTGGAGGTTACTACTGAGTGGGGCATCAGCAGAGCTGGGGGTTACTACTGAGTAGGGGATCAGCAGAGCTGGGGGTTACTACTGAGTGGGGCATCAGCAGAGCTGGGGGTTATTACTAAGTGGGGCATCAGCAGAGTTGGGGGTTATTACTAAGTGGGGCATCAGCAGAGCTGGGTATACTACTGAGCAGGTGATCTGCTGAACAAGAGTACTAATAAGCTCTGTTGAATGGGGGTACCAATGAGCTGGGGATCTGCTAAACAGATTTACTAATGAGCTGGGGATCTGCTGACTGAGGGTTCTACTGAGCTGGTGTTCTACTGGGCCCTTTTAAAACAAATAGAAAATAAACACACAAAGGGCATTTGCCAAGCTTCACCGAAGCATCAAAAAAGCATGTTAAAGCGGTAGGCACTTTAAAGTGTTAATACAGGCAGATTTTTTTTTTCATTAAAATAACAAACATGTTATACTCACCTGCTCTGTGCAGCGGTATTGCACAGAGTGGCTCCAATCCTCTTCTTCTCAGGTCCCACACCGGCAATCCTTGCTCTTCCTCTTCTTTGTGTGTCCCCAACCTTTCCCCAACGCTTTCAACCTGTGTGTCTATGGAGCCACGCTCAGTGGGACTTAGTTCTGCCCCCCACCTTCCTTTTCACCGTATTTAATTGACAGCAGCAAGAGCCAAAGGCCCCTGCTGCTCTTCGCATCCCTATGTGAACAGGAAGCAAGGGGAGAAGAGATGCAGCCATGCACAGCACTGATCTCTTCTCCCCTCAATTCCCCTTCACACAGGGAGGGAGCACAGGGAAACTAAAAACATTTTTTACCTTAATGCAAGCAATGCCTGTATTTCTCGTCCATCCAGGTCAACTATTAAAAATAAAAAGTTATAATCCTATACCCACAGTTGATCTAGAGGAAGGCAAAAAAGCCCAGCAATACATGATCCAATTTGCTCCTGCAGGGGAAAAAATTCCTTCCTGATCCCCCGAGAGGCAATCAGATATTCCCTGGATCAACTTTACCTATAAATGTTATATCCAGTTATATTCTGTGTATCTAAGAAAGAATCCAGGACTTTTTTAAAGCAATCCACTGAGATGGCCACAACCAACTCTTGAGGGAGTCTATTCCATATTTTCACAGCTCTCACTGTGAAGAAACCTTTCCATGTTTGGAAATTAAATTTATTTTCCTCTAGACATAAAGAGTGCCCCCTTGTCCTCTGTGATGACCTCAGGGGGAATAACTCTACACCGAGTTCACTATATGAACCACTGATGTATTTATACATGGAGATCATATCCCCCCTTATGTATTATACATGGAGATCATATCCCCCCTTATGTATTATACATGGAGATCATATCCCCCCCTTATGTATTATACATGGAGATCATATCCCCCCTTATGTATTATACATGGTGATCATATCCCCCCCCCCCTTATGTATTATACATGGAGATCATATCCCCCTTATGTATTATACATGGTGATCATATCCCCCCTTATGTATTATATATGGTGATCATATCCCCCTTATGTATTATACATGGTGATCATATCCCCCTTATGTATTATACATGGTGATCATATCCCCCTTATGTATTATACATGGAGATCATATCCCCCTTATGTATTATACATGGTGATCATATCCCCCTTATGTATTATACATGGTGATCATATCCCCCTTATGTATTATACATGGTGATCATATCCCCCTTATGTATTATACATGGAGATCATATCCCCCCTTATGTATTATACATGGAGATCATATCCCCCCCTTATGTATTATACATGGAGATCATATCCCCCCTTATGTATTATACAGGGAGATCATATCCCCCCTTATGTATTATACATGGAGATCATATCCCCCCGTATGTATTATACATGGAGATCATATCCCCCCTTATATATTATACATGGAGATCATATCCCCCCTTATATATTATACAGGGAGATCATATCCCCCCTTATGTATTATACATGGAGATCATATCCCCCCTTATGTATTATACATGGAGATCATATCCCCCTTATGTATTATACATGGAGATCACATCCCCCCCTTATGTATTATACATGGAGATCACATCCCCCCTTATGTATTATACATGGTGATCATATCCCCCCTTATGTATTATACATGGAGATCATATTCCCCTTATGTATTATACATGGCGATCATATCCCCCCTTATGTATTATACATGGCGATCATATCCCCCCTTATGTATTATACATGGAGATCATATCCCCCCTTATATATTATACATGCAGATCATATCCCCCCTTATGTATTATACATGGAGATCATATCCCCCCTTATGTATAATACATGGAGATCATATCCACCTTATGTATTATACATGGTGATCATATCCCCCCTTATGTATAATACATGGAGATAATAGCCCCCCCTTATGTATTATACATGGAGGTCATATCCCCCCTTATGTATTATACATGGAGATCATATCCCCCCTTATGTATTATACATGGAGGTCATATCCCCCCTTATGTATTATACATGGTGATCATATCCCTCCTTATGTATAATACATGGAGATCATATCCCCCCTTATGTATTATACATGGAGATCATATCCCCCCTTATGTATTATACATGGAGATCATATCCCCCCTTATGTATTATACATGGAGATCATATCCCCCTTATGTATTATACATGGAGATCATATCCCCCCTTATGTATTATACATGGAGATCATATCCCCCCTTATGCATTTATACATGGAGATCATATCCCCCCTTATGTATTATACATGGAGATCATATCCCCCCTTATGTATTATACATGGAGATCATATCCCCCCTTATGTATTATACATGGAGATCATATCCCCCCTTATGTATTATACATGGTGATCTTATCCCCCCTTATGTATTATACATGGTGATCATATCCCCCCTTATGTATTATACATAGAGATCATATCCCCCCTTATGTATTATACATGGAGATCATATCCCCCCTTATGTATTTATACATGGAGATCATATCCCCCCTTATGTATTATACATGGAGATCATATCCCCCCCTTATTTATTATACATGGAGATCATATCCCCACTTATGTATTATACATGGAAATCATATCCCCCCTTATGTATTATACATGGTATTCATATCCCCCTTATGTATTGTGCATGGAGATCATATCCCCCCTTATGTATTATACATGGTGATCATATCCCCCCTTATGTATAATACATGGAGATCATATCCCCCTTATGTATTATACATGGTGATCATATCCCCCCTTATGTATTATACATGGAGATCATATCCCCCTTATGTATTATACATGGTGATCATATCCCCCATTATGTATAATACATGGAGATCATATCCCCCCTTATGTATTATACATGGTATTCATATCCCCCTTATGTATTATACATGGAGATCACATCCCTCCTTATGTATTATACATGGAGATCATATCCCCCCTTATGTATTATACATGGAGATCATATCCCCCCTTATGTATTATACATGGTATTCATATCCCCCTTATGTATTATACATGGAGATCATATCCCTCCTTATGTATTATACATGGAGATCATATCCCCCCTTATGTATTATACATGGAGATCATATCCCCCTTATGTATTATACATGGAGATCATATCCCCCCTTATGTATTATACATGGTATTCATATCCCCCTTATGTATTATACATGGAGATCATATCCCCCTTATGTATTATACATGGAGATCATATCCCCCCTTATGTATTATACATGGAGATCATATCCCCCTTATGTATTATACATGGAGATCATATCCCCCCTTATGTATTATACATGGAGATCATATCCCCCCTTATGTATTATACATGGTGATCTTATCCCCCCTTATGTATTATACATGGTGATCATATCCCCCCTTATGTATTATACATGGTGATCATATCCCCCTTATGTATTATACATGGAGATCATATCCCCCCTTATGTATTTATACATGGAGATCATATCCCCCCTTATGTATTATACATGGAGATCATATCCCCCTTATGTATTATACATGGAGATCATATCCCCCCTTATGTATTTATACATGGAGATCATATCCCCCCTTATGTATTTATACATGGAGATCATATCCCCCCTTATGTATTATACATGGAGATCATATCCCCCCCTTATTTATTATACATGGAGATCATATCCCCACTTATGTATTATACATGGAAATCATATCCCCCCTTATGTATTATACATGGTATTCATATCCCCCTTATGTATTGTGCATGGAGATCATATCCCCCCTTATGTATTATACATGGTGATCATATCCCCCCTTATGTATAATACATGGAGATCATATACCCCTTATGTATTATACATGGTGATCATATCCCCCCTTATGTATAATACATGGAGATCATATCCCCCTTATGTATTATACATGGTGATCATATCCCCCCTTATGTATTATACATGGAGATCATATCCCCCTTATGTATTATACCTGGTGATCATATCCCCCCTTATGTATAATACATGGAGATCATATCCCCCCTTATGTATAATACATGGAGATCATATCCCCCCTTAAGTATTATACATGGTATTCATATCCCCCTTATGTATTATACATGGAGATCATATCCCTCCTTATGTATTATACATGGAGATCATATCCCCCCTTATGTATTATACATGGAGATCATATCCCCCCTTATGTATTATACATGGTATTCATATCCCCCTTATGTATTATACATGGAGATCATATCCCTCCTTATGTATTATACATGGAGATCATATCCCCCCTTATGTATTATACATGGAGATCATATCCCCCCTTATGTATTATACATGGAGATCATATCCCCCTTATGTATTATACATGGAGATCATATCCCCCCTTATGTATTATACATGGTATTCATATCCCCCTTATGTATTATACATGGAGATCATATCCCCCTTATGTATTATACATGGAGATCATATCCCCCCTTATGTATTTATACATGGAGATCATATCCCCCCTTATGTATTATACATGGAGATTAATGAAGGAATGAACACAGTGCTGCAGTCATTGTGTCCTCTTTATTTGGCGGCTGTCCTGCTTTAAGTGCTATGCTAAAGCCCTCTGGTTGTGTTTACTGTGGTTGGCATGCAAAGGAATTCTTTGGAAAAGTGCACCAACACAATACTTTTGTTCATCTATTCATTCCTGGGACAGGTCTAATGACTGACTTCCTTGTGCACATGCAGTTCTCGAAGTGAATTTTCCCATTCATCGCTCACTAATGTATGAAAGCCCTTTATTACCTTCAGAGAACTTCATTGTAGAGCATTCATGATAATATCCACAACTGCCATTGTTCACGGTCTTCTGATATCTGCAAAGTAGCGGGCAGAAGGCGCGCATATCATCCACCAACAATTCACTGTAAGGATCAGTCACTTCTTCAGCGGATTTTATTTATACCAAGAGACTATAACCTGAATCCCGACAAGGTGCAATGACATCCATCAGACCTTGCTTCCACCGTGCTAATGCGTTTTGCAAGGTGTACAGTACATTTAATTTAGGAGTTTGCAGATAACCTTGGATAAAAAGGCATTGAATAACATCGGGCTCAGGAATGAGCCTGACATCACACAGAGCATAACGCCAATCTTCTGTAACATCACATTCTCGTAAACAGACAAAACAAATAATTTAGGGCAGCTATAGACAAGGGCCATGGTAAATCCAGGCAGTTGAGCTGCAGTCTTGCTGCCCCTGATCACCCACCCAAAGAAAATTATGCAACTGATCAGGGCTGCACACATGGCAAAAATGAACCCCTCTGTCGCATTTGGTGGGCAGTACACCATTGAGCCAGATCCATTCAAGGGCCTCGCCACAACCAGCCTGTAACCTATTTGGGAAGGCCAAGACATTTGTACAGCAACTTTTTTTATAACTAGACCCCACAGTATACAATTTACCAGTATGTTTTTAAAACACGGGACCCATGTTTCCCATCGTCCACTCGCTAACTGCTACAGCATGTAATAAAGATTGTTGTATATCTTGAGTTTTAATGTCACCAACTGAAACCAAACCTTTGCTAATGTCTCTTAGTGCTGCCACTCTGATATCAATTTCACTGGACATAGGGTAAGGCAGGGATGGCGGTGGAAGCAATGGGGTGCAAGTAGGGATATAGGGCCTAGCTCAGGGGGGTCAAACTCAATCTCATTCCCGGATGCATCAGCATTATGGTTGTCCTCACAGGGCCAGTTGTATTATCTGTAAGACTGGATGTCCAGAGCACCCCCCACCCTTTATATCAGATGTCAAGAGTCCCCCCACCCTCACTTACATCACAGTGTACCCTTCCTACCTTGTGCTGCTGCCAGGAAGAAGCTGGGGGTGGAGCTGGGAAGAAAAAAGTGTAGAGTCTGGAGGAGGACCAAAGGAGGGCATGGAGTCTGCTGTCAGAGTCTGCTGAATGCTAAGACCTGGGGAGGCAGAGAAGATTGGATGCTGAAGCTGCACAGAGAGGCGCAGGATCTTCAGTAGGAGTTCTGTCCTCACCCGTGCTGCCAACTTCTGAGACTTCTGAGTGGGGGAGAAAAGTGCCCCTTTATGCTGCATGGAGAAGCATATGATCTAGTAGAGGAGTTGTGTCCTCCTCCCAGCTGCCAGCTATTGAGACAAGGGGGAAGGAGGCGGAGATGAGGGGTGTGCCAGAGATGCAGAAGAGGTGCAAGGTTCACATGAAATGGTCTGGTGGGCCAGATTCAGTCCACGGGCCTTATGTTTAACATGTGGTCTAGGTGGTGGGTGGTTGGGGCAATAACGAAGGAAAAGGGGCTTGGGTAATTATGGGTGTAGTAAATTTAATGAAAACATTTAACCTAACAAGTGGGGAGGAAAATATTTTTAAAATATCTTATCTAAAAGAAAAAAATATATCGCAAGCCATTCCCTTTTATAGTATATGCAAAAATTTGCACATCCAATGCAAGCCGCATAACAAACATCTATAGCAGCATAACGAGCAATTACACAAAACAAAAGACACTTCTGTTTTTTTCTCCCATAACAAGGCCGTTGAGTTGGTCGCTCTAAGAATTTAAAATGCAAATGTTGCTTGACGTTTCACCACGTCACAGTTGACTTATGCTCTGCACCGAGGCTTCTTTCCCCTGGTGCTCGTTTTTGGCCTAGACTGAAGTCAGCTCTTTATGGCGGATGTAACCAGGGGACTTATTACCTAAACCAGAAGAGTTGGTAAAAGGCTTTTGTCAATGTAAAAAAAAAAATGAAATAATGAACTTGAACGAGGAGAACATTAATTGTTCTTTGATCATTCACTCCGGCCTTGAGGAGTAATTGGTGGAGCATTAATGATTCTGTACAGCAGTAGACCTCTGCCAGGCTAATTTGAAGGTGAAACAGTTCTCCTAATAAAGAGAATGTATAGCCTTTTCAATGTTTTTTTGGAGATATACTTGTAAAAAAATGGTGTGCTTGATTTAAATAATCACTTCAATTTATTTTAAGGTGACTCTTTCGACAGTTGAAAAAAAAAATTAAAAAAAGGTCACCCTGTGAACTAAAGAATTAATGTACAGTATATCTGTGCCAAAGCATGCGCTGTACTTTCTTGAAGTGAACATTTGTTGAAGAATCTCGTAAACCCCCACCCCCACCCAGGTAGTTGCACACGATTAGGCCACATGAGGCAGTGGATGGCTGGGCTCTCATCAGAGTCACATGGCAAAGGTTCATCTTCAGGTAGTGACTCAAGGGCCACAGGTGGCATGGGGTCGTCAATAGCTTCAGTCTGCTTTTCACCTGGGCCCCAGGTAGGATTCTCCTCTGAACCAGCATTATATGTGGCATTGGATGGGGTATCTGGCTCTGCTGGACTCTCCACTGCAGAGTCTTCATGCTCAGGCCCACTGGGGACTGGAGGTTCAAGCTCAACGGGTGGCAAGTACCACTCCAGAGGTGCCTCTTGTACCGGTGGGAGGTCGGCAGGGTCGAAAGCCCTTGGAAACTCAACAGACTCCTTGGAACACTCACTACCTAGTACACAAGGCTTCAACATATTGTAATGCAGATGCCTCTTGACAGGGAAAGACCCCTCATACACAGGGGTAGGTGGGAATGATTGAGATAACAACCAGTATGGGGTGCGTTCCCACTTAGGCTCCAGCTTACTACCCCTGGTGTGTTTTGTATTCCACACTAGCACTCAGTCCTCCGGTTGCAATGGTAGTTCCTTGAGGGCTGACTCCGGAGCTATGTCTTTGTTTCTCTCCAACACCAGTTGTTTAGCCCTTTGCATTCTTTCTCAATGCTTCTGTACCCAGGTACCTGGGGTGCAAGATGGGAGTCTCTTAGGGGTATCCAACAGAAGGTCTACAGGCATGCAACCATACCGCCTAAACATGAGGAAAAGGGAGTGTGCCTGGTGGATTGGTGGACTGTGTTGTTATAGGCCCACAGCACAGCTCCCACATGCTGACCACCGTCTTGGTAACTAAATTCCAAAGTGCTTAGGATGCCTAGAAGCGTGCATTTGAACCGCTCATAATCCCCGATGATAGGGTGTGGTCTGTGATTTCAAGACTTCGGTCAAGCATCTCAGTTCTGTCATGATCACTGATTAAAAGTTTGGGTCCTGGTCAGAAAGGATCCATTTAGGACATCCGTAAGACTGGACAATATGCTCCCAAAAGAGTCTAGCAATGGTGGAGGCTATTTGGTCCTGAAGTGATCAACGAACACAAGGGCTTACTGGTAGCCCATGGGTGCACTTGAGATCACGAAGAAGTGCATGGTCACCAACTTAAAAGGCCTCAAGGTCAGGGGGGAGTCTTATGGATGGTACAACTCTCGCACTCTTGGCATTTTTTTTTTACCCAGTGGGATGTGGACCAGGACCTGCCAGTACCCACTGGCCAGGACTAGCGTTGAGAAGAACTTGACTTGTCCCATTGCTGTCAGGGACTCCTCCACCTATGGGTGCAGGCATTGAGTTTATGATAGTCCACACAGAAAATCAACCCACCATCTTTTTTGTGTACTAGGACAGTGGTGGCGGCCCAAGGGCTGAGGCCCTCTCCTGGACTCTCTTCTGCAATGTGCTATGGAGCAAGTCCTCAACATCTTGACACAGAGCTGGGGAAATGTGGTGGTACCATTCTCAGATGGCTAGTGTGTCTCTGATGTGGATTGGGTGGTCAATGGTCTCGGTGAACTCGTAATCCTCTGGACCAGTGGCAAACACTAGGAGATGTTTATCCAGTGGTTGGTGGAGTAGGGGAATAAGATGTCCAGTTGCTCTAGCTGTGGGCTTTGTCACAGGATGCCATTATTGCCTATAGGTGAAAACACACAGCCTCCACCCCTGGTTGGGGCTCAGAAATGTAGTGGCGGGATACCGCATATAAGTCAGCAGGAATAGCATCACTCCCCCGGCATAGTTGCATCCTTGCGGGGTTTGACCATGAAAGGGGCTTCCTGTAGTTTCCAGTGAGCTCCAATGGGGAGGAACCACACTACCTCTTGTAAGTGTCCCAGCAATACCTTCTGTTTAGGGGGTTTGTTTACCAACCCTACCTGTTTCAATTGTTTCTTTACTACCTTCCTTTGGGCCTAAAAGGCCTGGAGTGCTCCCCAAATCTTTGTACACAGAAGTTATATTCCATAACATTGATCTCTGACCCTGTGTCAACCAAGCATGGGACTTCCTGTCCATTGACCAGTGCAGACAACACGGGACTGGGAGAAGCCATGGCTTTCGGCCTACTGGGACTTTGATGAGCCGGTTCTGGGGGCTATCCCTGTGCCCCGGGAGGCACTAGTTTAAAGTTGACCTGGAGACATTTTTGGATCTGGACCACCCACAGTTCCTGGAATGTGTCCATACTGGCAGCAATGCCAGCATTTGGGGTCTTCCTCAGGGTCCCTGCAGGTTTTCACTCCTCTGTGGTTGGAAAGAGTCCTTTTTGAAGGAGGCCTTGCCTTGCTTCAGAGCGGCTACCTCCTGAGCTAATTCAGGTTGCAGGTCTGAAAACAATGAGGGAGCCACGACCTTCTCCTGGAGGTACACTGTTTTAAACCTTTTGGTCACTGCCACAGTTACATCTGCCTCTTCTTGTTCTTGGGCAACCGCATCCACTACCACCACATGGAAGGTTGGACTGATCGCTTAGCAGGTAATTAGAGTCTGTTATGTTACCACAACCACGAATATCCCACTTCTCTAGGAGTATCCAGAGGTGCTGCATAGCCACTGCCTAATGGGTGGTGAAGAACCTCTGTTGAAGAACCTCTATCTCAGCTCCGGCAGTGGTATCTTTCCCCAAAGAGGCCCTCCAGATGTGATGCAATCTGTTCCACAGTGGCCCGCTCCTCCTCTGTCAGCGACATCACTGCTTCATGGGCATCCTTCTTCAGAGTGTTAATAGACAGCTCCACCACTAGTCTGGCCAGGACCTGGTACAGGTGGGTGGCACTCTCCAGCCTCTCCTCCCATTATGCCAAGAGGAAGTTAAAAACATTAAACTTAAGTATCAGGGTCAAGGCCGGTGCAAGTGGAGTCATGCTGGAACCCAGTTGTCCTTCTTCCTATAGACTATGGGATTTGTTGTGTGCATAGAGCGTAATTTACATGCACTACTTGTACACAAAAGGAAGTGAGAGGGAGAAGGAGAGAGAAGGAGAGGTTCAGGAGCTCCCAGAAGTCATTACAAGTTAGCAGAAAAACACAATAATGAACAATTTCATACAAAACAGATTACAGGGTCGTTAAGTTATGAATATATAGTATATGGAATATGTTTGGAAAATAAGGATATTGTTTAGTGTCCCTTTTAATATCTTTGCAGATGAGGAAAGTTATTTTACCATCTGAGTGTTCCGGGAGGATAGTGTAGTCTTCAACATGTGTTTATGGCAAGATTATTGATCTGCAATTGCTAATAGTTCATACACAGTACATATTCATTAAATGGTAGTAATGGCCCATAGCCGATTTCATGTCTGTTAATGACCCCGCCGTGAGATCCGAGCTGATCTAGTTGATCATTAACTGGAAGGTCATTTTCTAGATTAGCCATTATTTCTTTCATTTTTTGTTCATTAGCAATGACAATTTTTTTTTCCGAGATATATTCATAACCCTTCAGCCCCCGTATTGTTTACCCACATAGTAACTGGCCTGTGAAAATGTGAAATGCAAAACAGTTTATAACACTTGAGCCCGCTTCACCGCAGCCAAGCCAAGGAGCATGACAATTATTTAAATGCATTGACTTCCTGCAATTTAGTAAATTTTCTATACGATTACAAATAGACATGAACAGACAGACCCTAACAGAGAGATTAACGCATTCTTCGGACCTTGCATAGCGGGAATGCTTGCTCGCATTTTTTAAAGCATGATTTGCATGTGGAAATGCATGTCACACATAGGGCAGCCAACTCACTTCAATGGTTTAGCTCATGCATGCTTGTCACCCCAAAAGAAGCTCCTGCTCCTTTTTGGGTGACAGGCTTGTGATGCTGTGACAGAGAAGATAGTGGACCACACATGCAGGAATTTGAGAACTTATTCCTGTGATGTTGGATCAGATGATGCCATTTCTGGGAATTTTTTGGCCTGAGTCACCTGGTGCAGTAAAACATGGTGTCACCCCCCTTCCCCCCTTTGACATGATACAAGAGATATTTAGAGACTGCGGACATGATACAAGAGATGCTTAGAGACTGTGCAGACATGATACAAGAGATAGGCAGAGATTGTGGCCATAGCTGTGCTCACAGTGGTGTGGGAGTCTTCAGCTGCCATAGGTGCATGGTGCGGGGTCCAGTCTCTGGGACTCCATGTGGCTGTGCTCACAGTGGTGTGGTGGGAGTCTCCAGCAGCCATGGATGGATGGTGCAGGGCAGGGGTCCAGTCTCCAGGACTCCATGTCTGTGCTGCTCACCGTGGCATGGTGGTGCGATGGTGTGTACCGGGATCTAGTCTCCGGGTCGAGACTTGGGAGGTGTGCCCACTGCCATGCTGCCGTTCATTCAACCATGGTACCAGGTGGTGCCAAGACATCACTGACTCACTGTGCATGCGCCCACCCAGCCAAAAATTGCTGAGCATGTCCGAGCCCAGTCGGCTTTGGAACTGCTCATGCACAGCTCCAATGTCGTCCTGTGGCCATATTTTTTATGAATGGCCACTGTCCATAATGAACATTTATGGATAGTCTGTAAAGAGGTTAAAATTTATGGACTGTCAATAAATTTATGGACAGTTGGCAACCCTGGGGTCACTCCTCTGGCGGGTATCACCCAGGTGCCCTCCACCCCACCCCCATATTGATCCCACTAGGAAGTACATACTGTAAATAGCTTACTCCTATAGCTAGGGCTTTATCTAACTTTAGCCAAAATTGCACAGCTTGTTTTTATCTATAGTTGCCCCCTACCTGCTAAAGGTGAACTAACTAAAAAAAAATGCAGTGGGGCATTAATGGAGGAGGTGTTAAGACTGGGGGGGGGGGGCATGGTGCTGGAGATTTTATTTAAAAGACAACAATTTTTGCTAATCTTTCTTCCAGCGTCGCAGCTCCAGTTGTCAGAAATGTAAACCTGGGCTGCATTATAAAAAATGATGCAATTTAAAAATACGTTCTCAAAATGAAATTAAATTGTTGAGTTCAATATTGATATTCGGGGGAAAACAACGCATTTTTTATGATGTAGAATATTACATAACATGCCCGGTTGCTCCTTTAGTCTACTTTGGTTTTCACACAGATATTAAAATTCAGTTAGGCTGCTCTCAATTCAATTACTGTAATATTACTGCTGTCTAACATATTTTATATAAATAATCGCAAAACACTGCAACATTGTCATGCTGTTTTATGATCTGCAAAATTTCATTATATCATGTATGTGTTGGGAATGGATTACATGATGATAGCCTTGTGATTGGCCAAGACTATTTTGCGATATTATAACATATTTTAATATTATATCTCTGGCTTTGGACCTTTGGTTGGCGAAACATGGAAAGAATTGTCAGTGACTATGCCCACAATATGGAAAAATATGTATTTTGTAATATACAGTATAAAATAATGTTTTTGTAAACCTCATTATAAACTGATTATGGTGTTGTTAAGTTGATTTTCTATCTAATGTGCCTACTGCGGTGATGGTTGGTTGAGCAGCCCAGCTTAGAACTTTTGTTTCACCACAAATATAAGTTCTTGACATACTGTACATGTAAGCAGGTTGGATACTGCTTAAGTAATTAGTAACTGGTCCGGGCTGGGTAGGGAAAGGGTTAATCTGCCTATTCCTAGTTCGCAGGCTTTTGGACCTCAGCTGGCCCACCTATGGTATAAATTGAGGGAAGGCCTGAACACTCTGCTGCCGCCGTTTCCTGCCGAAACTAAAAGGACGGACTGCTGCGCTCTGTAGTCTGCTGCCACCACCATCGAGGGTACCAGAGTACTACCAAGAATAAACTTTGCTTCTATGGTCTCTCACCTATAGAAGCTATTCCTGGGCTTCCAAACAGTTTAGTTAGTCTAGGGACATGGGCTATTGCACTCTATCCTGTTGCACTATAAGACTTTCAGTAAAAGCCTGTTAAATATGTCTTGAGCCTGGTCTGAAGTTCAAGGGATGCATATTGGTTCTGGCGTATCCAAAAGAACCTGGGCCTGTAAAGCACTAGAGGGGTATAAAAGTACATTACACCAGTGTTTCTCAACCTTTTTTCAGTCAAGGCACCCTTTAAAATTATGGACAGTCCAGAGGCACCCATTAAAATTATGGACAGTCTTTAGGCACCCCATTCCAAAATTGGGTGCCTTAAGACTGTCCATAATTTTAAAAGGGCACCCCATTCTAAAATGTGAAATACTATTATAATAGTATATAACTCAGCAACATCCACATACAGTTGCAAGAAAAAGTATGTGTTAGAAGCTTTCCTTAACCTAATACCTAATATCTTCTTATTAACAGTACTAACATAAGTATGAATGAGTTGGATCTTAATAGAATAATTGAGTTATTATATTTATATTTGTTCTAGATTGGGAAAAGTGAGTAATTAGACTTCATAGTTTGTGAATTTATATATGAACATATATCTTGGGTTTCCTTTACATTCAAGCCACATATGGTAGCAATTGGTCTACCATCCTCCCCCATCTATGTAAGAGATAAAGTTACACTCAGACTTTGAGAGAAGTAGGCTGGAGGGTTTGTTATATATATATACATCTGTTTCCAATTATCTTTGTGGGACTACAAGTATATCAGCCCATTTTGAGGAAAAGGTGGGGGCTGGATTGCTTTCTAGAGCAGGACAAAGGTTTAAAGCTTACATTCTTTGGACAGCAAGGAAGGGAGCTGCTTGCTCATATCTACACACATTCATATTATACACACACAATTACATACAATTTTATTATTAAGAACTTAACTATACTTTTTGGACTTTATTTAAACATTCTGTATTCCAATATTTTATTTCTAATTTTATGCAACGTTATTATTAAATCATCTTTTTGAGTTTATACAAGAAATGGAAGGACTTTCTATCTGAACATTTCTCATCAATACAAGTTAAGAAAATATCGAGACAATACGATATTTTACAGTGGCGAGCCTCCAGTTCGATTCGTTTCCGCCGATCGCTTATTTTTGACTTTTTTCTTCTTCATCTTGCTGAGAGGGAAGTTGTTTGCAAATTCAGCAAAATATGAACTCAAGCTTTCAGGAGAAGTAAAGTCTGCAACAGATGAATCGTCGGCATAATCGAGAACCTAAAAGCAGAATTGGTGAGAATTTTGCGCAATTGCAAGCAACGCTGTTCCTTGGTGATGTCATTTCCCGCCAAGAGAGAAAAGACGCGTTATGTAAAGAAAGACCTTATTAATTGGTAAGTAATGGATTTTATTGATGAATTATCTAGAGAGAGTAAGTTAGAATTCAAGAATCTGTCTACATTTGTTAAAGATAATGAACTTTGGCGGTACATGTATAATGAATGCTTACAGGCTAATATTAAGATAGAAAAATCTAAGTTTTCCTTTAAGAAACTGAGCAAACAAGTTAGAAATGTAATGAAGTTAGTTAATGTTTTTAACGCCATGATTTTTGATGTTCCTAAGACTGCTGATTGTGTAATGAAGCAAGATCAGAGCAGTGTATGTGCTAATTGCCAGATTTTGACTGAGCAAATAGATGATCTGCAAAGTGCAATTCAAACAAAAGACATTCAGTTATCTGACCTGCAGAATGATGTAAAAAGAATTTGTGTGAATACTAAGGCAGAGAAACAATACTCTTTTGTACCAGAGATCCAGTCTATAGAAGGAGACCCTATAGATCAGGAAGAAATGTGTAAGAGAAAATTAAGGGATAAAGTTGCAAAACTTAATCTTAAAATCCTTGATCAGCTCATGAAAATTTTGAAGGATATGCCAGCCTATGATATGGACGCCGATGCTTTCTATAACATGGAGGTTTATGAAAATTTTTGTAATAATTTTTGTTTAAATCAGGAGCAAAGAAATTTTCTATTCTGTTTATGGCTCCCCAGCGTTATGGCATGTAGATTAATCAAAACGCCATATATTGAGGATGATGAGGAAATGCATAGCAATGCATCAGACCGACTACGTCAATTATTGAAATTTACTACTGGAGAGGAAATTCCTTCTTTGGAAATCTTAGACTCCTTAAGAGCTACGATTAATGATGATCCTTTTGAATTTAAAAATAGATTTTCTAAAGTATACAAAATGATATTTAATTTAGACAATGAGACTCCTTCTATGGTAAATGCTTTTGTTAAAAAATTCAAGTATCTTGATCCAGCATCTGTTATTATTGCTACTGGAAAAAATGATTTAGATCACGCAGCTAAAGTTATAGATACATTTAGAAGGCTTAAATTAAACAATCAGAAGAAGGAAAGTTTAATTGTTCAAAATGGAGAAGAGAGAGAGACCATGTGCTTAGCCACACCCAGTTATGATGATGAACACGTCACAGGCAGGACGAGAGTCTCAGAGCAGACAGGAAATACTATTTGTTTCTATTGTAAACGATTTGGTCATTTGAAAAGAGATTGTATTCATTATAAATTAGATTTACAAAGAAAAACTTTGGAATTAGAAGACCAAAATATAATTTCTGAACAATCTGCTCCTCCATGTTCCAACAATAGTCTGTCTGAGTTGCCTTATGCCTCAGAAGTTAAAAAGATCAGTTCACTGAGAGTCAACAACAGCTTAAACAATATGGTAAACAGTGCTGTTGTCATTAATAGGAATGGTTTACTGCCATTGCCGACATTTAAATCAGGATCAAATCGAGATTCTTCTTCTTTACTGTTGGAATATGTTGCTCCACATTTATTGGATGAAAGTGGAAGGCCCAAATCAACATCAATTGATTCTTCCATGTACTGTAATGTTGGAAGTATTTGTACAGCAACTGCTGACATGTCTTCAGATCATAAATGGCCACATACAGGAACCAATCTTGAATTGGAACAATTGGTTATATCACATACAGATCTTTGGAGTCGAAGCAAAAATGATGTAGGTTTGTTTAAGGATTTTGATGTTGACATTGAAGGTAGAGACCCTAAGCCTCAACCTCAATACAAATTGCCATTAGAATCAATTAATCCAATCTCTTCCATTGTAGATGAGTTTTTACAGCAAGGTATTTTAAAGAAAGTACAATCAGTGGTGAATAATTGTATTTGGCCTATCAAAGTTGATAATTCATATTCTTTATCAGTTGATTTCAGGACATTGAACAAATGCATCACAAATAACAGATCTATTGTTCCTGATTGTAACATAATGTCACATCTGGATGCCAAGGCCAAAATATTCTCAGTACTTGAAATTGCCAATAGCCATTTGTCAGTACCCTTAGCTAAGAGTTGTCAATATAAACTTGCCTTTAGCTTCAACAAAGAAACGTATACATTCACAAGATTAGCCCCAGGCTTAGATTTAAGTGATGGGATTGTTCATGAGTATTTGGGAAAAATATTATCTAAATTCTCTAGGCCAGAATGTATTGTCCAGCATGTAGACAAGCTTCTCTTGTCTACACAAAATAGAACTGAACATATCACTCTTTTGTCTGAAATATTTACGTTGTTACAAACAGCAGGATTGAAATTGAATACAGAGAAAGTTCAGTTGATGAAAAGACAGGTGGAATTCCTTCATATGCAAATTAGTCATGGACAGAGACAGATGTTGCAAGAAAAAGTTAAAACTATTTCTGCTTATCCAATTCCAACAAATCGCAAGGCTTTGCATCAGTTTTTGAGTGAAGTAAATCATTGTAAAGATTTTATACCCAATTTTGCAGAAAAGTCTAGATCATTATTTGATCGTTTGAGACAAAAAGCTGGTGTGTTTGATCAATGGAATCAAACTGAGAAAGAAGCTTTTGAACTATTGAAATGGGATTTGCAGAATGCTACTACATTAAGTACTGTTGAGTTTTGTAGTAAAGTTCCTTTTGTTTTAGAAACCAATGTTTCCAATAATGCAATCTCAGCAACTTTGTCACAATTAAAAGAAGATAATAAGAAAATAATAGGTTTCTTCTCAAGAACTTTGACAAATATGGAGAAAAACTTTGATGCACATATGAAAAAATTGTTAAGTGTTTTCTTTGCAGTCAAGGTAACAGAAAACATTGTGAGGTCAAGTAAGATCATATTACAGACACCTGATTCATCACTGAAACTCCTAGAGGAAGATGGTTCAACAGACAATTATCGTGAAAAGTATCCTATATGGTACAAAACACTGTCATCCAAACACATACAGATAGAAGTAACAAAAAGACCTTTTCAGGAAAACATACCAACACATGTTTGTACAGCTGTAGGTGAGAAGTTTGTACCTCATGTTTTCAACATAGGAACTGAGAAAAGTTTGAAACCAGTATGTATTACTGCAGATCAGTCTTACACTACAAGAAGTGAGCCAACACAGAAAACAGTTACGCATTTTTCCAATTTTATAGAGATAAGATCAAAGGCATGATCCTTTGTCATCTCTGGGTTGATACAAAACCTTTCTTTGGTTTTGAAACCAAGGTTTTAAATCATGACCAATAATGGAGATGTAGCGTCCTGTTATATTTATTTTTGTTTATTTCAGGTACTTATATAGCGTCGTCAATTTTACTATTTTATATGTAGTGCTTTTTACATATATAGTACATTCACATAAGTCCCTAACCCTCAAGAGGTGTATAATCTAAATTCCCTAACTCACAGTCATACATACACATACTAGGGCCAATTTAGATAGGAGCCAATTCTCCTACCAACATGTCTTTGGAGTGTGGGAGGAAACCGGAGTACCTGGAGAAAACCCACACAAGCACAGGGAGAACATACAAACTCCAGGCAGGTGATGCCATGGTTGGGATTTGCATCAGCAACCCTAGTGTTGTTAGGCGGAAGTGCCCGCATTCTAAAATAGAACACTACAAGTCAATAAGAAGTGTTATAATGAAAATATGTCTTCCATGTCATAACTAGAAATGTTTGTGATTGTGATATGTAATATTAACAGATAAATGTAAGAGGATTAATCAATGTAAAATTTTCAATGCCAAAATAATGATACTGCATTTCTGTTACAGGAAATGACCTAAGAGTAACTGTTAAAGGAAGAAAACTCAAATATTTCTAAACCTTTCAGATGATAACACATTTTCCAAGAAGGAAATTTATTCTGGAAGAAGCTTTGCAACAAGAATTTCATTCATCATTGTTTTTGTTGTTCTTTTTATGTTCAATAAAGTTATTTTAACTTTACAGAGTGCTAGAAGAAGACAAGACATCTCAAGGCATCTCATAGAGGAAGAACTTATAAAACAACTGACTTTTGACTACTGATGAAATAATTCATTCATCAGATATATTGGTTTTTATGTGTGAACATTTTATTTTGACATATGTTTACCATATCAAGATGAGATCAGTTTTCACATGAACATTTGCAATCATACACGATGTATTTTCAGAAGTGAAAGGGTTAAACTTTTGTTACAACAGAGTCACTCTAATTAGTTAGAACATCTGTTGTTAATTAAGCTAGAGATAAGTTTTTCTAAGGTACATATAGAGAAACTTACGCAAGCTTTACATTTATGTTTTTTTTAAAAAAAAAAAAAATCATTTGATATACATGTATGGATTGAAGTTAGAGAACATATGTTATGTTTAAATGTTGATAAGGTAATTTGAAAAATGTATGGATTATAGAATTGTGTGCTACACACATTTTGGAGGGAAAATATGAAACATCTATTTTTTAAGTGACATATTTTAAAGTATTGTACTATAATGTTACAGTTATACATTTATTAAGGGGATGAATTATTTGGTAAAAGGAAAATAATAAGGGTAAAAATATTTTTATGTGATACATAACAAAAGGTTTATCAAAGAATTTGTTTTCCCATTATAGAATCAAATTGAAGATAAGTTCAGATCAATTATCTTAAGATCCAAAAACGCATGAATGGATACGAAAGTGACAAGGATGTGTATAAATGGATTAAGATAAGGAAAATGATTAAGATTCGATAAAATCGATCATTTTGAGAGGGAAATGTTAGAAGCTTTCCTTAACCTAATACCTAATATCTTCTTATTAACAGTACTAACATAAGTATGAATGAGTTGGATCTTAATAGAATAATTGAGTTATTATATTTATATTTGTTCTAGATTGGGAAAAGTGAGTAATTAGACTTCATAGTTTGTGAATTTATATATGAACATATATCTTGGGTTTCCTTTACATTCAAGCCACATATGGTAGCAATTGGTCTACCATCCTCCCCCATCTATGTAAGAGATAAAGTTACACTCAGACTTTGAGAGAAGTAGGCTGGAGGGTTTGTTATATATATATACATCTGTTTCCAATTATCTTTGTGGGACTACAAGTATATCAGCCCATTTTGAGGAAAAGGTGGGGGCTGGATTGCTTTCTAGAGCAGGACAAAGGTTTAAAGCTTACATTCTTTGGACAGCAAGGAAGGGAGCTGCTTGCTCATATCTACACACATTCATATTATACACACACAATTACATACAATTTTATTATTAAGAACTTAACTATACTTTTTGGACTTTATTTAAACATTCTGTATTCCAATATTTTATTTCTAATTTTATGCAACGTTATTATTAAATCATCTTTTTGAGTTTATACAAGAAATGGAAGGACTTTCTATCTGAACATTTCTCATCAATACAAGTTAAGAAAATATCGAGACAATACGATATTTTACAGTATGTGAACCCCTTGGGATTACGTGGAGTTTTGTATGAATTGGGCATAAAATGTGCTCTGAACGTCATCTAAGTCACAACAATAGAAGAACACAGTCTGCTGAACATAATACTACACAAACATTAGATGTTGCCATGGTTTAATTTTATGCCCAATTCATGCAAAACTCCACGTAATCCCAAGGGGTTCACATACTTTTTCTTGCAACTGTATGTAGGACACTCAACATTAGAGGTGATTTATTCTTCCAAAGCAAATACACTTTTGCACACTGGTACTGAGTAGTATTCCAATGTTTCTCTTCTCCCTCAGTTTTTCTCCATCACTGAGATAATGTGACCCCAGCAGTGATGGAGAGGGGCAAACTAGGATGCTGTGTAGGCATCTCACATCCTCCTTATCAACTGATGATGTCATTGGTTGTCAGGACGTGGATAGAAGGTTATATTGGTGCACAATGAAAACCTGTGGCTTTGTGTAACTAAAAGGGGGGCTTGTTCCACCCGTTGGCTTGTATACAAGTTTTGGGGAATTTTTAGACATTTTGCCAAGGCACCCCTGAAGAAACTTCAAGGCACCCCAGGGTGCCTGGGCACCCTGTTTGAGAAAGGCTGCATTATACTACGGTGTCAACTCAGAATGCAAAGGAAGAACAAGGTCCTTGCTAAAGGCAACTAAGTACGCATTCAAGACACAAAGCAACCAGTTAGGCGTGGTACCTGCTAAGGTGATAGGTCCTCTAGTAGTGATGGGGCTCCCTCCTGAGCAGGCCATCTCCCATGGCAACAGGGGGCAGACCAGCGTTACGGAGGCCCTCAGCCTAGCCACACGGTACAGGAGAGGAAGAGTTAACACAGGCATGTGGTCCGTGCTATAAGTCTAGGGGATATCATTCTGTTAATGGGAGTGAGGTAACAGAGGTATGCTGGTTGGTGGAGGTACCGCGGTTAGCAGATAACAAAGCCTCAATTCGGCAGAGTTCCCATAGCTAGGATGCATTCAGCCACTGAGTGTCAGAGGCTGTAATACTGACACTCAGTGGCTGAATGCATCCTAGCTATGGGAACTCTGCCGAATTGAGGCTTTGTTATCTGCCAAACCCAGCTCTGATGAAGAAGGGACCACCCTTCGAAACGTGTTAGCTTTTATCTCCCATTTGGATGGAATTTGCATGTGACCTGTAACCCTGTGTGGACTATAGTTATTTTATGCCTGTTTTATCACTACTCTTGTGAATATATTTCTTTAATAAAATTACTCATTGTTTACTGAGGTAATGCGCAAGGTTGGTACACGCTTTCTTTTATCCCCGTCTACAGTTTTATCAAGCTTCCCCAGCTTCATGATAGAGCTGCGCAACCTCTGATCAGCATTGCATAAACATACTGTTTGTTAAATAATCTTCCTCTGGTCTGAGTCCTTGAGCGCAAGAGATAGTGGATGTTTAGTAAATAACCACCATTGCCTGTTGGTAGCAGCACTCTAATGCCATCATGTGTGGCCTGTCTTTTGAAATAAATTCTTTTAGACACTCTGGCCATCGGTGGCAAGCACTCTGACGTCATCATGCACAATGGTGGACCAGCAGTGATGCATAATAAATGAGGATGCTGAGGGCCCACTCACGCTCATTAGAACTTAAGAAGTGGCTTGGACCTACTATGAAACATCTTCAACTTTACAGATCAAGTTCAGTTGAATGTGACTAACTACTACTAGATAAGTCATGACCTGGAAAAATGAGAACCTTAACAGGCACCACACGAGTGGTTACAGAGTCTAGAACTGTTTATTGCATCAAAAATTTGGACAGGCTAAAGTGGGCTTCCTGGTTCTGAAGGATAGTAAACTGGCCCTTTGGTTAGAAATTTCAGGGCCAGGACGAGGGGTGGGATGAAGGAAAGACTGCCCAGGGTGCAATGGCTTGCTGTAGGGATGGGGGGACCTTCCTTCTGTGGCAAGGGACAGGAGTAGTGACAGTTCCATTAAGCCTACACATAACGAACTGGGGATGGGGGCGCATTTTTGCACCTTTGTCCTTGGCACTGGATAACTTGCCCCAGCACTGCACCTAAGCACAAGTCCTTGTCTTTTTGTAATTGATTGCTTGTAGAACTTTTAGGGCATGGAATTCTTCAAAACACTCAGTAACATTTACCATAGGGCACTTTTTTCCTTGTAAATGTAGCACAGGCTAAACTCTCCCAGTTGGGGTCTATGAGCTAGCTTCAGAACAGTCTAAGGAATCACAGCTAGGGACCATGAGGCAAATCTCTTTGGCATCTACTGGTAGCTAAAATGCATTCTTGTGGTGCTGCACAGTTTGCGGGGGTCAATCGGGGTCTTTACTCACAAATCCTAGGACAGATTCCTCCACAGATTCGATCCCCTTGTAGAGAAATTCAGCTTCAGAATGATCCCAGGTCACCAGAATCAGCAGAATAGCAACGAAGTCCAAAAGAGGCTTTAGGGGCAAGCAGCCCCCAAATCTCAAGGAACCTTCCCTGATGGGGAAAAGAAGTCTCCTCGGGGCTTGTGACTATTCACCACCTCCCAGACCACCTTCTGGGCAGACCTCCCTAGGGATTGGCCAGGACATAGTAAATATTTAGGCCAATCACTTAAATTTCACACATGCTCTGGAAGGAAACAATAAAAACCCTAGCCTGTGGAACCATGAGCAGACCAGAGTAAATGATTATAAAAATACAAAAAATAGTGCAGCGCTAACAACCTATACTAAAATACAAAAGAGATAAATGAAAATATCACATATAGAATGCACAATAAATATTCAGTGTTAGGTGCTCATAAAATGAATACTATGTGCAGCAGTCCATAAATGCCAATGATGGTGAAAAATCACAGCAAAACTCCGTGAGGTGATCACAGTGCCACCCAGTGTGCGGTCAATCCACAGATGGCCAGGATGGCCCCTCACCTCCTTGATGCGACCCACTGGGCCAAACAGCTATGTAGGTGACCTTATGCACCCAATAAGGTATCATCAAAGGATGGAACGTATGGATAGATCCCTCCAATATCTTCTCCTATCTCATGTAAAATGACAAAGATCAGCTTTTTCCCATATCATGGGTGTGTTTCCATGGTTCTCATGCTAAGAAATGCATGCAGCTCCACTTGCTCCACAATCGCTCCAGAAATGGCGGCGACGCCAGAAATGACGTCACCGCGCCACCGGAAATGATGTCAGTGCGTACCTTAACGCGTTTACGTCACGATCCACGTGACGTCCTCAGAGTCATTTTATGAGCACCTAAAACTGAATATTTATTGTGCATTCTATATGTGATATTTCCATTTATCTCATTTGTATGTTAGTATAGGTTGTTAGCGCTGCACTATTTTTTGTATTTTTATGTTCTTTCCTTGTGGTTGAGGCGAGTGTGTGCTGCTTATTAATAGGTGTTCCATTGAGTGCAGGAGTTTTTTTCATTATCCAGAGTAAATGATTACTGCTCCTCTGGTTACAAAAAGATCCAAAAAACTACCTAGCACCCTATAGCAGGAGGGTGCTACATCAGTATGTCCCAATGGATGGGATTAAAAAAAAGAGAATACGAAAGCAAATATATTCAATCTATTTTTTTCTCTTTTAGCGTTCCTTTAATAAGCGGTAATCATGATAATCCTGATCAGGCACATATGCTTTATTGCTACTGTGATCCCTCACTTGACACAACTGGAGTTTTTACTTATCAATAATGGGGGAAGAGGTACATCAGAGATACACCTGGTGTCTCTTACTATCTATTAGATTTCCTCTGATGCCTCTCATTGTCTCTGCATTAGGAAATTAAAGACAAATTGAATTAAGCCGAGCAGATGGAACAACTAACTTTAGAAATGCTGACAGTTAAGAGGCTTTTAAGTATTAATTGTACCTGCCTCGGTTTTATGAATGTCACCTGAGGGGGAATAACAAGAATGGCAGAGATGTCGGGAAGTGTCTCATGCTATTTCTGTGTACTGTTGCCTGAAATTGTCCCTTTTGGTAGCAAGACTTTTTGCAGCTCATTGCTCTGATCTAGTCAGTAAGTGAAAAGCAAATTGAAAAGCAACCCCAGACAAGAAGCTAGGATTGGGGAACCAAAAACAATTTGTTGCACTTTAAATTAATATCTATTTTTTACAAATATACCGTATTTTATTGTTTATTTTATTTAATTGAAAAAAAAAGGTAGCTCTTGTCTCTTACCTCTTTTATTTGTATTGCATTTTTCGATGTACTTTAATATTTCAGGAAAGGCTTTTCTTTACTTTTGAAACTTTTGAATATTTTATTACAGGTATTTATATATATAGTGCCAACAATTATGCAGCACTTTTCTTATTGCACATTACAGTAGAGAGCGCAGACTAAGCTTATTACATATAACAAGATTTATTAAGAAACAACAACAATGTCAACTCACAGAAGAATGGGTATAAAATGGTTATCATCAAAGTCAGGAAAGAGTCTTGTTCAGATGGGGCAACATAGAGCTGGCAAAAAGGGATTGCTGGCATTGGAGACACCTGTAATGACTGAGAAGACAGAAGGGGGCGCCAGTCTAAGTGCAGTGATAGAAAAATAAATTCATACAGGATCATTGGTAATATCTTATCTTGTGTGAATTTATTTTCATTGAATACTGCACTTAGATACACAGCCACCTGGAGTTACATGATTATGCCATCTCTAAACCAGCAGCAGATGCCAATCCTGGAGGATGCTTGAGCAAAGTTGGCTCTCTCCTTTTAGAGAGAAAACCAGATGAAGGCATTGATGGGGGGGGGGGGGGATTGTTACAAGTGTTTCATGGTAGTTATTAAAAACATGCATAGTTTGGCCTTCAAAATTGTGTGTAAATTAGTTCTGCACAAATGGGGCAAAACTGAATATTCTCAGGCTCTATTCTCTCCAGATCAAATGTGTGATTGAGGAAAATATTACATTATGGCCTCTAGATGGCATTGACTATCATGAGAAATTATTATGGTCCTCCGCTCCATCTAAAGTCATGGTCAAAAATATTGGCACTCCTGCATTGCTATCAGATAATGCACCACTTCACCCAGAAAATTGTTGCAATTACAAATATTTAGGCATTCATGTTTATTTTTTTTTGTTTGTATTGGTATGACACAGAAAAGTGGAGAAGCAAAAAGCCAAATATGACATTCCATGCAAAATCCCAAAAATGGACTGGACAAAATTATTGGTGCCTTCAATTTAATATTTGGTAGCACACCCCTTGGAAAAAATAACTGAAATAAATGGCTTCCTGTAACCATCAATGAGTTCCTTCCACCTCTCTATTGGAATTTTGGAGCACTCTTCTTTGGCCAACTGCTCCAGGTCTCTCGGATTGGAAGAGTTCCTTTTCCAAACTGCTGGTCTGAGATCTCTCCTCAGGCTCTGTATGGGTTTGAGATCTGTACACATTGCTGGCCAGTTCAGTCCTCTACAGCGCGTTGTCTGAAACCAATTCTGAGTGTGTTTTGACGTGTGCTTTGGGTCATTGTCCTGCTGTAAGACCCATGACCTCTGACGGAGACTCAATTTTCTGACACTGGGCCCCACATTGCACCCCAGAATTCTTTGGTAGTCTTCAGATTTCATAATGCTATTCACATGGCAAAGACATCCAGTGCCTGAAGCAGCAAAGCAACCCCAAAACATCAGTGACCCTCCACCATGTGTGACTGTAGGGACTGGATTCTTTTGTTTAAAGGCCTCATTGCTTTTTTTGAAACCAGTAGAATGATGGGCTTTACCAAAAAACCGTCGTCTGTCCACAGCACATTCTCCCAAAAGGATTTTGGCTTCCTCAGGTAAGTTTTGACAAACTCCAATCTGGCTTTTTTATCTTTCTGTGTCAGCAGTGGGGTCCTCCTGGGTCTCCTACCATAGGGTCCCTTAACATCCAGATGGTGACATATAATGGGAGCTGACACAGTTGTACCCTGTGCCTGAAGGTCAGCTTGGATTCGTTTAGAAGTTAATTAAGGTTCTTTATCCACCATTCGAACAATCATTTGTTGAAATCTTCGATCAATTTTTCTCTTTTGTCCACGTCCAGGGAGATTAGCTACAGTGCGATGGGCTGTAAACCTCTTGACAATGTTGTGCACAGTGGTCACAGAAACATTAAGCTCTGTTAATTGATACAGGTGAGTTTATTTACAGGAGCATCACAAACTTGGAATGCAATTATATCTTCCAATTTTGAGAAGGTGCTGACAATTTTGTCCAGTCCATTTTTGAGGTTTTGATTGGAATGTATCAGATTTGGCTTTTTGTTTCTCCACATTTTGTGTCTTACCAATTCAAACAAAAGAAATAAACACGAGAATGTCGAAACATTTGTAATTGCAAAAATTTTCTGGGCGAAGTGGTGCATTATCTTACAGAAATGCAAGGGTGCCAATAGTTTGGCCATGACTATAGATGCCATAATGCTGTATTTTCCCCAGTCACACATTCGATCTGCAGGGAATATAGTCTGAGAATAATCGATTTTGACCCATTTGATGAATAACTATGCAATTTTTTTTTAAAGAAAACACCCCATGCACCTTAGCATGCCTACAGCAAATGTCCAAAATGATCTGATGTTATGGCCAGTTGAATAGAAGCAGAACAAGTCTTTTTTTTGCTGAATTTCACCTCGCAGATATCTCTCTTAACCACTTCTAGACCGGACACTTTTACCCCCTTCCTGACCAGGGCAATTTTCAGCTTTCAGCGCTATCACACTTTGAATGACAATTGCGCGGTCATGCAACACTGTACCCAAATGAATTTTTTTACCATTTTTTTGACACAGATAAAGCTTTATTTTGGTGGTATTTATTCACCACTGGGATTTTTATTTTTTTTGCTATGTAAATGAAAAAGTTCAAAAATTTTGAAAAAAGGTTTTTTTTTATAAAATTATGCAAATAAATAATATTTCATCATACATCTTTGCCAAAATTTATTACGTTATCTTTTTAGTAAAAAAAAAAATCCAAATTAGTTTATAACCAAAAATTATAATTTTTAAACATTTTTTTTATATTATTATTTTTTATTTATTTATTTTTTTTACATACTGTCACCCTAGCAGTACAGTGTAACCATGGTGACACTGTACTACTTGTGGGGGGTGATGAAGATTTTTTTTTTTTTTTTTTACATTGATTGCTTTTACACCCATATAGGGTGTAAAAGCAATCATTTCTTTTTCTCTCTGTCTGCATTCTTGCACTCATTGAGAAGTACTGAGTGAGCTGTGATTGGTCACAGCTTGTCACATGGTACAAGGCTGTTGTGAATAGCCTTGTACAATGTGACCTCTGTGATCATTCACAGATTTCACACGTAGTAAGCAATAATGTCACAAGTGACATCTTGCTTACTACTTTGCATGTGATCACTGATTGGCCAATCAGTGATCACATGATCGGGACCTCGTACAGAGGTCCTGTCCGACGATCGGTGTTTCACTGTGTCCGGAGGACACAGCGGGCACCGGATGGCGGTGCTGTGTGCTCCCAGGGAGCGCGCACAAGCAGGGTGCGGGGAGGCCGTTTATAAACGGCCACCCGACCCTGCACTGCCACCGTCCGGCCGTTTATATGCAACGGCTGGTCGGGAAATGGTTGAGAGTCCAGCAGTAGTCAGGTTGTCTTTGTCATAACCAATTAGGTTGCTACAATAAGTCTATTTTCATATAGTTCCTCATCCGACCCGTACTCTGTGAAAACGTATCATTTTTAAGAGTCCAGACGTCAATTAATTGGGAAGTCACGCAATCTCCAGACCTCTTTGTAAGAAGAGAACGCTAATTATGACAAATATATAAAAACAAGTCGCAGTAATTGGACTATGCGTCTGCTTCCCTGGAGGTCAATGCACAATTAAAATAGACTTGTCAGCATAGTGGGAATAGAGATTTCTTATTGAGAGAGGAACTACACTTACCTATAGTATAACCAAACAAAAAAATGGAAAATAAAAATGATTGTTAATTTTTCTGACTTTCATCCGAGTTAGAATAATGGTAACCTATTCATACAGTAATATATGATTTTCTAATGCAATGAAAAAATACCGGGGTATATTACCATTAAATTGCATTACACTGAATGTGTAAATTTCACTCTCTATTGGCCAGCCACATATCAAAAACGCAGCTGGAGAATGTTTTATATTTAAAGTCAAATTCAAGGCAAAAGGCTAAATACACCAATGAAATGCATACAGGAGAGATGCTTCCTGCCAAAGGAAAGGATTTGTTTTCCTGTCCTGAAACTTACACAGCTCTGTCACACAGTACAGCCCTGTCTGTCAGGGCAGGAGACCAGATTTTTCTCTGATGAAGTTAAAGTGTTACTAAACGCACAACAGTAAAATCAGTCTGTATATGCAGTAAAGCATGCTTGTTATACCCAATGTGGAACTTAAGTGGTTAAGTGGTCTCTTCAGGGAAGCCTACCCCACCCCCTGCTAACTTGCCGACCTCCTCCACTCTTCCTACCACTCCATCCCCCACAGCTATCTCCTCCTGTACCACCATCCCCTCCCTCCTAGATTGTAAGCTCGAAAGAGCAGGGCCCTCGATCCCCTCATGTTTTGCATTGTATTGATATTGTTCTGTCACATGTTCTCTCCCCCTTTGTAATGTACAGCGCTGAGCAAACCATTGGTGCTTTATAAATACTGTATAATAATAATAATAATCTTCTGCTGTTTGACACTGTCTTCTCTTGTCCTCCCCTCCTACTGTACCCAGTCCATCTCCTGATACAACAGAGCCTTGGGGGCAAGCTGCACATGCTCAGTTTGATGTGTACTGCTAGAGAGTTTGGGAGAGTGCATGTGATCAGCACATGGCCAATCAGCACTGTCCAGACAGAAGGTCAGGGGTTATGCAGCCTCATAGGACAATCAGGGGAGAATGAAACACAATTGCTCTAGCTGCTGATGAAAAAAGGTATTTAGAAGTATATATTTACTAAAATAATTGCATTTCCATGTTCTGTGTACTGTGGGAGACAAGATATGGTGAATGCAGGGTCCTGGGTTTAGTATCACCTTAAGTTAATCTTACAGGTCTTGTCCCTCCCCTGGCCTGTAACTGGACAGTGAAAGGAGAGGCAGCTGACTGATGAGCTCATCTCTCTGTCACTCTGCTCTCTCCTCTTACCAGCATGTTCTTTGTTAGTATATGAACACTGCAGCACAACCAACTGTAGGTATTTACACTGCTTATATATAAAACATATATTTAAAGGTGTAATAATGAACACAGAGTTGCATTTATTTATATCTGCCCGGAGTTCAACTC
The DNA here is from genome assembly GCF_062004578.1 of Staurois parvus. Classification (NCBI taxonomy): domain Eukaryota; kingdom Metazoa; phylum Chordata; class Amphibia; order Anura; family Ranidae; genus Staurois; species Staurois parvus. The sequence continues at coordinate 4,854,064 of NW_028317980.1, read as the reverse complement.
TAAACATACAATTAATATGTTTGTGCTCAGTGACATGCTCATTTTTAAAAAGGCCTTTTTTATGCTGCTATGGGATTTGAGGGAAAAGTCCTGTACTAGGGTTGGGGATTTGAGGGGCCAATTCATTTTTGGTTGAACACTGGCCTGTGTGTTACCTAATTTTGAGCCCTGTGCAATACGCAGTCCTGAGCCCTGCACCCTGTGTGATTTGCATTCCTGAGCCCTGCACCCTGTGCAATATTAAAGTTCTGAATGAACCCTCTGCACACTGCTATGCCCCCTTTCTATCAAGCTTTGCATAAAATAGGGATTTTTAGTTTACATACATTACAATACATGGTTAAGCTGGGCAGCTGCATTAGAGTAATCCCTCTCTGGCTAGTCCCTACTCTAGTACTCCTACTCTGCAAAATATGTAATCTGAAGTTTTGAGTTCTGCAACCTATGCAATATGCAGTCATGCATCCTGTACCCTGTGTAAACGTAACAAAAAAGGTGCATTATCATATATTATCCTTTAATATACAATTATCATCATAAATGATATGAGTGAAATAACAAACAAAAGTCCACGACAGATTATTCAAAACATTTTTTTGTATTTACTAAAATGTTCAGACCTACCTATTGTTTATGGAGAGATTGGAGATGGAACTTGGAACTCAATTAAAGGAACAGCAAAAAAGGAAGATATTTAATTTAGCACATGGGGTGGTGGATATGAAAATTGCAGAAAACAATTATAAATGTCTGGCAAGATGGTACATTACACCTAGCATGGCACATACAGTAAACAACAACCAGAGAACTCACCACTTTGCTGGAGAGAATGTGGGATAAAGGGAACTATGGCACATTTATGGTGGGAATTCCCTAACATACAGGAGTTTTGGCAGGATATAGTACAATAAATGCAAGAGATCTCGGGAGTTCAAATCTTAAAAGACCAAATGGCTTATTTCATAACACTGAGTTAACGGTGAAACAGTACAAGAATACAATGATTTTTCATTTTTTAAGCTGGCCAACTGCATCAAAGTAATCCCTCTATGGCAGGGGTGGGCAAACTTTTTGACTTGAGGGCCGCAATGGGTTCATATATTGGACCCGGGGGCTGGACCAAGAGTAGATGAATGATGTGTATGTGTGAATTAATATAAATTAAATTAAAATTTGTAACATTAAATGTTTAGATTAATTTAAACACTACCATGCCATCCATAGTAAGTATAGTAATATTCCCCCATAGTAAGCATAGTAATTAATCCCCCATATAGTAATTCATCCCCCATAGTAATTCATCCCCCATATAGTAATTCATCCCCCATAGTAATTCATCCCCCATATAGTGTTTCATCCCCCCTATAGTAATTCATCCCCCCTATAGTAATTCATTCCCCATATTAATTCATCCCCCATATTAATTCATCCCTCATATAGTATTTCATCCCCCATAGTACTATTCCCCCCCAAGTAGTAAGCCAAGTCCCCCCTGTGTCAATTTGCTTACCTTTGCTCCGCGCGTTCCTCTCGCCGAGTTCCCGCGCCGTTCCGGTCTTCAGGGAGGACTGTGAGAGGAGCCTAGCTCCCCTCACGTTCGTCACGCTGCCCCGCCTACACACATCCTGACAGCCAATGTTTGCCTGCCCTGGCTGTTTTTTTTCTTATCACGCTCCGCGGGCCGGATTAAAAGGTCCGCCAGGCCGTATACGGCACGCGGGTCGTAGTTTGCCCATTGCTGCTCTATGGCCAGTCCATACTCTACTATGAAAAATTTGAAGCCCAGAGCTCTGCGCCCTGTATAATAGAAGGACCTGATCTCCGCAGCCTGCGTAATATGACCTTGCACCCTGTACAATAGGAGGATCTGAACTATGCATCCTGTGTAATATGAAGTACTAAACTCTGCACTCTGTGCAATATGAAGTCCTGCACTCTGCATTGTGCATAGCTTGAAGTCCTGAGTTCTGCACCCCATGCGACATGCACTCCTGAGCCCTGCACTGTGTGCGATATGCAGTCTTGGACCTTGCACCCTGTGTACTCCTGAGCACCACACCCTGTGCAGTACACACACCTGGACTCTGTGCCTTGTGGGATATGCACCCCTGGGCCCTGTATTATATACACTATGCTGTATGTTTATACACCTGACCACTGAACTTAGTATGTTGGGTTATATATGACATACTTCTGACTATGGTACATTTTATGCTTCATTTTACATTGCATACTTCCAGCCAAATGTGAGGGAAAACCCTCTCCTCCTATCATTAGGGCTTAACAGATAGGAAATGTTGTAAGTAGATTTGTTAGCAAAACCTTGGTTAGGACTAATGTATTGTACAAAAGCAGGAGAAACCAGCGCAATGGAGCCAATGGTAAGTAGGTCTAAAACAGCTGAATATTATTAAAGATTATTAAAAATGCACTGACAAAGGAGGGAAACCAAGCATTTTTGAGTGTTGTTTTTTTAAGGTTTTAAAAAAATTCAACTATATAGACTTACTTGACCATTGGCTCATTTGCAGTGGTTTCTCATGCTTTTGTCTGTACCCAGAGTTCCCTACTCTGTCTTGCCTTGCTGCATAGGAATTCTTTTAATAACAGAGTCTGTCTAGTGCAGCTTTTCTCAACCTTTTCAACACAGTGGAGCCCTTGAGAAAACTTTCCCGTCTCAGGGAACCCCTGCTAAAAATGAATTTATCTACAACTCATGATGCAGTACATATAGTGTGATGGTCAGTGGGAAGAATGCCCCTTACATGTGTGGCTATTGGGAAGAATTACTCCCTTACTTATAGCTAAAAAGATCAATGGTGTCAGTGGGAACTTATCTGTGAAGCAGAAATTGCTCATTGCTCAAGGAACCTCTAGCAACCTCTGGAGGAACCTTTGGATATCATGGAACCCTGGTTTATAAATCTTGGTTTAGTGCATGGGAATACCTGTGTCAATTATTTTATAGTACTCCATGTATTCTGTTTCTAGTTTACTTTACACCATATAGGGAATGAATGTCATTGAGTTTTGATTCTTTGCGTCTTTGGTTCAGCAAGGCTGTTCACCTTCTATAGGTTGGGTTAATACCTTACACGGGTAATACCACAATTGCATTTTCTACACCTGCACCATTATTTTTGGATTAGTATTTACTGGTCCGCTATTAATGTGTCTACTTGGCTGCTTGTATGTATTCTCTTTTTTGGCTAATGTATTAGATAGGGGTGGGGCTGCAACGTCACTCGGAGAGAGCCGGAATACTACACGGACGGCAGGTGCATGACTCAATGGTCGGCGGAGGACACGCTACATTTTTGGATTGCCGCATACCGTCTTCACTATATGTGAGTGTACTACTTGGAAGGAATAAAGCAGTGTTTTAAAAAGATAAAACACTATGTCTGGCATTTGTTTTCTGCATGTGGAGAAACGCATGGAGAGGAGAGTATAGGGGACTGTATCACTGTGAGGAGTGATTAACCCCAGAGAGGATAATCAGCTCTAAAGGATATTCCTGCTCCGTAATCTAAAGAGGAGAAAATTCTTACAAGCAGGTCCCAAAGGAGGTGGACCAAAAGTGTATATAGCCTAATTGCAGGCATATCAGGAGGTGAGCTTACATCTGCACTAATTGGAGGATTCACAAATATTTTTGTCACGGATTCACAATCAGTCACGGATTCAAGATTTTTAGGACACAGAGTCACTTTATATATATTTTTATGATTAATGGGACTATGCTTTTGCACTAAAAATTAATTTATTTATTTTATGAGTATTTATTCACGATAATTTTTATATTTTTTCACTAAATTATGATTCACAATTAATCATTATTTATTTTATCACGAATATGGATTAACATTATACTCTTTTATAAGTTATTATTCTATATATGAATTTATGATTATTTATGTTCAGATAATATTATGAAATATAATATTCACTTTGTCACTATAATTTAATAAGGAGCGCAACACAAGATGATGAAATAATATGTGTACACAGTGGTAGTTATGTGTTGGGTGTTTGCGATCCAGTAATATCAAGGACATATATTTTTTGTCCTGAGTTGTGCCACAAGGTGGCTATTTGCCACATACTATTTGGCTCGCAAGATATACAGATATAGGGAATGAATGTCATTGAGTTTTGATTCTTTGCGTCTTTGGTTCAGCAAGGCTGTTCACCTTCTATAGGTTGGGTTAATACCTTACACGGGTAATACCACAATTGCATTTTCTACACCTGCACCATTATTTTTGGATTAGTATTTACTGGTCCGCTATTAATGTGTCTACTTGGCTGCTTGTATGTATTCTCTTTTTTGGCTAATGTATTAGATAGCTACAGGCTGGTACATAGTGTTTGCAGGTTACCCTGATGAAGTCACGTGTTGAACGTGACGCAACGCGTCGGTACGTGGGGAGGAGCTTCCGTTAACGCGGTGACATCATTTCCGGCGTGGGGGCCATATTGGATCACCCTGTTGTAATACCCATGCAGTACACCCATAGCATGTGGTAGGAAGCCGGAATAAGCGTGGCTAATGTGAGTGGAACTCTTGTTTCTATTTGTTATTTGCTCATTAAAACTGGTTGCACTATGGAGGGTCTCTGTTTGTGTTTCATTATGACCCTGGGAGGAGCTGGCTGCTAGTCTGGTGGATGCTGGAGGTGAAAGGCAAAATCCAGAGAGGAATCCATTCTGATAGGATCGTTTGGTCCTTAACTACCTGCCGACCGCAGATAGCCGAATGACGGCTGCACTGTGGCCGGCCAGTTCTGAGTGGACGTCATATGACATCCTCCCAGAACGCGCTCTCCTGCGCGCCCCAGGGGGCGCGCACCCGGCGATCTCCATGATCGCTGTGTCCTACGGACACAGCTGATCACGTGATGTGGTAAAAGGCCAATCACAGCGGCCTTTTACCACGTGATCAGCGGTGTCCAATGACACGCTGATCAGAGGGAAATGCAAGTGCCGGTTCTCGGCTGCACTTTCCTCACGCTGTCAGATCGTGAGGAAAGTACTGCCGAGAACCGGCAGTTGTCAGAGCGGGGATCGCTGACCATCACACTATTTGTACTGCATCATGAGTGAGTTGTAGATAAATTCATTTTTAGCAGGGGTTCCCTGAGACGGGAAAGGGGGTATTTTGGCCGTAAAAGGATTGGCACGTATGAATCACGCACACTGCACATTATCTTTGCATGAAGAGTGGAGTGGGAAGACCACCACAAAGCATTGCATTATTATTATTATATTGTTTGGACTTTTTTTGCAATTGAATATTGGTTCACCCATTTTGAGCACTGTACGTTTTTTGCCACTATATTGTATTACGATTATATTTTTCACTTTTTTGCACTAGATATTCCCTACGAGGGAATTCACGCATGACACTATTATATATTCCTTTGATTATTTTGGATATATATTCGTAGGGGGTGTATATTGAGTTTGTTTATTGTTATCACTTATTCCCTGGATATTTATATATATATATTATTTATTAGCGCTACACTGTTTATTTCAATAGGCTTTTATTGCTGTATGTATCCCAACTGGAAAGATTCACCCTCTCTATTTGTCCTGGTGACTACTTTCACCAAAATGATAGGAAATCCAAAAACTAAAGTTGTCACTAGAACAGCAACAGAGGGGAAATCTTCCAATAGGGACGATTGTTTTAGTGACAACTTTCTAAGAAGGGATTTCACTTACTTTGGAATTATTAAATGTTGTTTCTGGGGAAGGGAATGGATATCTTCCCAGCTGGACACAAAATATAGTAAAAATTGATAAGTATTTTACTATTTTCAAATCTTCTGAAAAAACTAATAAAAAAAAAGTGTTGGATTTAGATATTCTTTAAATCCTCTACTTAACCTCTGTGCTCAATGGTCATTTGAAGGTTAACACATGATGCAGCTATAGAAAAAAAAAATAACAAGAAAAAACAAGAAAATAATCTGTGAGGAGGTTCATGTTCAAAACAAAGAACATTTCATTAATACAGATTGCCGGGGAAAAATGAAAGTCAACATATGTATCTTTGCTATTTGTACCATTTGTGATGTCTGGCTTTTCCATAAATATGTATGTATTTATGCAAATATATTCGCTGCACTTTACATAAGCAAATATAAACTAATACATTTCAAACAATAATTTCAGATGGCAAAGACGCTGGATGGTGCAGGACACAGAGGCATGAAATGGCTGCTTAATAGAATGTGGTCATTGAAGGGAAAGACAAGGACGCACAGGAAGCAACATCACCCTTGAAACTCAGAACTGTAGGTGATAAAAATCAAAATTTGCATCAAAACTAAAAAGGTTGGTTGTCAACAAAAAAAAATATTTTTAGAAAAATGTGCCCCATTTTGTTAAAGTCCAAATCTGGGCTCACCCAACACCTCCATTTGCCTGCCAATTGAAGCACCCCCTGACCCTTGTTACCTATTTCTTGAGTCCGGTCCAGTGACATCATGGGGTTTATTTACTAAAGCTGGAGAGTACAAAATCAGACTCCCTTCTGCATAGAAACCAATCAGCTTCTAACCTCAGCTTGTTCAATGAAGCTTTGGCAATGAAACCTGGATGCTGATTGGTTTCTATGCAGAAGGGAGTCTGATTTTGGACTCTCCAGCTTTAGTAAATAAACCCCCATAGGTCCTCTTAACCTATTTTTTCCTAAATGCAGCCACACATGATGGTGCGGTGACACTCCCTACAGCATTCTCTTGTAGGTCCAGGGTGGGAAGCACAGCCATGGCACCTTAGGCTCACAGAAAATGGATTGAGTTGAGTATCATTCTACCCAGAAAAGATGTGGCTATAGATTGATGACCTGGGAAATTTGTATGGAAAAATGCCAGATATTTACCTATTTATTCATTATTTTTGTATTATTTATAGCACGGTGTCTGGGTGACAATATTTTAGTGAAAACAGTTTTTTTGCTACAGATATTGTAGTAAACTAAATTTGTTTAGCTTTGCTGCAGTTCAACCAGGAAATTTAATTCATAGGCAGACCCTCTAAGTTGAGAACCCAATCAACATTTTGCTATCTTGCCTTGTTATTGGTAGATATGACAAGATAAATATTGGAGCTAATAGTAATTTTGATATGTTAAAAGACAATTACAACACTTGTATACTGTACTTATGTCAAGCATTAGCTTCCATTAGAGGAGTATAGAGGGATGGGCAGCTAATGAAGAAGTTTGGTGCTGAAGATAAATACCGTGAAGAAAAGCAAACCAATCAAAATGCATGTCTTGTTAATCAGTTTGAATGCAAAAGTTTGACTGTAATTTTCCCTTAACGGGTGAATGGAGAATAAGCCCCATATTCTTTATTTATACTGTATGTCAGGACCTGGGTCTGAACCTCCATCCTTCTCTATGTCTGGAGATGTCCCTTTTTGCTGAGCCACCTGGAATAGTGGACAACTCCCTGGACAATTCCTTGAACAATCTTGTCTTGAACCTTGAACCCTTTGCTCCTCCCATGAACATAATATTTTAGCCATGCCTGTACACTTCCTGTTTGCCAGATTATTGTGCTGTCTTTAGCCAATATCTTGTTCTTGTCACTCCTGCAGCAATCTGTATCTCTGCTACCACTTGTTACCTACCTTTGGCTTGTTCTTTGACTACTCTCCTGTCTGATCTCAACCTGCAACCACTTGTTACTGACCTTTGGCTTGTTTACTGACTACTTTTCTGTTTGTTCCCTACCTGCTATATCTCATACTGGACCGCAGCTTGCTCACCTCCTGGTAGGGTGATCCTGAGGACTGTGACCTGCTAATAACACACAGCAAAACCCATCCCCATCTTTGGTGAATGTCAGTTAGTGCTTAGACCCTACACCTTGAGTGAGCCTGGGTCAGGCGTCAGGGTGAACTGGTTGTATGCTTATCATTGGTTGGTGTGAGTCTCTCTACTGCTATAGTTACAGGACTCTGAAGTTAACCCCTAAAGATATATATATATATATATATATATATATATATATACACACTATGTTCCAAAAGTATTGGGCCAGCCCTCCAAATCATTGGATTCAGGTGTTCCAATCACCTCCATGGGGACTAATGTATACAATCAAGCACCTAGGCATGCAGACTGCTTCTACAAACATCTGTGAAATAATGGGTCGCTCTCAAGAGCTTAGTGAATTCAAGCGTGGTCCTGTGATAGGTTACCAGCTGTGCAATAAGTCCATCCGTGACATTCCCTTGCTACTAAATATTCCCCGATCAGTTAGTGGTATAACAAAGTGGAAGCAACTGGGAACAACCGCAACTCAGCCACCAAGTGGTAGGCCACGTCACATGACAGAGCGGGGTCAGCACACACTGAAGCGCACAGTGCGCAGAAGTCGCCAACTGTCTGCAGAGTCAATAGCTAAAGACCTTCAAACTTGATGTGTCCTTCAGATTAGCACAACAACAGTGCATAGAGAGCTTCATGGAATGGGTTTCCATGGCCGAGCAGCTGCATCCGAGCCTTACATCACCAATGCAAAGCGTCGGATGCAGTGGTGTAAAGCACACCGCCACTGGACTCTAGAGCAGTGGAGATGTGTTTTCTGGAGTGCTGAACCACGCTTCTCTGTTTGGCAATCTGATGGATGTGTCTGGGTTTGGCTGTTGTCAGGAGAATGGTACTTGCCTGACTGCATTGTGCCAAGTATAAAGTTTGGTGGAGAGGGGATTATGGTGTGGGGTTGTTTTTCAGGGGTTGGGCTTGGCCCCTTAGTTATAGTGAAGGGAAATTGTAAGGCGTCAGCATACTAAGACATTTTGGATAATTTCATGCTCCCAACTTTGTGGGAACAGTTTGGGGATGGCCCTTTCCTGTTCCAACATGACTGCGCACCAGTGCACAAAGCAGAGAGTCCTGGCCTCAACCCAATAGAACACCTTTGGGATGAATTAGAGAGGAGACTGCAAGCCAGGCCTTCTCATCCGACATCAATGCCTGACCTCACAAATGTACTTTTAGAAGAATGGTCAAATATTCCCATAGACACACTCCTAAGCCTTGTGGACGGCCTTCCTAAAAGAGTTGAAGCTGTTATAGCTGCAAAGGGCGGGGCCAACTCAGTATTATACTCTACGGACTAAGACTGGAATGCCATTAAAGTTCGTGTGTGTAAAGGTAGGTGTCTCAATACTTTTGGCAATATAGTGTGTGTGTATATATCTTTTGTGAGGGCTCCTAATTCTAGGCTTGGGCATCTGTCGTGACCAATGCAAAAGTGCACCACCACCTCTGATGGATTTTAATTTATTCTCAAGATGATGTCTCCAGGAAGAGTGGGAATACTGACAAGATCAGAAACAGGTAAAATTCTAAAGTGAGTAATAATAATTCCAGGAACCATGATAGAAAAATGTATTTCTTGGTTTGTCCAGAAACTCCAAGACATCAGTTGGTGACTGAGTACAACATACTCCACATTAAAAAGGACCTGTACTATGGAGGCTTTGCCTATAAAGGACCAATATTATTTGTGGTCTCCATGCAGCTAATCTTTTTCTCATTACTGACTTACCATGCCTTGTTCAACACTGTGTCTCTGTGTTGAGATGACCCTGTTGATAGAGGAGCAGAACCTCTCTTCTTTATGTCAGAGCTTCCCCCGATAACTACTGGAATGATAACAAACCACCAGGAGAGGTAGAGAAAGCACAGATTTACAGAGAAATGTAAGTAGAAGCAGGAAGATGCTTGCACTGCAGGTCCTCATGTACAGCTTTCATTTCAGCAATGAGAAAAGTAAACAGCACAATAAAGACATCACCAAGTCCTACTCCAAATCCAACGAGACTAACACATTCAGAGACAACATTGCTATAGATAATCTCACACTATATATATATATATATATATATATATATATATATATATATAGCCATAAGGCTCTGGGCATAGGAGTGCCTAGGCACAGGAAGGGTGCCACTGTTTGTCAAGGGGAATTCAAAGCATGTCTAGATGTTTACTTTAAAGTGGAACTTCAATGCAACTGAGCACCACAAAGCAAAAATGCAATTTAATTAACTTTTAATATTCAAAGCAAACCCCATCCATCCATGTCCCCATGCTTTATTTTGCTGAGAAATCACTTTAAATAACACCCCCTAGTATTTCTGTACATAGCCATCTTGAGTAAGTATATACTTTCTTATCTATTTACTAATGCTAGCAGCATAAGGATTATTGACAAATATTCAACGTTGATTGAGAGAGTGAAGTTCCATTTTAAGTCAATTCCCCTAAGAGATTACATTTGGGTAGACTAACCATTTAAGGTGGCCCAAGTAAGTATATGCAAAGTTGTGGGTAAGTCTTGAAAACAGAGTTCCAAAAAAATAGAAACCAAAAGTCATTTAGATGTAAAATACCGACTAGCAATCCGCATGATACTTTGCATACAAGCTGAACTGCACAGCATGTAAACTTTCTATACAGTAGCTTGCATCCAGTAAGTACAGAATGATATACTCAGCAGTGCACCAATATATATTAAGTACAGAGAATGTAGCCATTAAAATAACAGATGACTCGCCAGGTTAATGCATTCTTTCGTTATAGCTCCGTCTGTATTTATGTATATTAATATGAGGTTTAATGTAGACTGGGAGAATTTAAATGCATTGAGGGAAAATGCTATGATAAATTACTACAATGCATAATTTATGCAAAACCAGCGTTATGTGGTTTCTGCATAAATAAAAGAGGAAAAATTCTCTGATATGAACTGCAGGGCTTTTAGCTTCCTTGTATGACTTATCTAGTGTCCTACTTTATATAAAATAGGTTAAGGAGAGAGTCGGTCTTTGTTTGTTGTCTTTAATCCTATGTGAATATTTAATGTACGTGGTGCTTCTTTTTTTTTCTAGCGTGTCAACAGCGTGATTTACTAGGTTATAAAATAAGGAACAGAGACTCGATTTACATTAGGCATCAAGTATTTTACAAAGATCATGAAACAGTCTTCAAAAATAAATGTTATTTTCTGAGATGTTTTATTAACTCTGCAGAGTTGCGAAGGAGTAAATTTAGAGGCCTTCGGGCAAAACTGAAACAGCGTAATACACAGGTAGACTAAAAAGTAGTAATAAGTGACACATAAAACGTCTGCCAGTCCTGTCTACTTCTACAAACACTGCTGAGCTTTAATCTATTGGAGTTTTTTTTTTCTTTTCAGCAATTGGTAAAATGTTTCCTGTGTATCAATCAACCCATCAGAATGTGAGAACTGAAGCATGTGCCACTGAGAGATTCCCACAATTCTGTTTGCATGCTCTTATTAGTTAATTTTGTAATACTATAATGAATCTCTGAATCTAACAGTGAAGCTGTGAACAGGGCATCTATCAGTATCTATCTATCAGTATCTATCTATCAGTATCTATCTATCAGTATCTATCTATCAGTATCTATCTGTCTGTCTGTCTGTCTGTTTTAGGGACACTCGAGGGTTGGCAAACGAGATGGCCAGAACAGGTCAAAAGACTGTCTACGTTGTATAATAGTATAGGTTGCCAACTCAAGGGTTGGCAGAAGGGATGACCAATACAGGTCAAAAGGCTGTCCCAGGGGAGGACTGACAGCTCATGGGGCCCCCGGGCAATAGGGGATCATGGGGCCCCTGTGTCCTCGCCCACACCCAAAAAATTGTCGGTCATTTTTTTTAATAGCGCAAACAATTAAAAATGCACAGGTGATCAAATACCACCAAAAGAAAGCTCAATTTGTGGGGAAATAAGGATGTAAATTTCATTTGGGTGCAGCATTGCATGACCGCGCAATTGTCAGTTAAAATAAAGCAGTGCCGTAACACAAAAAATGGCCTGGTCAGAAAGGGGAGTAAATCCTCTGGTGGGCAAATGGTTAAAGAACCATGAACCTATTGGACAGTATTTCAGAATTCAGCCTGAACTCAAATCCTGGGGATTCACCACAAGCAGGGGCGGACTGACCATTTGGAAACTCGGGCAGTGCCCGAGGGCCTGGGGTCAGTAGGGGGCCCCATGAGATGCCCCTGGTACCTTTTTCATAGGCTTTTTTGAGTTTGGCCAAGGGCACAGGGGCCCCATGATCCCCTATTGCCCGGGGGCCCCATGAGTTGTCAGTCCGCCCCTGTCCACAAGCACACTTTTAAGGGCATTTTCATGAAAAATTGTGGTAATCCCAATTACATACAGTTTTTACGTTTAAATTTCATTATATATAAAAATACAAAATACATATGTGACCATTTTTTTAATAAATATATTACTATAATAACTAACTAAATTTAAATGTATTATTTTTAAACTATCTAAAATTAAAACTGTATGTAATTGGTATTACTGTTGCCACAGTTTTTCATGAATAAACCCTTAAAAGTCATTTTGCTCCAAAAAAATGGGGGTTTGATTTATGAAATATGAGATGTGGGCATAGTGGTATGCAACTTTCCTCCTTCCTCTGCCCGATGATTGTTAATACCTTTTACTAGTATTAAAACACATCTTTGAATTAAACTTGGGTCTGGGGCTCGCATGTTTTTGTTTCAAAAAGAAAGTGGTCTTTAACAGCCATAAATATGCTAACAAGACTAGAATTAAAATAATAATAAAAAAGTTCTTAAATAATAATAAATAATAAATGATAGAAGTCAAAGGTAGATAAATGACCTGATGTTGCAAATGTGCATAGAATGCATAATCTCGCTGTTAATCAGTAGACATTAATCTAATATATGAAAAAGAAATATGCACTGTGAATTACAAATTACCATAGCAATACCGCATTAAAAAAATACTCGATTTTCTAGTCCACTAAACATTCTACCCAACTAAATTCTAACAAATGCAATGAAGTGGTAATTTGATCTAACATGCACAAAAAATATTCAGAACCAGAATTAAAGACTGTAAAATGGCTGTCTACAGAAATACTGAGATGATAGCAACAACTGTTGTAAATAAAACCTGCAGCACTCAAGAGAAGGACACATACTCTGGTTGTATGGATCTAGCCGTGCCCCTGGTCAACCCTAAACCACCCTGAAACCTTAATACACGTCTCAACCACTTACTCCTTTAGCGCTACCCTCGTGAGGGCCACTATATGATGACGGTCCCCAAAGGTTGCCCTGACCTTGCATGCCTCCTGACACCTCTGAAGCCCTGGGTTCAGACATACACTGTATTGCCAAAAGTATTGGGACACCCCTCCAACTCATTGGATTCAGGTGTTCCAATCACCTCCATGGCCACAGCAGTGTAAAATCAAGCACTTATGCAGGCCATAGATGGGTCGAAAATCGGCCGATTTTTCGGCCGAAAATAAAATCGGCCGATTTTCGGATTGTTAGTGGGTTAATAGGTCGGCCGTTTTTCAGTATTTTGGCAGATTTTTTTTATCGGTAAAGTTTGAAAAAAATAGGCTGATTTTGACGCTCGGCCGATTTTCCCGGCAATGATGGTCAAAATTGGCCGATCTTTTTACCGATAAAAAATCTGCGCATGAGCAGTGACCTGCAAGAGGAAGACAAAAAGAAGAAGAAGAAAAAGAAGGAGGATGAAGAAGAAGAGGATGAAGAAGGAGAAGAAGAGGATGAAGAAGGAGAAGAAGAGGATGAAGAAGATGAAGAAGAAGAAGAGGATGAAGAAGAAGAGGAGGAGGAGGAAGAAGAAGAAGATGAAGAAGCAGAAGAGGATGAAGAAAAAGAAGAAGAGGAAGAAGAGGATGAAGAAGAAGAAGAGCAAGAAGAAGAGGATGAAGAAGAAGAGGAAGAAGAAGAAGAGGATGAAGAAGAAGAAGAAGAGGAAGAAGAAGAGAATGAAGAAGAGGATGAAGAAGAAGTAGAATTCCAGTCCGGCAAAAAGTGTCCCTGCAGAGAGCTCCGCTATTTCTTTGACAGTTCTTTGACATTTATAGCGGCTGCAACAATGTATCTATTTGTTTCCGAATAAAAACATCTGTATCGGAAATGGATACAAATAGATACATTGTTGCAGCCGCTATAAATATCAAAGAACTGTCAAAGAAATAGCAGAGCTCTCTGCAGAGACACTTTTTGCCGGCTGTAGACGGGATGAAAATCGGCCAATTTTTTTTACTGTTCCTGGTAACGTCAGCCGATTGAACGACCGATTTTTCGTTTTTTTAAAGAAAAATCGGCCGTTTTTTCCCATCTATGGCCTGCATTAGGCATGCAGACTGCTTCTACAAACATTTGTGAAAGAATGGGTCGCTCTCAGGAGCTCAGTGACTCCAAGCGTGGTCCCGTGATAGGTTGTCACCTGTGCAATAAGTCCATCCATGACATTTCCTGGCTACTAAATATTCCACGATCAACTGTTAGTGGGATTATAACAAAGTGGAACCAACTGGGAACAACAGCAACTCAGCCATGAAGTGGTAGGCCATGTAAAATGACAGAGCAGGGCCAGCTCATGCTGAAGTGCACACCGTGCAGAAGTCGCCAACTGTCTGCAGAGTGAATAGCTATAGACCTCCAAATTTGGTGTGGCCTTCAGATTAGCACAACAACAGTGTGTAGATAGCTTCGTGGAATGGGTTTCCATGGCCGAGCAGCTGCATCCAAGCCTTACATCACCAAGTGCAATGCAAAGTGTCGGTACAGTGGTGTAAAGCTCGCCGCCACTGGACTCTAGAGCAGTGGAGATGTGTTCTCTGGAGTGACAGATCATGCTTCTCTGTCTGGCAATCTGATGGATGTGACTGGGTTTGGCGGTTGCCAGGATAACGGTACTTGTCTCACTGCATTGTGCCAAGTGTAAATGTTATTTTTCAGGGGTTGGGCTTGGCCCCGTAGTTCCAGTGAAGGAAACTCTTAACCTCCTTAGCGGTAATTCCGAGTGTAGCTCGGGGTAAAATTTCTATACCAAAAGCGGTAACCCCGAGCTACACTCTGGCTTACCATGCGGCGCTGTTCTGGGGGTCCCTGCAGCACTTACCTTGTCCTTCGCTCCCACGATGTGTCCCCTGCAGCGTCCCCGTCCATCTCCTCCGGCCGATGCCGGCATCCGGCTTCCATGTTCCGGTCCCTGTGACGTCGGGACGTACGGGCGCCGGAACCGGCGGGAAATTTGAAATTTTTTAAAAATGTCATTTTTGCTGTCATTGCTGTTTCAATGCATTTCACATACATTTTGTCCCGAGTGCTTTGTCCGGCGCCCTGCCTGCATTTTGAATGTTCTTTCTGCCTGGAAACTTAGAAAAGTCCATGGCGTCCAAAAAGCGTCCCTTTACGTCAAAAGCGGTTTTAGACCAGCTAGAGAACAGCGATAGTAAATCAGAACCACTTACAGAATTGAGTGATAATGATTCGTGGGGGAAATTCATCATCAGACACTGAAAACGATTTTGCGACTTTGCTCAGCGATGTGCGAATTTGCCTCTGTATTTCAAATTTCAGTGTTTTTGGTTTGATTATATTATTGAATTAAATTTATTATTATTATATTATTATTTTTTATGATTATTTATTAAATTATAATTTATGATTTTGTGTTTCAAATTTTATCATATCCGGGATGTTTACTAGACTCTTGTTCGGACAGATTTCAGTGAGTTATTCCTAAAAATTACAGCCTACAATAAAAAACTACATATTTCCATGCAAAAAAATGTACCGCTTTCAGCACAAAAAATCGGAAAGAATCATACTGCCAAGGAGGTTAAGTAGTCAGCATACCAAGACATTTTGGACATTGTCATGCTCCTAACTTTGTGGGAAGAGTTTGGGGATGGCTCCTTCCTGTTCCAACATGACTGCACCAATGCACAAGGCAAGGTCCATAAAGACATGGAAGAGCAAGTCCTGACCTCAATCCCCATTTGGGATGAATTAGAGAGAGACTGTGAGCCAGGTCTTCTCATCCAACATCAGTGCATGAACTCACAAATGTGCTTCTGGAAGAATGGCCAAACATTCAGACAGGCACGCACCTAAACCTTGTGGACAGCCTTCCCAGAAGAGTTGAAGCTGTTATAGCTGCAAAGGGCGGGGCCAACTCAATATTGAACCCTACGAACTAAGACTGGGATGCCATTAACGTTCATGTATTTGTAAAGGCAGGCGTCCCAATACTTTTGGCAATATAGTGTAATTCACAACACAATTGCAAAGACACCAGAATGTAGTAAAGCAACTGAGTGTTTACTAAGGATTCTTCAGTCAGCCAACAGAAAAGAAAATGCTAATGCAAACACTTCTCTCTAGAACCCTCTTTTAGTCTACAGGTACAAGTATAGATATTTAAAGCAAAGATAAACACAGTAAGTCAGTAAGTGATTTCAAATATGCAAGTAAAGAACCTATGAAATCAGGCATGAAAAGGAAAATAAATACTTCTCTGGGTCAAACTGTTCCCTTAGAATCCTGATGCCACGGGCCCAAAATAACAGCACACGTTATAAGAACTCAATGTGTACACTATACAATGAGCAGATTCTGAATAGAAACTCCCATTAACACACACAGAGATAGAGCACAGAGTCCTTGGCTTAAGGAGAATGGAACAGAGAAGAGATTCTTGATAATAGAAGTATCTTGGATCTTCAGATAGCTCAGCAGGGGCCCAAAGGGATTGCTGTGCAATGGCGACCACCAGTCATGGATAACAAGCTTTGTTTATGAAGAAGTGTGGAAAAAAGGTGTCTGCATTCAGTGTCCCTTCTTGTGGGATGTAGACAGTATGGGCTTCCACCCGCTCACCATTCTTGATGATACTGTGGCTCCAGGAGACCAGGATGTCCCTATTTAATGAGCATAATACCACATTTGGTCTCTGGTCTCTTAATCCCAAGGCGGTTTCTCCATTACTCTGATTATTTGGTGAGCATTGCATTTGTTTTTGTGTTTTTGTTAAAAGGAAACTTTATAACTATTGAGAGCTTTTTAGTGTGTACATGGTTTGACTCGATCTCACCTATTGATAACCACTTTGATACACTGGATCATTTCTCAGATGTTTACATGGTTTGACCTGATCTTATCTATAGATAACTACTTGGATGCAGTCTGTACCAATTGAGGCTCACCATCTTCCTGCCTATTAGGGATCTGTTGATCTGTTTTCCACAGCAGGTTTCTGTGTCTCTTTGCAGACTTTGTGACCAATATTTTTTTCTGCTTGTTCTATGTATGGCATATTCTTATGTATCCTACAATTAGGTGGTTCCCATTCTCTTGTAATAACCTGTATTGACATAAATCTGCCTTTTAGTGAGATATCTTACATTTTCATATTTTCCTATCTGTGATTAGGATACTTTTTTATATTTTCACTCCCACATGGCTTTGACAATGCTTAGTTCCCCACATCATCATTGGCAATCGTTGTTAATCGCATGTATAATACTTTGATTTTTATTACAGTCCTACATGCCCCTTCTGTCTCTGTCTTATGGGATCTAGTATATTTTCATCTTTTGAAGAAATTAGCATCCTATTTACCATTCTACTGCCTCGAGTTGTTACCTCTATCATTGAGTGAAATTCCACCTATGCTGCATTTTGGCCTGATTTTGACACGGTCAGTTCCACTTTTCAGTATATTCCTCATGGTCCATCTTAAATGTATTCTTTATTGGGTTTATTCAACTGGTTTGCTTTTTTTATTTACTTTGCTCCTCATACTATTTATAGTTCCATATGGGACTCCTAGACCTCCAAATGGCTGATGCGTTTCGAGGGTTTGTCTCTTCCTCAGAGCCAATCTGGAGTTCCGTTACGGATATCATCCGGAGTGACTGGACCTTGCTGTTCTATATATGCTGTGCCCTTGACATTTGTTCCTTTGTGAGTATATTACCACTTATTTGTTTAATTTTTTTAAAAGGTAATGCACTAGGCCCATGTGCCCTATGTTTGTTTCTTTGTAGGCAGTCCAGGGGTGCCAGAGATTCTTGCGGTTGGGGAGCTCACTTTGAGTTAGTTATGACACTATGGTCACAGCACCATTGCATGCTGTTTCACACCTGCCTCCTGGGCTGGGCCTTTTGACTAGGACTGTAGGAATGTTTATACCGATACCGGGGGGCCCGCCATTGTGTTACACATTGCCACTGAAGCACTGTTCCTTTCCATTTTTATGTTGCTTTCTTTTTGCATGTACACTGCACTGGCACTTACTCACTCCCAACTAGCAGTGAAGTAGGTCCTCGGGCTTTCCATGAAAGTTGTCGGTGAAGGGCATGTATCCTTATGGTCAAGTTCTTCCCTTTCCATGGGGTCTCCCTTTAGGGGAGCCCCACCTAGTACCTGCATTGGTAGGCCTCCTGAGAAAAGGGGTTTGCCTAGTTTTGGTCAGGTGAACCACGAATACCCCAATCCCTGCCAGGAGTCTTGTGACCCAAGGGGATCAGGGCCAGGATCCTTTCATGTGTACACCCTGTGCACTTTTTGGGTGCTCACTTTTTTATGCACCTGGTAAAAGAATGGCAAAAAAAATTAAATTTTTAATAAATTACAGACTTTCAGAAAATTACAGAATCTGGCAGGTGCAGCAACTTGTATTAAGATCCCCCTTCTCAGGCCTTGTATACTAGATGGTCCCTAGTCTATTTCAAGAAACCTGGCGAGGTGGACATATATTATTATATTAATATTCTTCACTAATGACCATGGTAGAAGGGTTCCTGGACTTGGTCACCTCTGGGTTACATTTAGGCAATTTCATTTGACCAATTATTTTATTCCTTTTGAAGTATTTTGCTATATCATGCTGTTGCACTTTCTGCCCGTTGTGTATTACTGCAAATAAATTGCCCATTTGACATGGCCCTTAAAGTCAAAGTGGGTCATCTTATATAGATGTTATTTTTTAACTTCATAGCCTTTTGGGCTGCAACACAACACTTCCATCTTTCTCATCTTGACCAGAATGACCCCCCCCCCCCATGAATTTTGCATGTGTTCAGATATGCTGCAGTGTTTTGAGGCATGAAGATGGAGCTGGTATGGAAGTCCCGAACCTCGATGTGTCTACACATTGTGGCAGAACCGTTCCGCCTGGGCTTCCTCGTGTGGAGCAGTGAGTCTCAGTCAATGGTCCCCTTTTCCAGCAAGGCTTCCAGTGCTCTGCCAAGGCAGGTATTATAGCTCAAAAAACACTCCCTTCCCTGCTCTCCCAAACCACGAGTCGGAACTTCGTGTAGGGTGAAAAATGAATGACTCTTTATTACACATAGCTCAGTATATACAGCTTCAACCCCACCCCCACCAGACAGCCTGGTACCAGGTTTTCCCCCACCCACAACAAACCCTACAGCCAAACAATATAGTAGGAACTCTATTAGAAGTGAAAGACTACTCAAGGTCACATTTCCCTAAACAAACAGTGTAGAATGTCTGTGAAATATATACAGCTTTACAAAGGGGATAAAAACAGAACAGAAAGGGCAAAATATTATGAAAAAAAGGGATGGTTCGTCACACACATGCACATAAAAACCCTGGCATGTGCACAGGTGTGCCATCTAGGCTTTGCTAGCACTCTAAAGCTAACCCTTCAGCCCAATTACAATATGAGAGCAAGGTAAATGGTAATGTCCATTCAGGGGAGGTCCATGACCCACTGCACTCACAGACTGGTTGGCTCTGAGGAAGAGGTTGTGTCCTCGAAACACGTTAGCCAGTTGGTCATCCAGGGTTCCATCGTATAGACTCAGATGTTGTTTGGATCATACACCTTGTTCAGTTTGACATGCCTGTGTTATTATATCCATTGTGAGTATGATACCTATTTTTGTTTCTTTAATAAATTATTTTAAACGATAATGCACTAGGTCGTTGCGCCCTTTTTCTGTTTCTCCATTTGTATCCAGTGTATTCGGACCAGCCCGGTCTGTTGAGGGCAGCAAGCAGTGCATATTCCAGAAAATTCCTATTGGGTCTACTGAGTCCTTTCCTAGCGCAGGAGTAAAGTGTTTGTTGTGTTGGACTCACAGAATGTCTTCAGTATTCAGAGGGTGAATTAGGCTCAGCTTAAGACCAAGGACACTTAGAATTAAAGCACTGCAAGGGACAGCACCGTTGAAGAGTTAAGTATTGCTGCCTGAGCCGCAGAAATCTTAAAAAAAATAGCCTAGAGGTGGGTTTTAAGAAATTTTGCAACTAAAGCATTTTTTGAGTATTTCCCCACTTTTTTTTATTAGTTTGATACAATTACCCATTTCATAACGCAACAGTTTATGACTCAGCCGCTGCCTTAACTGTCTTTGTTTCTCTACGACACACACCTGGCTCTTAGCGTTCAATGGACCAATCTCGGTAACTGCAGTTAAAGTAACACATGCCAAAACTAACAAAGATGGCGGCACCAGGGAGAAAGGGCCAAAGCGAAGTGGGACTAAAGATCCTCTTTATATGGTTGCTGTATAACATTCTACCCTTTAACCGCTTCCATACCGGGCACCTTTACCCCCTTCCTGCCCAGGCCATTTTTCAGGTTTCAGCGCTCTCACACTTTGAATGACAATTGCGCGGTCATACAATATTGAACCCAAACTAAAATGTTATCATTTTCTTCACACAACTAGAGCTTTCTTTTGGTGGTATTTAATCACCACTGGGGCTTTTATTTTTTACTAAATTAACAAAAAAAAGACTGAAAATGTTGAAAAAACCCCACGTTTTTCTTTGTTTCTGTTATAAAAGTTTGCAAATAAATAATTTTTCTTCATAAATTTAGGCCGAGATGTATTCTACTACATGTCTTTGGTGAAAATAACCCAAATTAGTATTTATTATTTAGTCTGTAGGAAAGTTATAGAGTTCACAAACTATGGTATAGATCTGAATATTGATCAGTCCTGAAGTACTGACGGCCAATCTAATTTCTTGAGGTCCAAGAATGTCAGAACAGTACAGATATCCCCCAAATGACCCCTTTTTGCAAAGTAAACAGTCTGACGTATTTCATAACAGGCTAGGCGAGTTTTTTGAAGTTGTATTTTTGTTTTTAATTTTTCGGAAAATGAAGAAATAAAAACAAATTATTTTCACTATTTTTTTCTTCTATATACTGTCACCAGTGCAGTACAGCATCATCATATAACTGGCATGGCAGTGATCAGGGACACTGACTGGTGACAGTACGAAAAAAAAAATTATAATTGTTTTTAAATAATGTTTTATTTTTTTATTATTTTTAATTTTTTATTACATTTTTTTCTCTTTTTTTAAGATTCTTTTTTCATATTTCACTATGACCAAAGTGGTATGATGTTATCATAGTAACATTGTACTACTTTGGGGAAGTGATCAGAATTTTTTTTTTTTTACATAATTTGCTTATAGCAAAGAATTTCTTTGCTATAGGCAAGCATTTACATGAATGAAATTGATTCATTCAGGGTTTTTTTTTGTGATTAGCTGTGATTTGGCCACGGCTAATCACATGACACAGCTGGGCTTTGATTGGCCCAGCTTGTGCATGTGATCGCTGTGACCATTCACAGCTAGACACACTTGTATACAATGGATGGCATGAAAGGAAGCCATCCATTGTATACAACTGTCATGCAGGGGCAGACTGACAACTCATGGGGCCCCCGGGCAATAGGGGATCATGGGGCCCCTGTGTCCTTGCCCAAACTCAAAAAAGCCTATGAAAAAGGTACGAGGGGCATCTCGTGGGGCCCCCTACCGATCCCGGGCCCTCGGGCAGTGCCTGAGTTTCCAAATGGTCAGTCCACCCCTGCTGTCATGTGACCTGCTGTGATTGGTCACAGCAGGTCACATGGTACTGGCAACGGGGCCGGTACACAGATCTGTCATAGGCCGGGCGGCAACTGGTTAAGGTGAAAAAAAATCTGGTGAGTTACCCTCTTGGGCACTGCGGTGGAAGTCACTTTGTATGTGTGTTTCTTTTTCACAGGCGGAATTTTATTACAGGCACTGCATACTTCTCAGATATTTAGACTGCATGGACAGTATAGGATCCTTTTTATATAAGCAGTGTGTGAATGTGGACTTTTAAATGTTGCACTCTCCTAGATAGGTTGCTAGAAAGGTCAGGTAAGTATAGTTTTTTGGGGGTCCACTGTATTATTTTGGGCTGTTCTAGACTTTACTGGCTGAAAACTCAACTTCTCCCCCTGCCTTCTGCTGAATTCTACAATGTAGTGGGCTGGAAGAGGCAAATCAACAGCCTAAATATTTATGTGGTCTCAGCTAATCCCTGGGGGAGGATGCCCAGTAGGTGGCTGAGGAGTGCATACATAGTCCGGGGCTTTAGGAAGTCCTGTTCTTGTCCAGGAGGAGAAGTTTCCAGCCTCAAGGGCTGCTGCCCTTCTGGACAGTGATATGTTTTGAAATATATTGAATACGGACAAAATTGTAACATTTCAAACATATGGCAATATATTTGGAAAGAATATTTTTTAAATATATTTTCCTTCCATATGGGTATGGCCAAAATTGTAGTATTTCAAATATATGTCAATATATTTGGGAAGAATATTTTTTAAAATATATTTAAAAATATTTTTCTTCTATATGTATATTGCCAAAATTATAGTATTTCAAATATATGACAATATATTTGGAAAGAATATTTTTTAAATATATTTTTCTTCCATATGGAGTATGGCCAAAATTGTAGTATTTCAAATATATGTCAATATATTTGGGAAGAATATTTTTTAAATATATTTTTCTTCCATATGGAGTATGGCCAAAATTGTAGTATTTCAAATATATGTCAGTATATTTGGGAAGAATATTTTTAAAATACATTTCAAATATATTTTCCTTCCATATGGGTATAGCAAAAATTGTAGTATTTCAAATATATGTCAGTATATTTGGGAAGAATTTTTTTTAAAATATATTTCAATATATTTTTCTTCTATATGGGTATGGCCAAAATTGTAGTATTTCAAATATATGTCAATATATTTGGGAAGAATATTTTTTAAATATATTTCAAAAATATTTTCCTTCCATATGGGTATGGCCAAAATCGTAGTATTTCAAATATATGTCAATATATTTGGGAAGAATATTTTTTAAAATATATTTCAATATATTTTTCTTCCATATGGGTATGGCCAAAGTTGAAGTATTTCAAATATACGTCGGTATATTTGGGAAGAATATTTTTATAATATATTTCAATATATTTTTCTTCTATATGGATACGGCCAAAATTGTAGTATTTCAAATATATGGCAATATATTGGAAAAAATATTTTTTAAATACATTTCAAATATATTTTCCTTCCATATGGGTATGGCCAAAATTGTAGTATTTCAAATATATGGCAATATATTTGGGAAGAATATTTAAAAAATATATTTCAAATATATTTTCCTTCCATATGGATATGGCCAAAATTGTAGTATTTCAAATATATGTCAATATATTTGGGAAGAATATTTTTTAAATATATTTCAAATATATTTTCCTTCCATATGGGTATGGCCAAAATTGTAGTATTTCAAATATATGGCAATATATTTGCAAAGAATATTTTTTAAATTATTTTCAAATATATTTTCCTTCCATATGGGTATGGCCAAAATTGTAGTATTTCAAATATATGTCGATATATTCGGGAAGAATATTTTTAAAATACATTTCAAATATATTTTCCTTCCATATGGGTATGGCCAAAATTGTAGTATTTCAAATATATGTCGATATATTTGGGAAGAATATTTTTTAAATATATTTCAAATATATTTTCCTTCCATATGGGTATGGCCAAAATTGTAGTATTTCAAATATATGGCAATATATTTGCAAAGAATATTTTTTAAATTATTTTCAAATATATTTTCCTTCCATATGGGTATGGCCAAAATTGTAGTATTTCAAATATATGTCGATATATTCGGGAAGAATATTTTTAAAATACATTTCAAATATATTTTCCTTCCATATGGGTATGGCCAAAATTGTAGTATTTCAAATATATGTCAGTATATTTGGGAATAATATTTTTAAAATATATTTCAATATATTTTCTTCTATATGGATATGGCCAAAATTGTAGTATTTCAAATAT